>NC_067461.1:9906425-10211425 GCF_025434085.1 Hippocampus zosterae | reverse complement strand
AGGTATAGAAAAAAACAACACTTCAATGAAGTTGAAAGTGATCCTTGTCACACTTCTTACCAGTGACTTGAAAGAAAACCTGCTTATAATGGTCTTGACGCAAGTCTTTAAACAACCGTATTAAGTACTAATTTTGTAAGGATCTACTTTTTTGTTGCATTCAATTTGGGAGCATGCACAGACACTCAGGGAGATTCCCAAACTAATCAGAACAACAGTGGATGGCATCTGGTCCATGTTATTTTGTTATCTTCTTCTATTAAAGCTGTTTGGGGCTTCCTATAGTGTTTCCCACCAGCAGATTCCCTTTACTCTTTTTTTTTTTCTTTTTGGATCACACATCTTGTGTCCAGACTCTATGCCTCGACCAGACGTGAGCTGCCCCAGCTGGCTGCAGAGCAAAACATCACTACCTGCAGAGAAGCAAAACAGCAGCACACCAGGGAAGGGTTTAGAGTAGGATGGGGCCGAATTTCCCCGTCTAATGATAGAAAACATGACAGTTTGAGATGAAGCAGTGTGCAGCCGCTGCGGGCGTGCATGTCAACAAAACGCCGCCATTATGTCGAACTGGCAGGAAATCAAACACGCTGCTTAAGTGAAGGGAGAAGAAACACAAATGACTTCACGAATGTAAACTAGACAGGCACAGGGGAGGAAAAGAAATCACGGAGCGGCAAGCGCCTTATTTGTGTTTGTTCGTCCAACCACGTGGCAATTGAAAGATTTGCAATCCGCGTTTTGCCCTCTGACAAAAGCAAGGCAGTAAATGTTAATAAATTACGTGTATAGTGCATATTCTTCCTCGTATTTTTCGTTAGTGTCTGCACTACTGTATATATACAGCACTGCCTTCTGGGCTGACCGGAAGGAGCAGCACGACAAATTGAAATGCAGCATTAAATCATGTGGCACATGATGGTTTATAATCTATTGAATTTTGTTGTAACTTGATGTCTTTATCAAGTAAAATATATATATTTTTAAAACACAAGACAGTTTTTGTTTTTGTGTAGTTATTTATCTTACTTGCTTTTTTTTTTTTTTTTTAATGGAGTCGAGAGAAGCAGAAGGGGTTAAGAGCATTTCCCTCCAATTCAATGGAGAACGACATTTTGACTTAAGAGCACGGTCACTGGATTCTACATACAATTGAACAATCTTAAAAGTTGTAATAGTAAATGTTTTGCTCATTAATTAAAACGAAATTAATCATAAATGAAAATTAAATATGAGAATTGAGCACAAGTTTGCCCACCCCTTGTATCGAAGTCTTCTTGTATGTTTTGTCAACAGAAGTATGTCACGCCCTGAACGTGACGGTGATCCCGGGGCCCGTTCTCACGGCAACCGAGCGGGAGAACCTGACACTGTCCTGCCTGGTATCTCAGAGAAAGAAGAATGGCAGCACTCTCGTCCTCCGCTGGTTCTTCTCCCCTCTGGCTGCTCCCACCCCGGCGCCTCCTTTACCTCTCCCATCTCCTTCCCCCAACACCCCAGAGCCCTCCCAGGTCCTCATAGTCAAAATGGGCATCAAGAAAATCAAGCTGTACGGCAACTACACCCGCCGCTTCCCCCAGCCCAAGTTTCGTCTTTACGAGCAAACGGAGGGAGAGGTGTACCGCTTAAGGATTCTCAACGTGAGTGGGACGGACCAGGGCTTCTACACGTGTCGAGTGCACGAGATAACAAAGTACAGAAACGTATGGAGAGCATCGTCCAACGGTAGCAGCACCACACAGCTGACAGGTAACGAAAGCTACTGCCATTACTGCACGCGAGCATCCAACTTTACGCGGCCTTCGAGTTGAGCCTTCAAATCTGGCTTTCGTTTCCATGGAGACTGGCCCTGAGCGAAGGCTCTTTCGGATCACACTTGCGAAACCTGCATTGCGCCGCTCTTCTTCTACACTAGACCTTCCCAAATTCACCACAGTTTATGCGGTCCAGGAGGCTACACGAGGAGGAATCTTGACAGAACCCAGCCTGCGAAGGTTTCTCAAGGATGCAGGCTGCAAATTTGGAAACAGCTTTACACGTTCTAATAATGGGCCCAAAATGGAGCGCAATTCCTCCTTTCCGATCAAAGTCAACAATCTGATTTTGAGATGTCTTAAAAAATAAGTGATTTATTATCCTGATGTGTGTTAAGAGTGATTTTGATGAACCTTTGTGCCCAACAATCTGTACATATTAAGACTTTTTTGATAGTTAGGTTCACAAATCCTGAAAAGCGCGGTCGAAACGTCCGCAGACTTCGTAATTTGTGATCTCATGAAGGAACTAACCTGAAGCTAAATAGACGAGCAACTGGTTGGGATTGTCCTATATCATCATAAAAATGACAAGAAGACTTTGCCACTGCAACGTAGAGTACGTTTGCAAATTAACTCTGACGCCCTTCGAATGTGAAATTTGGAAAGGCAGCGTTCTCATTGGTTTACGAACATCAATCAGCAGCATTTGCTTGAACGGTTTCCATCCGTACTGCCCAACGGACCGGATGCGGATGCACCGTGTTCCAATTAAGTGATCAGAGCACGCTACGGCATTTCTTTGTTTGGGGCACACTGAATAACCAAGAAGCACATTTAATCAATGCTCTCAATTTATAAAACGTTTGGAGTGAACCAGAGCGCGCTCGCAGGATATTTCCAAACGCGCCCGTAGTTCCCAGATAAGCTAACATTTAGTCTAGCTTCTTTGATTGCTTCTATTGGCTACAACTCGTCTTTCCTTTTTGTTGTATTTCCTGGTAGCTTGGATGGCCTGTGGCACAATGTTGCTTCTTATTGTTCAGTCTTGAGACCATGTTTGTGATTGTCAGTGGAGAAATCGCCGTGTGCGCGTTGTGCTGTTTTGGTCACTCAAGAAGAACAGTCCAAACACATGGATTGTCGGGTTGGGTCTGTCATATTTAAAAAATCGGTTAAGATGTTCAAAATTAGCATGCGTGTACCAGGAGAATGCAATAGAACACTATTGAATGAGAAATGTGCATGTTTTGGCTGTTTTCGGCAATCCAAAATAAGCGAGGAAGGACTTATGAGAATAGGTGTGTCTTCTCACAACACCATCTTGCCAAACCGCAAGATGACTCAACTGTGGCCTATTCCGGAAAAAACAATTGAATGGACCAATCAGGTACTTGAGGTTTCGAAGTAAGAAAAACTGTATGCTTGTTTAGTGAACAGATTAGAGATAAATGTCTTGCCATAGCAGCGGTTATAACAAAAAAAAAACAACCAAAAAAACCTGACAACAAATAAAATGGATGATTGGATGGAATTCTTCAAAAAAACAAACAAGAAGAAGGCTTCCTTGATATATCCGCAAACGCTTTTCGTCCGATCTGCCATTCAGTCTAATCCACAAACATAATAATGAACTTTTTTTTTCATACATTTACTGTTCCCCAGCTCAAATATAAAAGATGTTGTCATTAACAACTCTACTGAATAGCATGGTAGTTGTTGATGTCATGTTCTCATAATTAACACGAGAAGCGAAATGTTCATCACATGGTAATAAAAGTTTGACCAGCTTCCAGACAGTTTTCTACCATCCCCACTCCGAACGCACATACTTGTATATAAATCAAACAATCTGGCCCGTCAGCTTCGATTAAAAGCACTGTCAGTTATCAGCGTCTATTTAATCATCAGTTGATTCTGGCCGGCAAAGTGAAGTCAAACATAGAATCCTCATACACACTGCCAAGAGGGACTGGAATGGAGAAGACGGGGAATTCTGCTGTCATTGCACGGAAAAGTTATTGTCTGGAATACCAGGGCATCCGCACGTCCTGCACACACGGCATCCATATTACGGAAAAAAAAGCAAACGTTGGAAAAGCAAAGACAGCGCGACACCGTAGCTTGATCATTTGTGTCGAACCATTTGTGTGTGTGTGTGTGTGTGTGCGTGTGTGTGTGTGTGTGTGTGTGTGTGTGTGTGTGTGTGTGTGTGTGTGTGTGTGTGTGTATGTCACCCCATTTCTGTGGCATTTCCCTATAAAAACAAAGAGCTCACATGGCCAAACCACACACAACAATATGACTCTGTGAATGAGTGTGAGCAGAGGTAACTTGTTGCTGAGCTGGCCGTGTTCACCAACTCTGAATTAGATGACTTCAGCGTTTTGAAAGCTCCCTTAGGAGAACGCCTCATTTTCTCACCCAAATAATAAAAACCCAAAACCCACAATAAAGTCCAAGTAAAATGATGATTGCACACTAAATTGTTGTGGTTTGATGCAGCCCCGGTGATGTCCGCCTATATGACGCGACTGCTGCATATACTTTTTGGGCACGGCGGAGGTATCTGCCAACGCCCTGCCTGCCCTACATTCAGGTCAGTGTCGCACTGACGAAGCCACATGACCGCAGGCATCTCTGACATGCACACACCACAGAAGCAGTAAAAACAAGAGCTGACATTAAAAGGGAAAACAAATCAAAATGCTAAATCTGACTCTTAAATTGGGGATCTCCTCCGTCTGGCTGGAAAAAAAGGCTGAGCTTGGAGCAGTGAACATTGGCTGTGACTTACTTAGGCAACTTGGAAGAAGTGATCATTCATGATACAACGACACAATCTTCCATCCAACCATTTCCATGCTCCTTCTCGTCATTGGGGTCACGGGGGAGACAAGGCCAGATGACCTTCATCAGGAGGTGGGGTACAACAATTGGAAACTACTGAAATAAAGGCCATTTCACTGTTCACTTTCTGCGGTCTCACTGTATTGTGGATTTTGAAACCCGCACATAATATCTCATTTTGGATTGTGAGTTTTTACTAAATTACAGTGACTATTTTTGGACATGCACTCGTGTTACTGCAGACTCATGCAGCAAGAAGCACGAGCCAGGAGAAAAGCATGCGTAAAAGACAAAGTCTGATATTCTGCATCACTTCGCTTAAAATAATTTTTTTTTTAATTGCAAATGTGTCAAAAAAACACTTTCACACTAGCCGCGTGGTGACAGATTGAATTTTGGGCAAATTCATACAGATTCCTAAACACCGACATGGGAATTTGTCCAAATGAGCACCATTCCAAACCAGGCATGGGAGATAGGCGATTTTGTTTTGTTTTTATATAAAGGCTGAATTTTCTTTTATTTATGTATTTATTTAGTCGGGTCTACCCAATAAAATGACCAGGAAGTATAATTTTACGACAATTATATTTCTCGCTCCTGTGACATTTATTAGCGACATATTCACATGTGACAAGTCAATCACAGTTGATATATCTTATGAGTTTATGCGGCGCATGCATTTAAAAGACATATTAAAAAGTCATTAAGGGGTGCTTAGGTTAAGTCATTTATGTACGTAGCCTGTATTCATTCTCCTCAACCTTTTGCTAAATACCCCTCGCCTGTTCACGGCACATCATTCATTGACACATATGCACTGCAACGTCCTCATTCATTTATGGTGTGTGTGTGTGAGCGTGTGTGTGTGAGCGCCACTCTACCTCCATTCCAGCCTTTTGTGATATTTCTGGAAAACCACAGAGGCTGTCTAGCCTCTAATGGGTCAGTTTCTTAAGAGAACAGCAATTTACAAAGATGCTTAGTCTGGACCGTTTCTTCTCCATAAATGTTTTTTTTTCTTTTTTTCTCCTCTCTGTAGTGCATTTTACACTGGAGGCTCGTGGAGGTGAAGGAATTTGGCGCCTGTTATCAGGTATTCCCTCGGCCCTTCGCACTAATGTTGTTTGCTCAACATTAATGGCTGTTTTTTTAATGTTATTGTTCCAATGCGTTTGTCTTACCAGACGTGAACGTGTGTGCCGTGTTAATCTGCTCGCTGGGTTTAGTCTCCATCTTCCTCTTCACTCTCACGCTCACGTTCCAGTATTTCTACAGGAGACACAGGCTCAAAGGTCACTTCATTTACCATCTACAATTCACATGAAACAGTCATGCATTAAAAGAACCTTTGTGGTCTAACGCAAGCCACTGCAGCACGTTGGACAATGTCAGACAATGTAATTTTTTTCTTTCTTTTCTCCACAGCAAGTTACCTTCTGGTCAAGTGTCCAGAGAGCAGGTACGACCAATGTGTCTTCATTCATAAGAAATAAGATGTCACATATTCTGAGTTGCAGCATCTCTGTTCCATGCAGCTCCGGAGAGACAGTAACCAGCTCCGGAAGTTCTTCTAGTTCCTCACCAAGAGCACTGAGTAAATACATGGGACAAAAAAGTGATCGAAAAGTGGCATTAAAACCCCCTAAGGTGCCCGAGAAGCCACTACCACACACACCACCTACAGGTAAAAATATCAGAACGGCATATCAAACATTGAAAGACCACGGGTCAACTCACCAAAACTTTGCAAAGTCTCCATCACATTTTCCAAATGTGCTGGAGCTATTAAAGAACAGCAGGGGCAATACTTGAGGCTCCCGTGATGCTAAGAAACTGGGTGAGAGGATTAAAATAACAGGATGTGAAGGTATCATTATCGAGGCAGTATAATTCAATTTGTAGCACCATGAAAACAACATGCAGACAATGTGAAAAACGGCAAGAGGGAAACTTTACACTCTTATTTGGGGAAAATCCCATTGCGGGAATTCAAGTTAAAAGCATCATCAGTAAATAAAATAAAACTTTTTTTTAAAAAAGCTGCTAAAAGCTTACCAACCCCCCCCCAAAAAAACGTTTAAAATCACTTACACATATGCTTTTATTTTCAGTGCCCAAGGCTTCAAAAGGACCTCAGAAGCCCAAAAGGTCAAAGGTCCCAAGGAGATCTGCCAATGTAAGTCTTCATCTTCAGTACCTCCTCTACTGATGTCAGTAATAGCACAAAATTAATTCAATCATTTTTAAAAGGCGCTTATAAAATTGCTGCTGCCGAAATACACGCAAGAGGGAATTTGTCTCACGACCGCCTGATTGTCTACAAGAGTTTATTGCTCTCTCTTCATTCGGTTATGAGCGTGATAATTATATTTATCGCTATTGCTTCTCAAACACAATTATTTATTTAGGGCGCTTCACTGGTTTTATTTCTACAATTTAACTATCAAGTAAGTTCACACAGAAGAAAACTATCTCCAATGTTTCTAGCGTTTTTGCTTTTTTTTCCTTTATGTGATGAATGGAAATACTCCATTGTAAGCATCCTCCAAAAATGCATTCCATGTTTGACGATCCAATGCTCATATTTTTTTGTTTAGATTAAGGCTTTCTTGGAAGTCTGAAGATTGTTTTTAACCCAAACAAATCTAAGGAGAGCACAATATACAAATCTGGGGAAGACACACCTAAACTTCCGCTAACAACACTGGTTAGCTCCTCCCCGCTATATAAAGATATTGCCACGCAATCACCTAGACATACTTCCTTGACACCAATTACTACTTTCAAATAAGATGGGGTTTGACGCCATTTTAGGTCATTTGCAGTTGGGCATGAAATGTTGCAATTTACATTTTATGTTTGTTTGGCAAATAGCTCAAAATACAGAAAAAAATGAATAATGCCGATACCGAACATGAGCAGCAAACCGTCACTCGGCAGGGGTTAGCAATAGATACATGTACAATATAGTTTATTGTACTTTTTTTTCTCCCTTTAATCATTCAAATGTTCAGGTTTTATAGCAATTTATATTTCATTGACAGACGACACAAAATTGACTAAATGTCCAGTATGAGTAAAAATTTATCTGCACCAATCCACTGTTTCAGCCTCCACTGAATAAAGGCAAAAACAATGGTTGTCGTGTCATGGAAAAGCTCGAAGGTTCCGTAAAAGAGCACTTAGCCCATAATGACAGGGTGCACATTTCGGGGACATGCAAAAATGTTCCGTGGGATTATGAAAATAGAATATAGGCCGACATCATCAAAGTGACTCATTTTATAATTTTTTTTCGTGGACAATAAAAGCATGAAAACATGTTTTGGTTTAGTATCATCTAAGCACTTCACACACACTGCAGTGGGACATACCAAAATCATACGTCCAATTGGGGCTGGGGCGAGAGGGTATAAAATGAAGGAAACTCATTTGAAATGATGCATCATTAGCAGCGCAGTCCGCATCCCCCCCCCCCCCCAACCCTGTTCTACACTCAGGAGACAAACGTGCACGTTTGCAGTCTTTCACCTCTGACTAAATTCCCCCGCGCTGTTGGCAGCCTCAAGCACGTCAGGAGGACAACCTGACATACGCGGAGCTGGAGTTGGTCCGACCAGCCATCGAGGCCCCGGCCTCCACCAGTCCCGACCCTGACCCTTCCAGCCCAGACACGGTATACGCTCAGATCCTCTTCCAGGAGAAGCAGCTGTAAACACAGCAACTCGATCTGGACCCATGGATATCTCGCGATACCTCCCAGAGAGGAAGACTTTGATTGGGTTCTGGAGTGAGGACGTGTATTTATGAACATGCAATTGGCATTTGTTTTCACTGTATGTGTCTTTGCGTGTCTTTGAGCACCTGATTCGAGTCTAACACAGACATTTTTGAAGGGCCTGATTTTATGTTTGCTTTGTCGGCATCTCTGGTCTGTGAGCCAGATGTCGTAAGAATGCTCTGTTATTGCTGACAGGATGCTCAGGAGAGAAGTCGTTGTCAATGCTTCTTTTTCTGGACAACATTGCAACTCTCAGATTCTTTTCATTCATCTCTAGTTTACAGTGGAGACCTGCTTATGAAATAATAAATGGCAATGTACATTATATATGTCCATGTAAAATATTTTGTTTCATATAAAAAACGTTTTTAAATTGATCTGGTGACTTTTCTCTGTTACGTTCATATCACTAACCATTTGCTAGACATCTCATGAGGGCAGGCATGCCCAACCAGTCGATCGCGATCAACCGCTAGCCCCGGGGACTGGTCGCAAGTTGATCACAAGGAGTGTTGTGGAAAATGGGGAAAAAGCACCTCTACGACCTTTGTGTCTTTGAATAGATTATTCAGTTACTACAATATATATTTTTTTCTCTTAGGTTGATGGCGCACCCAATGAGGTGTTAACATTTCACAATAAAATTCAACTCTGAAAATCAAACCAAACTTGTTTCAATCATAGTCCCAGGAGAGGTCTGCCATGGGACAACTCTCATGACTCATTGGGCATGGGACGCAAGCTCGGGTCTGATCAGCGTGTAGCTGACCACCTCTGGTGATGATGACTCATGTGAATGTCCGAAACACACTATGAGCCTGAGGAGCATGACTGTGGATGTGTTCCAAAATTTCAACTGTCCCATTTCCTCCGTTTTTCTTTATCATGTCATTCTCCAACAACAAATCCACCAACTCTCTGAATGTGCTCGCACAAGGACACCATCTCATCCTGTATTTTTTGGAACAAACAAGATCAATTAAGACATTTATGAAATTAGACTGTGTTATGGTGTCTGGTTACCCGTTACCACTTGAATACTCATATTCTGAGTATCCCTCTACAAGTGCGGTGTGTATGGAAAAAGAACCCTGAGATAATTATTAGAATGTTTTGATTCGGGGCCGAGCACATAAACTAAATTGAATTGAACTGCGGAGCACAGGGAGTCGATTCTTGCAAAATGGCCTCAGCAATTAGCAGCAAATAACACATTTTGGAGGGAGGAAAGGGGGTGGGGGGGCACATGCGTTACGCTCAAGCAGGCAAGAAAGGTGAAGGTCGCGAGGCATTCGCTGAAGGTCAGGTTGAAAAATAGAAGAGCAGGAAGTGCATGATGCACACACCGTGAGTGGGAGAGGTGGTGATGATGATGATCATCATCATCACCATCATCTCCCCCTCAGTTTGCTCTCGTCGACCAGGATGAACCTGCTAATGACGACATTTATTCAAATTAGACTAATTGTAATCATGGTTAATAATTAGCTTTACAGTGCAGTATAATTGGGTTAAGCTACAAGATGGTTCTGCCTTGGCGATATAATTTATTTGATTTAATTACTGTGAAGAAGCCGGCGCTTGGACATCTCTATCATAAAACCAGCCATGTAGAGAGAATGGAGCTGGCCGTTGTCTTTAGAGAAGGTCATTGGCGGCTCTCTGGGAAAATTACGATGACTATTTTCCACTCTATTAAGCTACTTCACTTAGCACAATTAGCTGCACACACAAAGGTTAAAGACAGAGACCTCCTCCTTCATGACGGAGATCGCATGCACACAAAAAAAAGTGAGGCCAAGTAAGCCTGAGGTCCTTTTCTCAACTAAAGACCACGTAGGGGGATCGCCTGCGCAAACTAAAAATCGGACATTTTTTTCAATCTGCACATATGGCATCTCTGGTGAGTTTGTCCCTCCTGAAGGTCTTGGTATTAAAACCCATCATTTGCGACAGAAAAAGGTGGGAAAATGACAAAAGTCTGAAGGGGTCCAAATGCTTTCTCCATTTTGTGCCGGTCCCAACAGTAACATAGGTGGTCAAATAGTGTAAAAGGACTTGGGTACATACTGACACACAGTCCCCCGTCCGACCCCTCCCACCAAAAAACACTCGCCAAGATAACAAACAACGGATGAGGGAGGCACAAAATGAATAACTAACACATTTTTGGGAAATTATTACATCCGGGGGCGGCCCGGTAGTCCAGTGGTTAGCACGTGGGCTTCACAGTGCAGAGGTACCGGGTTCGATTCCAGCTCCGGCCTCCCTGTGTGGAGTTTGCATGTTCTCCCCGGGCCTGCGTGGGTTTGCTCCGGTTTCCTCCCACATTCCAAAAATATGCATGGCAGGCTGATTGAACACTCTAAATTGTCCCTAGGTGTGAGTGTGAGCGTGGGTGGTTGTTCGTCTATGTGTGCCCTGCGATTGGCTGGCAACCGATTCAGGGTGTCCCCCGCCTACTGCCCGGAGACGGCTGGGATAGGCTCCAGCACCCCCCGCGACCCTAGTGAGGATCAAGCGGTACGGAAGATGAATGAATGAATGAATGATTACATCCAGTACAACTGTTCACAAGCAAATTAATGTAAATTTTGAAGAGCTGACACAGCTCAAAATGTCGGCATGCAAAACACCCTGGGGTTTGGATTCCATGACAAAAGCTTCGCTCTGAATCATTGGTCGATGAAAAGCTGACATTTGAACAGCAAATAAGTGTGCCGTTCTGCTCTTTGGTTACTCAAAAACACTTACTGGTACGTCGAAAAGCAGCAAGGATGAATTCTTTTTTTTTTTTTTAACCTGAACGATGACGTGATGACATCACAAGGTGATAAGTGAAACTGTCATCATGATCATGATCATAAAGAAGTGAAGTGAAGCATGCTGGTGCCACCATCATACTTTGGGGCTGTTTTTCCGAAACTGAAACTGGCGCCTTAGACAAGGTGGGGGGAATCATGAACAGTTCCAATTATCAGTCAGCGGTGTCAGCCTTAGCATGCATGACACCTTCAAGTTACTGCTGTAAAGCAAAGTAAATCAGTAAAAGCCTACTAGAAATTGTGTGTGCCGCCACACAATTAATTTGAACTTGACTGACTGGTTCATTCAACGTTGCCACATCCTGGTTATAAGAGGGTAGACACACTTGTGTATCCACATAATCTCATGTTATTTTATCTTTTTAGGTGGCCACTCAAAATATTTTTAAAAGAATCAATTGAGTTACACGGGTGTCGGTCACATTGTTGGTGGAAGACTTTTTTATATGATTTATGTTAGTCTCTTTTTAAAAATATTTTTCTAGATCGAGAATCTGGCCATCTGTGGTTTGAATATGTTATGAAGAAAATAAGAATTTGTATTCGTAGTCACAAATAGCTAAAAATGTTTAATTCAATTAAATTGCAGGTCAGTATTTACATAAAAGAAGTCACAGTACTACTAAATATTCACATTACTCCGAGGTAAGGTTCACTGCTGTTCAAGTCTTAAGGCACCACCAATAAATGAAGTCAGAGATTGAGGTCACGCATGAGCTCACTCGCAGGTCCAAGTGAAAACCCGGCCCCAGGCGTCACCTGCCAACAGTGTCACATGGCTCCTACACAAAGACATTTTTGAAACAACTAAACATGAGTTAAGTCCACCGGTTTCCAGTGTGTGTCATTATGTGAATACCTGGACATGGCCAACGCTGTAATAGCGGGATTAGTTTTGCTGCGACGCTGCAACGCGGCCTGACTTCTGTTGAGTTCCCGACACAACACCAGACGTCTCTTCCATCGTTTAACCTGCTGCGGGCCGTTCGCTATGGAGACATCATTGGAGCATGAACATGAGTGTTATAATAATCAGCATGTGCGACTCTTTCAGTATTCAAATTATTTCTCAGTCATCAAAAGGCTGCCAAATTGTGATATGATCAATGTTAAATGTTACATTAAGAATGGTCTTGGCGTAATTTAGCCAGCACAATGCTCAAGTGAGGTGAAGTAGGGCTGTAACCAACCAGCAAATACCAAATTGGATCTGGGTATTATTGCTTTCTAAATTATACACGCACACGAGCGTCAGCACATTCACTCATCAGTCTTTACTGCTTCTGTGTTTAATAACTTTATAACAACATCCTTCCTGCTAGCCGTAACACTAGCGAGGCGATCTGAAAAAGCTCACCCACATCGCTCGGAGAAGAGCGCTTAAAAAATAATCATCTCACACTTAAGGATTGATCTAATTAGAGGCGTGTTTTCCTTGTGAAACTCAAAAAGTACAAATACGTTTGTTGCAGTTCTCCACTCGGCTATAAATAGATCTGTATCGGATTGTAAAGCAAGCAGCATTACCGGCGCTCTCTGTCAGCGCTGTTGGGTCTCGCCCTGGGGACACGAGCTCTTCTGGAGGGCCAGTTAATTGTGTTCCGGTGTACTCTCTCCTCCATATCTGTGTGAAAGACACATAACGAGTAGCAAAATCAGACGTAATTCAACATAATAGCACAGATACGCACACGCAGTGGGGGTACGCGCACTCTCCATAACTCAAGGTAATAATAAAGTAATAATACCAATTGTGAGCATGTGTTGGCATTGGCACCCGTTCCCCGGCGAGGGCCTAATTTAAGAGTTTGCGGTTTGATTGCAGCAAGGCAGCATTATGCTTATATGAAACACGCACAAACCCATATGCTTTTATTATTACCGTGATGGACACCAGGTTGCAACCTGCGAGGCTAAGCGCAAAGTAATGACATGCATTCAAACACTGTGCAGTAGTACACTCGATAAAGCAAAACAATAACCTTTTTCTTGCACCTTTTAGTGCCACAAAAAGTGCAGTGGTTCTCAACTGGAGCTGATTGAAACGTGTGGCCATACATTTGTGCAGATGTTATATTTCGTTCTTTTACGATATTCAATTTTTTTGTACAAGCCGTCGTCATGTTTGTCCTTAAGTTTGTTCAGGTGATCTGAAAGGCACTTTGAAAGTGATTGTTTCAAAATATGATACTATTATAAATTGTTCTTCGTTGTTCTTCTAAAAGAGCTCTTCTGTAACACTCACCCGTATGATGCCATCGGCGCAGCCGGTGACCACAACATTCCTGGCATCCCACTCATGTCGCTGTGTGAAGCTGACACAAAGGATGTCAGCACGAGGCCCACAGGAGGAGTCGGTGCAGGCCAACAGTTGACCCTTCATCGTCCACAGGTAAAGCAAAGGCCCGGCGCATGATGCAATTTCACCCTTGGACAGAGCATTGTTGCGTTAATATACACAAAGCAGTCTCCTTTCCTTATTCCGTGAAAGATGTGAAGACACGACAGCACTGAGCCAAACACAGTAATGATGAGATTCCGGTCAGACTTACTGTGAGTTCATTTATAGCCACTGCAGAGATGCTACTTGTATGTCCCACCAGCTGCGTGATGTAGCTGAGCTCCTCCAGATCCCACAAAATGCATGTGAGATCACTGGAGCCGCTCACGATCAAGCTAAGGGCCTCAGACGCGGTCATGCAAGTCACCACTTCAGTGTGGCCGTACAGCGGCTGTGGGTAAAAAAAAGGATATAAGACAGGTTGTTCCCTGAAAAAATAAAAATCTGACATACATTCAAATTGTAAGAAACAAAATTGTTCAAAGGATTCTAGTTTGAACAAGACGTGTAAAAACAAGCTACATTTAATGTTAGTTTAAGGTGATGGTTATTCTTTTTCTTTTTTTTTCTAAGATGAAGAACGGTATTCACCAACATTGAAAAATGAAAAATTTGACCTAAACATACTTGAACGCAGTCAAATGTAAGTATGCAACAACCTGGAAAGCAGATTTAAGAAGCAATCTATTACATCACACTTTTTTTGAAAGAACATTGACATTATTACAATTTATGTCAAGTGAAACTGGAGCTGAAAATATATTGAAAAAATATATCATGGAGAAATTCAGAGCGACAACAAGAATGTTAATGTATTTTTTTATTTTTCAAAAAACATGCAGGCAGACCCACCTGTCTGAGTTTCATATGGGTGACTTTGTCCTTGTTGATCACCACATCCCACACACAAACCACGGTGCTGCTTCCTGCAGTGATGACGGTCGTTGGGTTGGGAGAGACGGCACACGTTGTTGGCCCCCAGGCACATAAACTCTCGCACACAGCAAATGTCTTGACATGGACACGCAAACAAAGACATGATGACACTGTACGGCACAAAAAAAACAAATCAGCGTTCCAAATGACCTTTTCAGTGGTATAGTTTCCAAAGGTGCAACTGTTGTCGGGGAAGCCCCAATTGAAGAAGCAACTCAACGATGGGGACAGGAGGAGTCGGTTACTCTCTAGGATCACCACCTCTTTTTCCAGACACACTATTTGACCCACTGGACCTCTTGGCAGTTCTAAAGAAATATCATCATGTTAAGTGACTGTGTGTGCAGCATAGCGCAGCAAGAATTTACTTCAAACATTTTTACCTACATGCTGTTACTTAAATCATCAAACTCCAACCTTAAAAAAAAAGAATCAAAATGTAACCACCTTGAGGCAGTTCATGCATTTTTAGAATAGAATTTTGAGAAATCACAGAAAATGGTAGTTGGCAGATTACACCTAGTTTTAGTTATGTCCTTAGCAGACAGTTACATGTTTGTGTGTGGGTGTGTGAGAGAGCGAGAGAGAGAGACTACACACAAACACACCTATGCACACGCACACACACACACACACACACACACACACACACACACATACACACAGTGTGCAAGAGGCTGTAATTGTTCCTGTAATTGACCTATCTGTACAGGCACAAATCATTACATCCTGTCACCAGCTCTGCACGGAAAGTCCCCAGAAAGAGGCCAAGTCCCGGCATTCCTCCTCCTATTCATCTCTATCTGCTTATTGATCAGATCAGACACTCTAAGATTTAATATGAAATGTAATATGCAGGAATCTCTCCCTGAGCATTTGCACATTCATCTCCTCTCCCTCAGTGGGCCTCTAGGGATATTCAGATTATTAAGTAGAGCTCAGCAAAAGAGTCATCTCCATATCGTCGTTCGCCGATGGCGCCTTCCGCCGCGTCCATAGTGTAAATTAAAATATGGATGCTCTCGCACCATTGCAACGATCCCCCGGAGACGGCGACACGTCTTGTATACAATAATTGGCGTCAAATGGTGTGAGATAAAATAAATGCGGGAACAACACAAAGTGGGAGCAGATGGAGGTGACAATAATTGCATGCTATTTTCTGGATTGTATATTGGAGTCACTGCTTTCTTGAGAGTGGATACGGAATGTGACAGTGCCCATGTCAAAAGAGCTGACTTTTCGGATAGAAAAACACCATGGTCAATCCACCAATCAGTTCAAAACATGAGTTTGAATAAATGATATAACAACCACATTGAGTTCCGAGTGGATTCATGTCTGTACTCTGACTGGGCCATCACAAATCTAGAATTATGCTCTGATTGGTATTTCTAAGAACAGAAGTCAAACCAATGCTAAAGCGTTGGTTAGAGCGTCTAACTTCATGGTTGATAAATTATAATTAATTAATCTAAGCTTAAATGCATTGAATGTATACTTGTTTTTACTTTGCAAGTATTTTGTAATTCTTTATTTTGAGCACATCCATTTATCAGTCACTTAAAATAATTATTTCATTAAATGACTAAAAATAAATAATGAAAACGTACATTTTAATGAACCAAATTTAGCAACACATTTTAAATGATTCTTGTAAATGCTTGGTGGTCCAGAAGAATGCAATGGAGCAAGCAAATGTGGCCCACCGGCCACACTTTGCCCACCACTGCTTCAACCGTACCTCTAAAGGGTTGGGCAGTCGTCTTGAGTTTGTCCATACTGAAGAAAAATGGAGTTGGATGAGATGGCGATGGCCCTTCTTTCTTTGGATGGGGTTTAGTGAAGAGCTATGGCAAGGACACAAGGGGTTGCTTTAATTAAAAGAAAATGAAATCAGGTGACCAATGCTGTTTTGTTTTGTTTTTTACCTGTTTGGGAATCTGGCCAAAGTTGCTGACATATCCCAAAATTGTGCTCTTAATGAGTGGATCCCTAGCCTCTTGATTGCTTCTCAGAGCGTAAAAATAAGGATGGAAGGTGTTGACACTTTCGAGAGCAGCAGGGCCTTGTTGTCGGTACCCAAAGATCAGGTCAATCCACAAGTGGAGGTGTGAACTCACGTAGTCACTTTCCAAGGCCTGTTATAAACAAACACATAGGAGTTTATTGTTGCAAACCACGACACTGGCATGCAGAGCGCCGTAATAACAGTGAGCCCAAAGTCATCAGTCAAACTTTTAATATGAGACTATAGCACCACTTGTTTTAGAATGCACAAGTAAGATAAAAAACTAAACAAAAAAAAAAACACTATGATTTTGGCAAAGTCCATTTGAAAGTGAGATGCTGCATAATTATGAGCATACCACCATGTTGGCATTAAAGAAAGATTTGTCCAGAATTAGCCAAAGATTGTTTTTGAAGAGTTAATAAGGAAATGGAGGCGTTAAGGACCTGCAGGATGCTGGCAAATATTCTTAATAATCCCACCCTAGAGTAACAGGGGCGGGAAGAAAAACTCATAATGAGGATATATTGTCGTAATTTAATTTGTGTGTACGGAAGAAAAAAACAATCTTCAAAAGTCACTAATTTCATGAGCATAGTTCAGTAGATCGTGCCATGATAACAGTCAAGATACCCGCAGGATGGATGGAACAAGAAAGAATCAAGAGCAAAAAACAAAGAGCAGTAATCCATCTGAGAAAGCGAAGAGAAGCTCGCAGACATGGTGCATTGAGGACAAACAGAAAGGCCTTAGGTTGTGCTGCAGGTACGTTTTTGTTGAAAAGCAAGAAAAGTGGCATGAGACACAAATGAGAATACGAAGATAAAAATGGTACGTCTTTAGAACAAATAAACAATAGTGTAATAGTGTTCTCAACACTATTACACGGGCCCCCTCTTGCAGTGAACCATTGTTTCATATTTTAAAACGGCATGTTGTGAGTTTAGCTATGAATAGCAATAATAGGTCCTATGGGAAAACTCCTCATAATGTAATTAAATGGGAGTGTAAGGGGGTGAGAGGTCACTGACCTCACGCTGGATTCTAATGAACTCCTGAGGGTCATCTTTGGCCCATGCCGGCAGCTCCACATCTCCCAGAGCGGTTCCGTCCGCCATGCAGCCTGAAGACGGCGCAGAGGAAAATATGTGCTATGATATCGTATTCTAATACACGATATGTGCAGTGTTATTTGAATATGTATAAAAGGAGAGCTTTTTCGAGGCAGACCCAGCTGCATGTGGTTGGAGTTGAGCAGAAAGTCTGGCAAGTAGTAAAACTCCGGAGTCAGCTCTCTGACGTCACTCATGTTATCTCGGGAGGCCGACTCCCACTCCTTGTTTACACTATAAAACATCCGCTCGGGGATATCAAATCCTCCCTGTAAAAAGAGAAGACAGATAAAGTGAAAAATTGATGTAATGTTGCATTACTCCAGTCGTCAGAGAAGAGAACCTCCCTGTAGACAAAGGAAGCTTTTCATGCTTCAATAAATTCCTATAATCTGTGATGAAAATCTCATGAGAGGGAATGCAATTTAGAATAAAACAATTATTGAAATGAATGAAAATAGCTTATGTATTGATAAACCTGGTTAGAGATGGAAATCCATTTATGGATATTACAACGCGACTGATATTATTCGCCTCAGTAGACAAAAAAGTACACAGTAATTCACCAGACTAACATTATTGCTTTATTTGACTATCAAATATGCATGCCTTTTCATTATAATCAATTGGACACCCTATTGGAAATTTGCTACATCAATGGCTATCTTTATGGGCTGATTTTAGATGCCTCTTGCAATTATTTGCATATAAATTGGAATCTCGCCATAATTTGTTTTCAAAAAGAGAGAGAAAAAAAACCCCACCAGAACAGATGTCGCACAAACATCCAAACAGAGGTTATTTATTTCACTTGTATTTTTTAATGAAAAGCGCCGTACATGTGTGAGCTGCAGACACGGTGTGCGCCAGTCTATATGTACGGGCCAATCAGCAGCTGACTAATATTTTTTGAAAGCATTTCTTCTAAATTTATATTCATTACCGCTGCCTTATTTGAATTTTAATGATTCTAATCACTAATAAAGACCCTGTCCACACCTTGAGAAATCTCTTCGCGTTTGTAGTATAGCAGCTTGTTTCAATTTCAGACCCTTTTTTTTTCTTTAAAATGTTAGAAATTGTGAGGTAAATGAATACAGTGGATGAAAAACAACTCATTGAATCAAAGATGAAAGTTACCAAATGTTATAATTTTCACACAAAAGTGACTAGGACCGTTTATGTTGGTGCTCACAACTTGTTTTGTGCTATACCTGCAGTGTCTGAAAGGTATGAGAAAAAGGCTCCATGCGAACAAGGAAAGAGGCCACAATGATGGCTGAAGAATAGTGGGTGCAGTAGTGGCATTTTGCAGACAAACCTCCTAAAAAGATTGTAAAAAGAACATGGGGTATATTGATTTTAAGCCGTAATACACCACAAATGCAAGACCAGAAGGAAAAAGCTGGAAAGATACCTTCACTCTCACTGTGCTCCACTTCTTCATATCTCTGGATGAACATCTGCTTTCTTTTCTCTGTCTGAGCACCCATTGGCTTTGACAGATCTCGGAAAGTTGTGGGATCTGACAGGTCCAGTGTCTGGGACATTTTGGATAAAAAGTCAAGCATGCAGCCATGCAATTCTAAAACCAAATATTGTCTGTCGAACATATTTAACCCACAGATGTTCATAACAGTTCACACATCGCATCTTTTTTATATCAACAGTTTCCAAGCTTGTTAATTTTTTTAAAGAAGTCTCTGCCATGATATAGAATTCAGTGATTCGCTAAAGTCATTGAATCATTTGAATTGTTTAATATTTTCATATCTTGATGTGAATTGGCGGTGGATAACTGTGCATAATGTCACACGGGCTAACAAAGCATTACATTTGGTTGTTGGTCATTATGGCGGGACTGGGAGAGCTAAGGATTTTTTTAGGCGGTACATGCTGTAAAATTGTTGAGGAAAAACTGGCCTAAATTAGAAATTGTTGTACCTCAGACTTGTAGTCAGCTAGAATCCAGGGGAACACAGGATACTGCATGAGGTCATTGTATGTTCTTCCAGCAAGGGTATTCAAATACATCAAGTACTCGAAGTTACTGATCTCCCTTTTCTGTTGGAAGAACATGTACACAAGGAGGATGAACACACCAAGCATTGTTCAAAATAATAAAGATGAAGAACAAAAAAAAGACATGTATGTATTGCTCTTTACTTAGTGTTGACGGTCTGAACACCGTAATTATACTGGCTATTTGAAACAAGAGATCAGAGGGCAAAATTACAACCTAATTATGCTTTCCTATTTTAATGTTGCGTAGTTTCAATTATGAGTCAGATTTTCTGATGAAACCGATGGCGTTTATGCATCGATCTGATGCACAAACAAGTCTTAAAGTGGATAAAAATAACACAAAAAATCATCATCTGAGTCATACCTGCCATTTAACAAGGGTTGTCTTCTCAACCAAAGGGGTTTTCCTGATACACAAGAGAAAAAGCAGCATATGTTAACACCATAGCCAAAGCATTTTTCACCACATTTTTGTTATACTTGTTTCTAAGCAACCGGAACTGTAGCACAGCAGAAGTGACTTTTTTAAACCGCAGCTGTTCAGTCTTACCGTGTTTCTCTGGTTCTCCTGTGGGTCAAATTCCCTTCCTCTCTCGTGATGGAGCAACAGTACTTTTGATATTCGCAGTAGTCAAATTAGCAGTTCTTATTATTTTTATTTCTTTATTACCCCGACCCTCAAAGTTACTCAAGTTAACCAGGCCATCAGTGCAGGAGGCCTACATGCGTTTCCTCTCAGTACCATTTACCAAGTACAGTATTGTATTTGTTAATGAGCCTTTTATGGGTAAAAGACAGATGACTTGATCCAACTGAAATTGTTAAATTCTTGAATTTAACATTTTCACCAAATCTAGTCAGAAAAGCTAATTGGAACAATACATTTAAAAATAATTATGAAGCAAACAAATTATCACTGCACCGTTTTTTTATTAATATATGAGTTCCAACAACAGTTTTAATATATGAATCTGGATTAAGCCAATTGTTAAAAAGAAAAATAACAGTGGCCAAGTGGTGAATACATTAAAAAAAAAACATTCGAAGTTCGTGCTCTTTATATTTGTTATGGAGTTATGCGTAAGAAAGCGGCCATGCATCTCAACCATGGCGTCAATCGGTGGATGAAAGCAGTTCAACTCTTTCCGATTTGCTGTTGACTCGTCCAGTAAATAAAAATCGGCAAATCTTGGGTTGAAAAAGTTGGTTTATTTGTGAAATCCAATTTATACTGATCCTAACAGTAAAAAAAAAACGTTAACACATCAATAAGTAGAGCACCCATGCGATTACCAGCGGCGTTTGACACGTTTTGGTTGACGCCATCGCTTTCGGTGACGATGCGTTTTAATTACGTCACATGACTGTAATCGATATGTAGATTGGAATTACCATACTTGAACATTCCGTACGGTTCCGGAAATATACACGAACGGCGTCCTTGCATTTTCAAACTTCCGTAACGCCACCATTCCAACGTGAGTGGATGTGACCAGAAAATATCGAGACATATAAAGCCGGGTGTATTTTGTTTTTTAAACAAGCTTCTGCCATAAACTCCAAACGAAGGCTAGAGAAGAAGGAACAAGGCAAAACCAGTCGCTGCCAGATAGCACAGATGGGCGGACGGGTTGCGTGAATTGAGAGCCGTCATTTTTTCGCTTACGAAAAGCAACTGCAGACTTTACTGCAAGGCGCTACAATTCAATATTCCAAATGCAGTGACATTTATATTCCAGGATAGATTACATTTAATTGCTTAGTGTTATATTAGGCTTCTAGTTAAAGACTATATATAACTAAGTGATCACTGACAGTGTATAATTGTTTCTATTACTTCCACACTGATGGTTAATCTACGAGAGCAAGCATATCTATGTTAGATTGTAATGAACATTTCATAATTTACTCGCACAACACTATCTATCCAAGTTGTTTAATTTAAATTAGGAGAGCATTCATTTGCTCCTGAAATTTGCTTCCCCACCCCCTCTACGGGCCAGCAACACGGCAATCCCGTCCTGCTGCCAAGGACCCCGCGTTGCTAAGTTACAATGCCAAACAAGAGGAAACTTGGATTTGCCGTGTGCAAGATAGGAAACATTGCATTCCCGAGCTTTCTTCTCAACTTTGAGGATTACAGTTACCAGGTATTACTTGAGTACATTGTCTACATGCTGACAACCAGCGTGTTACTATGTCCTAAATCGCGGTTCCTTTTTTTTTTTTTTTTGGCACAGTGTCTGATGCTGTTGGTAGGCTTTTAAAACGGAAGACTATCACCACTTTGTTAAGTCAGAATTGGGAATACAAGACTATGGTGAGTAAATAGATTCATTTGTGTTGATAAGAGTCAAGTACAATAGAACAGATACAAGTCCTCGCTTCATCCAATAAACGCTGAATTATTTTGTAAGCCCGCACTAAATCAATCATTGACTTTGGCCCAGTATGTGTTATCTAATTGCAGGCAATAATTTCATGCAATAGTTTTCTATAGGAGGTTATAATAGAACAAGCACCATTGGATAGCCCCTCTCATCCTGAAGATGATGAATGAGGCGAGAGAGGGCCTTGGGGTGTATCACAGACACCAAACACACGCGTACCTTGCTCTCTTAGACAGGGCGGGGGGAAGAGTCAAGCCTTCATCACATTCCTAATATCCCATAACTATCATTTATCAAAGTCCTGATTTGACTCTTCACTCATGTACATCCACCTTAGGACAGTGAAGTCATGTATACCATTACACTTACATGCCTTAAGCACCGCAAATAAACAGACGCTATCCTTCCTGGCCAGACAAACACAGTCAGTGATGGCGCAACAGCACTCATTTGTTTTTGCTGCATTACCCAGTGTCGCCTCGCCTTAATTAGCGAGTTGTGCTCTTAAATACCCCCGAGGGCAACACAGCGTGAGCGCACACTGGTTCAAACATAACGCTGCTGTCCGTACACACGCGCACAGTCATACAAGCTCTTAATTCCTCAGAGAAAATGCTTTTCCTATTGCCCCCGGTTATACATGATCCTTTTTTACCGTGTGAATAAATCACATAAGCTGTGTGCAATCACACATGAACACATACCGCAAATGTATTCACTATACATGTAAGAATAAGTCTAAAAATGTGAGCTAAATCATGTGGTTATTTCCTGTGTGTGTGTCGCAGCACCATGACCAAAAGAAAAGGAAACACAGGGACAAAGGTGACACTTAAGGATGCCAAAAAGGCCATACGGATGAAACCCGACGGGTGGCGCCGGCTCACACTAAGCAACATGGGCATTACTATCTTCCCGCAGTGTATCCTCAAACTGACCAACATGGATGAGTTGGATCTCAGCCGCAACCAGATTCAAAAAATCCCAGAGGGTATCGGGAAGTTGTCATCGCTCAAGTGGCTGGACCTGCATAGCAACAAGCTGGAATCTGTGCCCGAGTCCATCGGTAAACTGGTGGACCTGACCTATCTCAACCTCTGTAACAATCGTCTCACCTCGTCAGGTTTGCCCACGACGCTGGGCTCTCTTACAAACCTGACGAGTCTCAATCTGGGATTGAACAAGCTGGATGCCCTGCTTCCAACTATGGTCCCTCAGGAGAGCCTCCAAGAGTTAGGCTTGTTTGACAACCTCTTCACCATCCTCCCAGACTTTGTGAAAGCCCTCCACAATCTGACTAAACTGAACATAAAACGAAACCCATTGCTGAAAGTGAAGGAGGCCGGTGAGGAGATGGAAACTGAAAAGTCAGACGAGGAGGATGGCGTGTACCTCGTCCACGAGAGTAGACTGTGTAAAATGTGCCTGAAAATATGTAAAGACCCAGGAGGACGGCATTTGAGAGGGGATTGTGTGAGGGAGAATGAGTATGAGGACACACGGTCTTACTCGGGCCTCGTAACGCCAAACTCGGTCGCTGCGGTCAATCAAGATGTGTGGAGAGCTAAGAACCTCGAACATTATCAGTCTTTCGAAAGCAACATTTGATATGTTTTGACCGGTACAAGTCCGAAAGCATTTTCTCTGTCAATAAATCGCTGTTTATTGACTACCTTGCATTTGCGATGACATCGGCAACACCTCTGCCTTTTAAGGAAGAAACCACCTTGCACAACCTGCAAGACAGATTTTGGATTAAGGTATCAATCGTCAAGAGATTTGACATCCATCAGTCAGAGAAGACTTTTTACCGTTTGTATGCAGAGACATGGTCTTTATTTATGAACACCAGGAATGCTGAGTGGCCATTTTTCACGAAGACCTCAATGGCATTATCCTATGAAAGAAGACAGTGTTTTAGCTTACTGTAACATTACCAGGCACAAATTTTAACAGCATTTCAACTTTAAGATCTATGACGGCAGATAGAATGTACACTCCTGCATGTTTTGCATATTAAATGTTTTATCTAACCTCAATATCCAAAGCTGTGTGTACCGAACTTTCAGCTGACTCAAATAAGAAATCTGATGGCTCCACAGGAAACAAACCAAAAAACGTATACCATCCACACATGCATCAAATTGATGATGAAGACAAACTGATTCAGTACAATTAATATGAATCAAAAGCCACATGCAACAGTTGCACTTGTCTGTATACTCTTCATTTCCAAACCAAACAAATTATTGGTGTTAATGTTTCATTTTGCATGTCATTAAATCTGCCATGTCACACTATTTTGCATTTTGTCCTTAACTGGACAAAATGGGTACTGTACATAAAACCAAGTGACATAGGAGTGTTGGGACAGTTCAGGTAACCCACGGTACAGTCTGTGCCTCGTTTCTTTTTTGGGCCATGGTTTGTACATTTTGTGGTGCGTGGTTTGTGCACAATCGGAACAACTTTTCTTTCTCAAAAATAAGTTTTACATGTAATGTTAGCAACAAACAAAGAGTGCATTTTGTAGTGTATTGATTAATATGACTTTTCAAGTTAACCTCATTCAAACAAAAATCTTGAGAATTGTAAACTGCCTCTTATTTATGGACAGGCATGTTAAACAATTTAAAGCAAAACATGTAAAACCAACAAACTACACAAAAACATTACTTGTGTAAATGTATTCATTTTTCATGTAGCTAGTGTGGGATGTTTAACCTCTAACAAGAACCGCATGAATCGGGCCTCCTTGATGTCCTCGTAGAACCATTGCCTGCAGCTTGACGTCGACTCTTTAGTCAGCATGCTGGAGATGAAGGAATCCCTCACACTGGAGAAAGAATTCTGAGGCTGAATAAGGCGAAATCAACCAGATGTGTGTTTTTGTGCAATTCAAATATATAAACCGCACAATCGTACCTGCTGGGGTGGTGCTTCGTGCAGCAAACGTCTCCAGACGGAGACAGGGTGAACCCTTCGCACAAGAGCAGACTGTCTTGGGCAAAGAGCAGCACCCCCTCAGTCACTCGGAGGCCACTCACCATTACAACGGACATCTTTGCTTTGACCTAAGCAAGAGATTAATTGAAGCACACTGCGATGTCCACATTGCATGTACAGCCAACACTTGATTGATCATTTTAATCATTATTAAAAAGACACCATTGAGCACTTCATTATAGGAGCTGATTGATGGGGAGGAGAAGTCCTGGCCCCTTTTCCGGCATCTTTATTCAACGTCAAAAAGGACCCACATGTGTCTTTCAGGCCTGGTTGAAGCTAATGCTAACTGCTAACTGTTAATGTGTGTAATTCTATTGTCTCTCCCCTCATTTCACAGTGAGTATGCACACCTGGCTGGCCCCCTGTGTTGGCTCCTCTGGGACACAGAGCCCCAAAACCATATGGGGCCCCAACATAGCTGCAGGCCCCTCACAATTTATACTAATCAAATCAGACTCCCTACCCCCCCAGACATAAGAGTCACAATTGTGAAGGGGGAGGAGGTCTTGCCTGGCCATTATTAGGGGAATTAATCACTGTCACATACACAATAGGCAACCTGCTAAACGATCAGAGCCTCTTGTCTGAATGCACACAAACGTGCGTGCTATGATGAATCGTGTCACGTGCAAGCCTTTAAGAGTCAAAGTGAGACTCCGCGACATGGCACATCATTTTTACCCACAGTTAGATTAAATGGCAATTTCCATTCGCGAACACAAGCTGCAATCCACACAATTGGCCCTCGTAATGAACAGATTTCAGAAAAAGTAGCTAGAATTATTATCATCAACGCCTAAATACATAACAATAAACTTGTTTCCTTATCCGCGTATTGTGCAAGGGACAGATGTGCATTATGAGTCGAGGAGAGATTTAGCTGCTGATTGGAAGGAGAGAAAAGAAGGACTTTATTGACAGAGCTTAATGTCAGACCATTGATTTCTCCCCACACACATTAGCGTCATAATCACACTATTGGCGCTGGAAAGCTAATTATGCGTGGGTCTGCTTTTGTGTGTTACTGTCCGCGCTGTGTGTTAATCTGTATCGGTGTGTGCGTGTGCATTTCTCAAAGCTAATGACTGTGTTCATTTGACAGGATGCTCAGCAGGGCTCACACACTTGAACCGCTGCGAGAGAACTACGCAGATCACGCACTTACTAAGCAGATATAAGACAGCTTGCATCACCTCCTACTGTTTTTATTAATACATCTGTCAGAAACATTAAAAGGCGCGGCTGGTTGCCGGAGCAAAGAGAATCCCTGTCAACATGTGCCGTCTAACTCGGTGGAAGAATGAAAAGAGCTGAGCTGGGCCTTACACTAATGAGGAAAAATGAAATCCTGATAGCGGCATCGAGCTGTCGGAGTCCCTCGGTCTACTACTGATAATTATTATGATAGCGAACTTGGTCAGCGCAGCACAGGCTCTCGCACCACAGTACCTGCTCTCCATCATCCAGCTCCTGCAGGATAACGCGAATGTCAGTGCAGGTTTGCACATGGGAGCAGGGCTCCAAGGTGAAGGGGTCCACGTGGCCTTCAAAGGCAGAAGGTGTTTCGTTCAAAACAGGAAAAAAGGTCAGCTGATCACAAGCCTGTCCTCCGTCCTCATTTTCCTCTTGAGCCTCAGCGCCAATTTCACATAGAATCTTTGGCTCTGGTACAAAAGGAAAACATGACTTTCGCACTGAGCAAAAAAATAAATAAATAAATAAATAATAATAATAATAATCATGATGTGTCTGTTTGTTTTACCTGTGTCAGCATCTATTCTGTTTTTGGTTTCTGCAGAGGCGACCTTCTTCGAACCCAGAGACAGAGCTCCTTGCACCTTCATAAATATCATCACATTCTATATTACTTTTGCACTGTTATTTTATTTTCATCCGTTTCCAGGTCACCCTTCTATCCAAATACTGCTGACACCGAATGAGGCAATGTTCTGCCGTCAGTGATGTTGTCAGAGCCGTGAACAGAGGCGGAACATCGTCGTTGTGTAATGGGACTTTTCACACTTCTCTTGCACTATTGTGATGAAAGCAATTGTTGTTGTCCTGTTACTATTTTGTACAACACACCCGACGCTGGTGATGAGCCGTGTTGCTGTGTGAATACACTGCACAGTTACAGCAATGCTTACTGGGGTAAAGTTTTGTAAGAACATGGTCTGAATCAAATTCTGGCCTGAAAAGTGGCAGATACTGCAGACAAGCAACTATCACTCCAAAGTATCTCAGTGGGTCATATGCAGAAATTGGCTTTTCCAGTTATTACTGTACCTGTCTGGATAGTCTCAGTTCCTTTCTTCGGATACGTAGTCGAGTGCGGTTAGGTCCTTCGGCAGCACCTTGCACCCAGTTATGGCTGAGCAGCACGCCCGGACCCGGGCCAAACACGGCCCTCTCCCTCAACAGCTCTGCCTCTACACGCAGCCATTGAGAGTAGATCCGATCCCACTCACTGGCTCGTAACTGGGCGGCAAAAAAAAAAGTATAAGAGCACAAGGATGGCAAATACAAATCAATGGCTTTGTTCTTTCAAAAATACATTCTCAAAAGTATTTTCTTCAAACCTGTAAGTGATTTGTCCTCATATTCTCAAACATGCTGTTGCCCCTTTGTCGGTGCGACTCCATGTAAAACAGAAACTCCTGCAAAAAGCCAAGCAAAATAGTCCAGAAGCAATTTGTTCCTCCTTCCACACACACAGACGTTATATATTCATATTGTTATTTCCTCATGCAATTACAATGCATTCATACAATTACACTGGCTCTAAATTGCATTCACGAGGGCCAAATAAGCTAGTGGCTACAGACTTACAATAACCCCTGTCTGAGAATGTAATCCTTTGTCGGTGTGATCTAATTAACATAAACATTAATATCACCGAGCCGCAGCACAGTAGGGGGCAAGGTAAATGTGTGTGTGTCGATTAAAAGAGAAAAGAAAAAATAACAAGCGGAGCCGTGTTGACACTGCAGGATGCGCATGCTGAGCAGACACACAGGGATCATATTCGCACTGTTAACTGCTTCATTAAGCCCATCATCACAGCAGTGCTGGCTGAGAGAGCAGTCAAACAACATGTGTCCATCCACACTGCTGACCCACGACAGCCATTTCACTGAAGGAATGAACACGCAGTCACTCTTTATATGCGCTCTTATTTACAGTTGCTAATTTTGTGTTTCGGGGTATAACCCCTTAATGAACAGCACAACAATACGCAGCTAAAAAAAAAAAGTATTCTGTTTTATAAAAAGAAACAAAAATGAAACTCATTTCGAAATAAAGCCATGACAATCAAGTTTTGATTTGGCATGCCTGCTGTCGAATGAAAATGGCACCGCGTGCAGTGGAAGATGGGCAGAAAAGTAAGGGGGATTATGAAAATATGACAGAAAGGAGAGTAATAATGAAGTTTGCAAACCAGAGCCGCGGCGTTATAGATAAACAGCAAGTCATCTTGCAATTTCATTCCTTCAATTGGACAAACATAAGTAATATATAGCATTAATTACCCTATTTAGCAGATAGGAGACTCATTGGCTTTTAAATGCTGCATTAAATACATAACTCATCCCTTCCCACTGCAATTAACATTCGAACATCACACTCATTTCCATTTTAATGACTTCCCAACAATACGCCACCTTTGATGATAAGGCAACATAATGTCAACTTCATTTTGGGCTGGTAGGGAATGTGTAATGAACTTAACGTGATCATTAGTGCTGTTAATTATCCGCGTAATGTGAGGACACAGATATGATTATGGAAAACGGCATTCGCCGATGAAATAATTCTTCGGAAGACATGCAACTGAGACTGCCTATCAGTCACTATATTCCTACTCAATACCTAACAGAAGGCTTTGGGACTGCTTTTGCTTCAATGAACTGTACAGTCATGTTAATATCTGAGACGAGAAAGCCATGCTCAGCACACTGTAGTGCTGCATTAATGTGGATCCCCGGACACATCTCTCACTTGCCAAATAAAGGCCACAAGTTGATGATCCAGAAATTAATTTTTGTCTCGCTCATTTCTTTGTGAGGCTGGGTGCAAAATGGCTCAACGTTTCGACGATCTGTCTATTAGTTTTGAAGAAACTCTCAGACCGGCTCAGAGTGATGTGATGCAACAAAGTGCAGGGGAAACATCTCTCCTGCTTCTTCTCACGTGGAAAAACAATTCATCACCCAGTCTGATAGCCTGTCAGATACTGATATGATAAAGAATAACATCAAATGAATAATGTTTTCATCAGATTGCTACCACTATAATTGCCAACCCAATTTCAGCGGGCAGGACACACTCACACACACACACAGGGCTGGTGCAAACACAGACGCGGTAATTTCATGCCTGTGTGCTTGAGTAATATGTCCCCGCTCCCTGGTCCAGATGGCGCAACGTCTTAAGCGTTGTGGGGGAACTAATGATGTGGACCACGTGTTTCAGGGGGAAAACAACAATAAATGCGTCTTTAACCTTCAGCGGCAAACAGTGTGTTGCGGCGAATGTTCTTGTGAATGGGCCGAGCAGATATCAATTACGATGCGCACTCAGGGGCAATCGTCTGTGATCCTCTAAATCCATTTTAAGAAATAATAAAAACACTCCCACAGGGCTGGACGGCCCACATCACAAATACAGCGGCGAGTGACTTTGGGATGAATGTCGGTTGGTTTGGTAGCGTCTTAGAGAGGATTGTGAGAGCGTACCTCCACTGTCACCATCTCCTTGTCCTGCCTCCCCATTGCTGAGCGTACCGCACTGCTGATCATATCGAACTTCTTGAGAGGGTTGCTGGCCATCGCTTGCTTATGATTCTCTGCGAGGGTGTGACACACACACACACAAAGTGAAAGTGCAAGATTCAACAAGTGATGTGAATTTGTTTTCTTGTATTTCTCTACTCTTGATAAGCATGGAGCAGAGTCCTTTTTATTTTATCATCTTGTGTTGAACGATATACCATTCAAACATGTCCCACGATGGGAATGATATGGGAGAGTATTATATATTAAAGCCTGTTAACATCGATTTTATCGTATTGTTTTCCTGTTGATTTGTACCCACATTGTTTTGTTTATTTTCACATATAATTTGTTGGAGTTGTACCTGTATCCAATGTACTGTGTCTTTCTTTGAGCCCCTTCATATCATATGGTCACATTGTCTTATAACGCATCGCACAAAAAGGTATATGATGCACATACAGCAGGGGTCACATAAATGTATAATCCCTGACATACAGTATGTCTAATTATAAGTTATCATACCTACAAAGTAAAAGTAAAATATCATTTCACATTGCATGGAATCATGCCCTATTTTATTCATAACATGAAGTATTGTATCACATACAGCATGCGTTATTGTAGCATATCTGATTTTAATTGGAGCATAACACAGAGCATTTTCATATCTAATTGCACTGTATTGTATCATTTGATCGTATTGTATAAGCATCAAACTATTGTCTTTGTTTTACAGTATATATATATTTTCATAGTATCAGAACTTGTTTTATCAAGTTTTACTCTCTCATATGTTACGCTGTTCCAAATCATATTGTGACAGATCATCAAGGCTGACCTGAGTGCAGCAGCCAAGCTTTGTGTGCCATCTCCTCCCATAGTGGGCTGATGTCAGTCATATTCACAGGTGTCTTCTGAGCAGTGTGGCTGGATGAGATCTCAATCTTGTACGCCTCTTCCAGAGTGTGCCGCCGCTCCGTCATCACCTTGGACCAGCAAGCCTTTGCTAAGGACACCAGCTCTTTGTCATCTAATACACAAATGCAGACTGGTCCGAAACGCTCAAAAGCATACAAAAAAAAAGTGTGTGAATACACCGAGAAATGCTTAAGTGGTGAATTCCATACCTGTGGATAGTTCCGTTGTCGACTCTATGTCCATTTCACATTGTGTTTTAGTGTGAAATACGTTTACTGACACTTTCCTGTTGTGCACTCGTTGGGCTCCACACATAAAACCTTCTGGGTAACTTAAATAAAACAAACAAACAAAAAGGCACACACACACGTTTTACTGTAGGCCAGTTTGATATTCATGGTTATACAAGTGTGCAAATATGAGTCGCTGCATCTGAGTGAGCTATTACCTGCCAGAGCCAATCAATAGCAGACAATGAAGAAGACATGTAATGAAGTTCACGTTTGAATTGTAAGTTGCCAAGAGAACATCCCAGCGATCACTGATTGTTTGGAATGTTTTAATGATGCCCTCCAACTCAGCTCTGGAATGGCGCGGTTGGGAAAGGAAGTAGAGCAGGGCCTTATTTGTGCAGGAGTAGAGTGCTGAAACTGTCTTCTCCTTCTGAGTCTGTCCTTTTTCCAGGGCCTGATACATCAAGAAATAATACAGGTCAGAATGAAGTATCAGAGGGATTTTCAGTTCTATGTCATCAAATGTTAGTAGATTAAAGTAACTAATAATGACATTACATTATGTTTTTATGTATCTACTGTGTAATAAACTTTTCATCGAAACATAATCAGAAACTACTGAAGTACAATCACACAATCCAGATTTTTTTCCCCCATGGCTGTATAACCTTCCAACATAACTGGGAGAATGTTTCCCTAGCAAATGAAATGTAACATGAATGCCTTGTGGAATTGTCTCACGTGAACAGATTGAATTTAACAGAAATCCTGCACATGTCATTTACATGTGGTTTTCTTCCACGCTATTCTGATCTTAGCACGACACGGTTGTTTGGCCATAGCTGTAGTTTGGATTAAGGGCATGAGCATATGTGCATATCGGTTCATCTCACCACGACGATCTGATCTGCGAGGAAGTTGACTAAACTCTCAGAGGCCCCCAGGAATGTTCCGTTGTAAAGTGCCTGCACCAGAACCTTACAGAAGAGCACCACATTACCCATCAACGTGCACATCTGGTCTGCAGGTCGTTGCCCTTTGGAGCCTACATGATACACAATATTGCAATATCGTATTGGATACAAAAGAATAATAAATGGATTAAGAGGCCCATTTAGGCGCACGGATAATCTATATGGCCACATTACCTTGTGATATAAGGTGGGTGTAACTGTCATTATCGTTGCTGAGCATGTAGACGACGTCCATCATGAACTTCAGCATTTCAGTCTGAAAACTCTGCCTCTGCTCCAACGTTGCGCCATCTGGGCAGAACTATATAATAGATTTATTATTACTGGAATGATTACTTTTATTGTACTGTATTTCAGAACTTCCTGCAACATGAGACTGGAAAACACAGTCACTCTGGTTTTATTTGTTCTTCAAAGGACAGTAATTCCATCATTAGTGCCATTGCTCTGCACCATTCATTCGGTAACCAAGCAAATAGTGGCACCTTCTGGAGAAGTCATAGTTTTGCAGGTTCAACATGCAAAGAGTGTAAACAGAATACGTATTGATATTTGTGGGTCATCTATATAAGACACCTAGCTTTCAATGTTATCATTTATTTGTTTACTTACCTCCACCAGTAACACCAAAGGATGTGTGTTGCTGTTGCCAGACACATTGAGAAGACTGTCCATCAGCAGAATACGGATAAAATCACACACTGGCTTCTTGGGTGACTGAATCCTGAGTTCATCCTCACATTCGGTTATTCTACAAGTCTCATGCTCCCCCTGAAAAAAAAATGATACCAACAGTCAAAAGGAACCGGGTAGCAATGTCATGAAATATAAAGCAAATTTAATGCACAAACCTCTGCACTGTACCAGGGGAACATAACAGCAACAAGCGCGTGGAGGAACTCTATGGATGCCCAAAGTGGATCTCGGGGTCGAAGGTTATGCAATAGACAGAAGAACTGCATCACACTTGCCAGCAGCTGCAACTCCCATGATGCATCAATGCTTCGTTGATGCTTTATTCAAACAACAGGTTGTCATTGATTCACCTTAAAATGTAATCCACAGACACTTGAGAGGATTTAATGTTTTTACTTGTGTGATGACAATTTTGACCAGTTCAAGCAGAATTGTTGCGGCCTCCATACAGAGCTGTGGGGCTGGACTGTCTACCTGGCTGTCGATCAATGACTGGAGGGAGCCATCCAAATTCCCCTGTACATTACATGTGGCACAATTTCAGTGTCAACAACCAATCTAACCATACACATCATTCCATCCTTTGATCGATTTTCTAAAGCATCGTCGTTCGGATTGTGGGTGGCCAGGAGCTAATTTACCACCTGAGAATCATGGACTACATTGAGAAGTTGTCAACAGTCAGTGGCAGCGTGCATGGAGACAAACAACCATTCACAGATTCGATAGTATTCATAAGCCTCACATGTGTGTCTTTGGGAGGTTGGAGGAAGACGCAGGACAGAAAACAAAACACTGGCACAAGCCACAATGCAGGGCCTGACCTGAGAGTTAAAGCCAATGCTCTTAATTTATTTTTAATTGCCTGTGAGGCGGACATACTAACCACTCTTCTACTATGATTCTCCATTTACATATCATCCATCCATCCATTTTCCAAACGACTTATCCTCACTAGTGTCGCGGGTGTGCTGGAGCCTATCCCATTTCAAGCCCAAAATCCTCACCTCTATCTCTGCAGAGTGCGTGACCCTCCTTCCCAGCAGCAGAGCAGCCAGAGCATGATAGACCTGCGGCAGCTGAAAGTGTCTGACCAGAAGACTTTGGAGAACATCAAAACCGGGGCATGTAGCACTGGAACATTCATATGACCATGGGTGAGCACGAAGGTTATCTGGGGGGAGAAAACACACACAAAAAAGCACACATTTACATGTCCATTTGTTGTCCGAGTTTGTAGGAAATATTCACAATTGCCCTTTACTGAGTATGGAAACCAAGTCGCACACAGTGAGCCAGTCTTGCCCAAAAATGATAAACTAGCCCCTAGTTTGTACTTGCAAATGTGTATGTCTATGTACGGTACTTGCACAACTGTATAGAGAGAGAGGGAATAAAACAACTAGGGAGGTCTAGGAAGTCAGACTGACACAGTCTATGGAAAAGACTCCAGACACAGAACTATAAAATCAATAAATAAAAAAAGCACTGTCTACTGGATTTGGCGGAGGACTGGAAATGTTGCAAAAATTCCCATTTTCATTTTGAGGTATTCAGTGGAAATTTATCACAATGTACAGATACAATGTGTGTCGTCTATTCAGTGTCCCTGTCTTCATATTATTAATTCCTCTGGAAAACATCCAAAATTCCCCAACCAAGCTTCAAATTTCTGTAAATTTGCCTGCAGTTTTCTGTTGTGTTGCAACACTATCCTCCGTCCTTATTCCTATCCAAACAAACCAACAAACAAAAAGGCATCATTGAATCATCCATAATTACTGCACTAATGCGTACCTATAATAGCAAAGGGCTGTTCTATGCCATTTATGAGGCTTCCAAGGAGCACCACCTCCCTAAAGCTGCTCTGCTGCGTCGGACAGGACAGGAAGTGTGTGATCAGGATGAGACCGAGTTTCACAGTGGAAGAGTGAAGGTGCGGCCTCAGGAAGTGCAGAAACCAATCACTGCCCAGGGCCTCATAGACAGCATTCTGTTGACTTAGAAAATACAACAGAGCACAAGTGAAAGTTTCTTCCATGACATTATGGCAAATTTGATTCCATCCTGTTTTGGTTTTGCAAAGCAGTAACGTGTGACACCTACTCTTTGATCAGTGGGCTGTCTGAGCCGAGGATGTCGCAAAGAACAAGTAACAGCTGGTTGCGGATACAGATGAGGCTGGCGGGAGCAGAATTCTGATCTAAAATTAAAAAAAAAAGATTTGACGTGTGGAGTTATTCATCTAAGTCTTTCATGAAGACGTTGTCATGTGTTACCTTTTGTATCTTGTGTAAGATCAAAGTCAGACGTGCCGTGGCTTTCAACCGCATTATGAAGAGGAGGGAGTGTGTAGATGAGGAAGAGCCCAACTCTGGCAAAATACGCAAACACCAGCCATCAATTAAGAAAAGAATCAGGAGTATCCAACCTTTTACACTATGAGGGACATTAAAAGAAGCTGAGAGCTACTTGTTTCATTTACTGTATATAACTTGTAACCTTTACTTGTACTGTATTGTATTCACATAACACATTGTCATTCATGGCCATTTGATGTGGGAGTGTTTCACCTACAAAAACACAAGAGAGACTTTCCGCATTCATTCTTTTCCCTAAGCTACCTGTTAGTGATCCTTGCGCAAGATTTTTTTCCCACTGACCACAACATTGGAGAAACTGTCACAAATCCAAGACAAGAGTTTTGTATCCAAAAATCCATCCTGGTCAATTTCTTTTAGCGCCGCCAGAGAGAGAAAATATGCAGGGCTGTTGAAATTCACTGTATCATGCCTACATGTGGCTTTAACACAACTAAAAAGAAACCAAAATATGCGTATCGGTACCTAATTTGCGGCCAATGAGTGTGCTGTGTTGTTTTCCTAAAAAGAGGTACTATTATTGATGACAGAAGTTAATGACTGACCTGAGATTTAGAACAGAGCACCACAAACTCTAAGCAGTCATTGTATGCGCAATAAATCATCAGTTTCAACCAACCTATGGCAACACGTTATCCTTTAGAAAACTGAAGCAATTATGTGCATTTTAAATTTAAATTTTGAAAACATCTTGCCAGCATGTGTTCGGGTAGTACCTGCTGATATCCAGAGGAGTGAAGTGAGCTTTCAGGAGGCACGTGATGACACAAGAAACAAGTTTGACTTTTTGATAAGTCACAGAAGGGTCACAGAGCTCAAACAGCAGATATGATAGCACACCCATTCTGTGCATGGCCACTGCAATCCTGCTCTCATTGCTGAGGATACAGAGAGAATGTATCGGTATTGTTGACAGCAAATCGTATTGAATTCAGTCCGTTCTTCTCTCTCAACCAATTTCTGCTGGACATTGCCATGATGACACACGCATGATATTGATGTCAGGCTTTGGGAAAATGTTGACAGCGTAGACGATGAGAGAGTTTATTTATTTCAGTGTCCAGGTGTTGCAGAACTTGTTGTCACGTGAGCAAATAGATTCCATTATAGCTGTGATGTTTGGTAACATGCTGAAAGACGGTTGGAACTACCTTGGGCACTTCAAGATCTCAGCAAAGTGGCTCAGGACTGAGAGATCCAGATTTTCTGAAGTGTTCCTCCAAACCTGACAACATGAGTTCATGTACAGTATTAACAAATTGGTAAGATATTCCTTAGCTGGTATTTTTAAATGTGTACCTCCAGGTCCAACAGCAGAGCCTGGAAAGCAGCTGTGTTCTGCAGAAAGTCTAGACCACAGCTCAGTTCCATGGAACTCGAGAGGTACAGAATCAATTGAAAGGTTCTGTGACTGACCAGAGTTTTCTTCATTTTCAGCAAGAAAGCAAGCAGCTGCATAGAGTAAAATTCCATGTAAAAAGTGGATTTTAAATGTAGCTAAACTAGCGATTTGGAACAGACCTTGTAACCACAAATGCGATTCATTTCCTGCCGCATTGCAGAATTTGTTTCCAGAACGGAGAGAAGAACCTTAACCGCTGCATACAGGGAGCTGTCGTCATCCGCCATTGCAATTAGACTGAGAACAACTGCAGGCCCGCCCACGTACAGAAAACCATCAGCGGCACTTCTGGGAACGAATGTGCGGACACCTATGATAAAAAGGTAACATTCGTTAAAATGCACTTGCATGAATTCAGGACACATTACATCAAAATAATATATATCTTTTAAATATATCACGTGCATTACTCACCAAAATGTCCAATCAGTGCTGCTCCTATAGTGCGTGCAGTGCCACTCAGGTGGTGACTGATGTTATGAGCCAAGAACACTGGAGTGGACTGGTCTCTAGAGGTTATCCCTAGCTGGAATTACATGGACGACTTTTAGAATGTACTTAAAAAGCAAAAGGGTATTAAAGATAGATCTGGCCGCACCTCTTTAGCAATCAGTCTGCAGTCCACCTCGTTGTAGTTCTCTCTGATGCGCACAACATTTGTTAATGTGGAAACTGCTGGGTTGATGCCAAAGGCAATCCTCTCCTCAGGAACCAACGGGAGCGGGAAAGACTCTGTTTCTGGATCTGGGAATAAATGATGGAGATAAAAGCAGTTCCACGAGGTAAAGAAATGAAAGAAAAAACAGGCCGGAGCCTATTCAGTGTCATAAATCAAAAGTATGGGAATAAATGAGATAAAAAGAATATTACAATCCGGGACAAAATCCCAATCTAACTCTGATTTCAATAGTTGTTTCCTCGATTGTTCATATATTGTGCAGTACAAATACTGGGCCGGTTGCTCATTTCGGACCAGTGTAAATGCGTTTGTTTAAATGAATTTCGCTCTCCACCAAACTGTATCAATAATTGTACAAGCATGCATTTGATGCTATAAACTGTTGCCTCAAGTCGTTGTGCCCGTTTGTCTCCCTACTCGCCTGTTGAATTAAAAAATAAAAGAAAAAAAAAGTTGATTTAATGCGTGTAATGCAGGGCTAGCCTTTAAAGACCACAATTTAGTTTTGATGAAAAAAATATCCACATGTTCACATTGGAGCTGAATAGAGCTTAATGCTATTCTATGTACCAAGTACCAACTTTGACCATCAGTCATGATATACCAAAAAATAAGTCATATTTCTGCACAATAAGAAGTTAATCAAGAAAGAGAACCTATAACAAACCAACACAATGTCATGCACTTGCCTTTGTTGCACAAGGCCAGAAAGTTGCCCAGATAGATGGTGCCTTGAGAGTAGATGACACCCACAAACTGAGCGCTCAAAGACTTCTCAAAAAGGTAAGCTGGTCCAATACGCCACACTAGAGCAGCGTGGTCTTTCCAAAGAGTGGGCGTCCCAATCAATGCATACACATCAATAACAGCTGTGGGATCCATGTAGACACACTTGCCAGGAAATGGCTGAATATATTTCATCTGAATGAGAACATCGAATATGTTTAATTTAAAATAGGTCACGTCAGCTCTCTACATACGGCTCTCTCTTAGTCTTCACACCTTTCCAGTCCCCAGTACTTTGCCATTGAAGTAGACGGAAGCCACGCAACTCTTCTTTACATCTTTGGCCATGACCACAACAAGATGATGCCACTGACCCGGGACCAGCAAGCTGGAGCAACGGAACTTCAGTGAGTTGGGCAAAGAGGTTGGGGTACTCACCTCTGGCTCCATCATATCTGTTTTTCAAAGACAAGAAAACCATTCAAACAAAACAAATTCCACGGTGAAAACAGGTGATGGAACTACGCTACGAGACTGATGGCTGAACCATGTTTATATGCACGCTTTTGTAGAGATATTTTTAAGGTAGGTAATATATGTTACAAATCATCCAAATTCATACATTTCTTACCTAAATAAGTAAACGCTTCCTCTTCAGTGGAGAGGAGCAGAGAGCCATCATAGGCTGAGAAGGAGATAGACAAACAGATATACTGCTGCTCCGTCCGTGACATATGCCGAATGACTGTTAGTAGTCGGATTGGGTGCGAATCACACGCTGAACTAAACCTGTTGATCTGAAACCAGCAGGAAAATGAAAGCCCGGATGTGGGAGGGAAACTCCGGCAGTCTAAGGAAATCGAAAGAAAGTGATGACAAGACATCTTGTTTAGATTTATGAATACAGTACGTGGATAGGTTGAACATTTGCACTCTTACCTCCTCCTATTCCACCAGTTGAGATAGAATCGGCTGTCACTCCCTTCACTGTTGCCAGCGAAGGGAGGAAAAGGCAGCTGTTAAGGACAACGATGTTGCGGCGTTTACGATAATCAATCAACTATACATATTGTAATACATTTGATGAAATCTGTCAATAAGCAGGTTGTGACTCACCCATGGCCACTCTCGCTCATGTCAAACTCCACAAAGGCTGGCGTGGTAGAGAGTCGATGCGGCCGAAAGGCGCGTGGTGATGTCATTGATACCATACTGATGATCTGGTGGCCGGGAATGGTGGAACCGGCAAAACATTTGCTGGAGTTTGTAGACTGTAACAGGCTGAAGTTGCGCTTTAGTGTCTTAGATGAGGGCCCTATGGTTGGGTCTGCCTTTGTGATGAGATCTGGAAGAAAAAAGAAAAAACGGTTTTACTGTGTGTTTACTTTGTTGAGTGAATGCGTGGTTTAGGTGAATGTGAAATGATGTTGATGTTGCTTATAGGGCTCCTTTACAATACGTAACTCAGGATCCACTCTTTAACTGATCTGAAAGTGTTTGTTTTCTTCAATACTGTTGTTTTGGTTAGCAAAAGAAGTTCAAGTGGGCTAAGGAGTGAACGATTTATTGTCTGTGCGTGACCAATAGTGCCTGAGATATGTGAAACTAACATTTTCTCGTTCTGGAAAAAGGTAGCTGTTTATGGATCTCAGTGGATTATGCACTCTGTGACGAACTGGGACATACTGTGTACTGCAGGGACGACTACTATTTGAGGTAATGTGGTACATGGTGGTAAAGTCAACTTGTGCTATTAAATATTACAACAACAAAAAAATGAGAGTAATTTTCACAAAATTACAGCACCAGCTTCTCCTCTTGCGGGGAAGTCTGGTTTTGATGGCATTCCGGCTTCGTCTGCCAAGCTCATAAGAGGGCCTGTTAAGCACAGAAATTTCCTGAAAAGGGACAGAAATCAGATATTCTGTGCTAAAATGTTGGTAAAAATGAAAAATTATTTTGGGTATAACGTACTGTATCTAACCTGAATTCAGAAGGTGTGATGGCCTGGGAGGAAAGCTTCTCCAGGATCCGTGTCACCGTTAGATGTAACGGGTCATTTGGTGTGAGCAGCATGCCGTGACAGTGAGTCAAGAGCGTAGAGATAAGCCCCCCCTCACACATGATCTGACGATTCCGCTCCGATTTGACCGCTGACTGTATGTGGTTTGCCACGGCGAGCTGGATCTCCACAGACAGCTGAGAAAGAAAGAGTGGGAATAAGTATCAACGTCAAGGGCCTTATGACATCATGCTTCAACAAATACCTGTATGTCCTCGGTTGTAAAGATGAATGGAAGGAGAGTCATGATGACACGAATAGCTCCGGGGTGAAGGATAACATGATCACAAGTGAACCTACTGTATGTCAAAGAGAAAATCTTGTTAATGCACGTTAAATATTCTTGCAACAACTCATGCATGGCATGTGAGTGAAAAGAAGCACCTCGACTGGGACTCTAAAACTGTGGATATGCTGGTTCCTGTGGTTCTAGAACTCCCGGGCGGCTCCTCCATAGACTGCTGGACTGGCCCCATGGGGACTGGTGGTGATAATAAATTCATCTTTCCATCGCCGTCACACGAATTCCCAAGTTCTAGGCCAAAATTCAAATCGAGAGGAGAGAAGAGGCCTGTAGCAAAGTGATCAAGGTAGGAAAGGAGCCTGATGCAAGTCCGAAGAGTGACAGAAAGTTTGTCAGATGAGGAGGAGTGACATGGGATCGCCCCTTGTGCTAACTCAACAAACTGATCGAAGCTTCTTCCGGGAGGCCGGTGGTCTTCTGCACTCTTGATAAAGTATCCCTCGTCTGCCTCCCACCTGCTCCTCTCAGAGTGGAAGCATCCCAGCTGGAGGAGAGCCTCAGCCAGCTTCTCGTAAAAGCCGCCAGTCTGAAAAAAGTGCGCATTCACCGCATGCAGATGCACGGCGGAGGCCAAGATGTGCAGGGCGAGAAGGAGGAGATCGAGCAATGGTTGATGACCAACGGACTGCCACACTTCTCCCTGGGGAGGGTCGGCCAGGGCACCTTCCATATCGAGCACGAGTGAAAGCAATCCAGTGAAGCCGCCCGCTCGTCGGAAGGCGTCCAAGCTATTTGGGCTCTCGAGTACCTTCAATATAGACTGACGTCCATCCAAGAGACAGTTGACAAAAAAAAAAAAAAGATGAGCGGGTGGATGAATATTATGGTAAACACAAAGACAGAAAAAGCTTTCAAAATGAGCTGCAGTCAATAAAAACAATGTTATGAAAAATAGATGAAACATATAGATCCATCATAAATCATTGCAGGTAATAGTTTTGGGAGGTCAACTAAATCACATTAGCTTTATTCAATTTGGAGAGCTAATCCATCAGGTAGGTAAAGTGTGAGGCACAACGCAGGGGCAAATGCGATTAAGTGAAACCGGAGTAATCACAATGGCTCGGAACACTTGGCAACCCAGGTCAGAGCCAATCTGATTGCCACCTGCTTTAACCGTGTTAACACAAACAGCACACAAGCACAAAAATCACACAACCGGCCGACACATACACAATATCTGCAAGTAAGAGCGCCTCTCATTGCTAGCTATAAAAATCAGACACATACAGTAGGTATGTAACCTCGTTAAGCCTAATCAGATCTCAGGCCCATTCGCCGATCCGACAGCAGCGCCGCACAATGCTACTGGGCTAATCAAATCGGTCCAAAGTTAACAGCTAAACCTGGTTGAGCAAATCAATCTGCTTTGTCAATAATGTAATCAGCATCCCACATGGAAAGCAAATAAATTCACTTGCTAATTATGTTTTAAGTGCATTACAATTTGTTCTGATTTGATGCAAGATGAAGACTGAGATCACTGCATGGACGGGTGTCTCAGGATATGTATTTGGGTGAATGCTCGACGCGAGTACCTGTAACAGGTCCCGTTTCAAAGCCAATTCGTGTTGCGTGGAAGAACAGAGGGCTCCTATTGCAGTACTCATGAACTCCTCTGGGTTCAGCTCCGCAAGATGCTCCAAAATGCACAGTGTGGCACCTCGATACTGAGCTTCGTCCAGGAAGAGCTTAATGTAAGGAACCATACCAAGCTCTCTCACTGAAACTGAAACATAAGAAAATAATTGGCAAAGGGGGTGAGTTTAGAAAAAAAAATGTGTAGTGAAATACAATTCTAATAGAAATATACAACTGCATTAAAATGACAGAAAATCAATCCATCCATATCTATACAGCTGATCTTCCTTAAAATTGCAGGAAGCCGAAAACTTTACTAAATGGCAAAAGGCGTTGAACACCCTGGATTCATCACGGGTCAATCATAGGGCAGACAGAGACCAACCATTCTGAATAAGAATTGAATTGACGCTGTCGGATCAAAATCAAATAAAATGAAGTGTATGCATCCAGCGCCCTTGGTGTGTATTTCGCACTACATCACATGTTTAGCACTTTCTTTGTGGATGACCTTTGAAAGGTTTTGAGTGAAAATCCTTAAATCCTAATGATTCATCTATCAATCTGTCACAGACGATGATATGCTGTAATCAGCGATTGAGTAATTGATCATACCAAAAAAAAATGGTGATGTGTGGCCATTTTGAGACACATTCAAAAGGGGCAAAAAAAAAAGCAAATAAAAGTTAGCTGTTGCCCCCGCGACCCGGCCCCGGATAAGCGGTAGATGATGGATGGATGGATGGATGGATGGATAAAAGTTACGTTTAAGGGGGGTGAGTGGACCATTTTCTACCTGTGTTTTTGATTGAGCGTAGAGTAAGGGTGGACACAACTTGCAGCATACAAGTAGTGAGGAACTTTTCGCCGTCATCTATGCACGGCAGCTGCTCTGCATCTAAGGAAAACACCCATGATTCATAGACGACATCCTCATGAGTTCCCATTTCGAAGTTAAAATGACTCATAATAATAGACACATGCAGTGAATCATTATTGAAGTGCAAATTGCATGAACTGCAAAGTGCACTCACATGAACGGTGAGTCACATATGATGTCTCCTACCTAACTGAGGAGAAGCGACAACTCCAGCTTTCCGGATGATTTTTGCTCTTCTGCGAAGTTCCCCGAGCAGCAACTCCAAGAGTCCCCAGTCACTCAGCACCTCCGCAAACATGCCACTGTGCACCGTCATCCTACACAGGAGACCAACATCTCCATTTTCAAAGATGGCTACGGTGTTATTATTATTATGGTTACAGTTTGCAGAACTGCACTGGTCGTATACAATACGACAATCAATATCTACAAATCTACACTGCAGATTTAAGGGAGCCAAACCAAAGACTTTATAGTATCATTTTTTAAGAAAGGTTACAGTCTTTATTTAAGAGTGTCTGCCTCATTAATAAAAAAAAATGAAATTGTATAAGTCTGTGAACAGCCTGGAATGTACTGGTTAAAGTAAGGTATGGTAAGTAAACCAGAAAATAATGTTCAATATTAGCTGTGGAGGTGTACCTAATGTTGCGGCCGATGATATAACCACATTTACAGCCGATAAAGCAGCGTTATGGGCGTGGATCATATTTTAGGTATATTTTCTAACTATAGCCAATATTAAGTGTTTAACACATACATTATACCACCACCAAATATGAGGTTTATGCCACAGCTGCCCTTAAATGCCATTTCCTAAAACCATTTCATACTTTTTACTTCAAAATTGGAGCCTACCGGATCAGCATCTTCTTTTCTGCTGCAGATTAAATCAGATGTGTTAGACAGGCCTGAGGTGCGGGTTTTGTGCAAGCTCTTCTAGGAACTACGAAAGGGACAAGTGGCCGCCATCTTTGTGTAATATTCGAAAAAACATGGAATGACCACTTCAAATGCCTCTAAAATGCTCCTTAACAAATAAATTCCAGAAAAACTATTGAAATACATGACCAATTCTCCTGCTCCTCTCAAGAAGAATGTTCCATCAAGTTTTTTAGTGCAAGTGACATTTGAAGCGTGACAGTAATTCTTATTTGTTTACTTGGGGAGTTCCTCGGAATTTCGACCCACACAAGTTTTATTGATGGATATTTTTAAATTAAACTTGTCAGCCAATAAGAGAAGGGGTTCCCTGCAAAGCACATGAAATGAAAAGGTTGTTGACATTTTTTTTAAATCCGAACGAGAAAGTTAGTTTTTCAATTTTTTTTTCCCCCAAAAAGGCCACCCCCCCCAAAAAAAACTACATTTTTCCTTCACAGACTGCGGCCTTTGTTAGATTAACAGTTTTGTCCCAAAATATTATAATTATATTTTTAGTAGTAGCACTGTTTTTACCTGTGAAAACTTGTAAGAGTTGCTACTCCAAAATGTGTTCCCACCACAGGCAGCAACCCTGACCAACTCTGCTTCAGAATGCCCAGCACTACACGCAATACCTCATGGGGGATGTAGTTGAGCTTGAAGATGACCTGCAGGAGACCCAGCACTGGATCAGTACTTGCGGCGAAAACTCGCATATAGAATCGTGTGAGATGACCTACTGTACCATCTCGAGCATTGAGTAGAACATCGTTTGGACTGCAGGCGGTTTGTGGCACACACATGCGGCCAGTTGGGCCATCGTCTGAAAGGTCCACTCCAAGAGGAAAAAATTGGCTTTGTCGAGCTCCCAAATCATCTGAATGGTTCTTAGGATCTGACAGCACAGCAGCGAATCCTCAGATTGCATCAAAGTAGTCTGCAGCAAATGGAAGGCGGGCACGTTCTTGACTGATGAACCTGAAATAAAAAGTTGAGAATCATGAAAAAAAGCCTCTGTAGTAGATATGTCATTTTTATTTCAATGATTATGGTTAATATTGTCAAAAGGTTCAATGACAAAAATCCTTCTGGAAAATTTTCTCTGGCAAGGTCAATTTAATAGAGAAAACACAAGCGATATGTTACAAAGAATGGTTAACATCAAGCACACCCTCAACATAGTAAACAAATCAAGTTGCACATACAGTCCATGAATAGATTGAAAACAAACACCATAATATGTATGAATACAAAATGTTAAAAAGCATAATCTGCCTAATGTACTTTGTTTGCTACCTTGTCAAAATCTGAACATGAAATGTGCCGGTAATGGATTTAGCCAGAAAACACACTCGTATGTGTTGTGGATAAACACAGACCTGCTTAGTAATAGAATTCAAGTTCACGCGTAAGTTAAATTGCATCAAACCCAAACAAGATCAACACAAGACTCTATGAGTCCTGTGTTGTAACGAGAGTTTCTCCTTCACGTGATGGATGGTTGCTCAATGTGTGCATGTGTGTAGGTGTTTATTATGGGCATCAAATTTCTGAGTCTTCTATTGGTGTGTGTGCTTCCATGATAGATGGCCGCTTGTTGTAGGCCAGTGGTGAATAGATGTGGGGCATTCTAACATTGTTATAAGGGAAGCCTCCACTTCATCATCCCGGACATAATCACCTCAGCTTCCTGTTAAGCGGAGGGACACTGCTTGCCACAGTGGGGTGCAGGTGGTGGCAATGTGGAGACAAGGTAGTAGTTGCAACAGTGGAAAACAGATATCGAGTGAGGAAATGAAATGATGGGCTTTGAGCATGCGAGTTGGAAGACGACAAAGCGGGACGAGCGCTGACGTTGAGTTTTACCTTTGTTGAGGGGCGGCTCAAATTTAAAGCCGGGAGGCTGAGGGTGACTGACACAAAGAGCCACTTTGAGCTCTGTTTTGCCGAGCAGCGTGAACGAGGCAATGAGCGCCAGCAGCTCCTCCACATAGTGGAACTGATCCTCTGGCACGCCTCCTTCACAACTTTTGCGGAATGATCGGCAATAGAAAAAAAATGCGAAAAGAAGAACTATAAGGGCAAATCATAATACAAATGTGTGCGATCGTCTTGTTTTACACCTTGAGAGTTTGTTAGTAATGTGGAATTGATCTCGGCTAAAATAAACCAAACATGGGCTGAAATACATGATCATGATCTCACCGTTTAAGTATGTTTTCAAACGCCTTGTAGCCATTGTGGGAGTCAAACTCGATGAAGAGAGCTGGATTGAGCGGATATGTGTCTCGAATGAAGCTGAACACGGCCACAGCCACCTCAGCTAATAGCGGGCCCGCCACCTCGGAGTTGATTCGTGACAGATTCTGGATGCATATGCGTACGCAGTTCTTCCCTAAAGAAGAAGGAGAAAAGATGTTGTGAATCTCATGTTTAAAATGTTCATTTAAAATTCAAGGTTACTTATACAATACAATACAATACAATACATGCTGATTTATATAGCGCTTTCACAACAGCGGCAGCTGTAACAAAGCGCTTTACAAAACAGTTAACATAAAGTAAAATAATAAACACAACACATAACATAAAACACGGACAGTCGTGCAGTCCTAACCACTTTTCCATCACACGCTTTGTTGTTTGAAGCAGTTTGAGATGAAAGAGGAGAGAATCAAAGTGTCCTTTAACCAGTGGATCAGAGACGTCATGCTCAAAATGTGCACACGTCGGCTACAAGCTAAGTTTCAAAGTCAACAAGAAGCTGTAGCATCCATTGACGAAAAAAGAGATTGGTTCACTTCTCCTGTCCCATGGAAATCCACTTCAATTCCAAGCGGCGACTCACGGTTCCAAATCCGCATCGGCGCTCTTCGCCAACGCTCCTCTCTCCTCACCCTCAACTTCAGCGGCCATCCATCCAGCCGCACCAACGCCGACTGTCCAACAGCGCTGACATAGCCACTGAACAAATCGGGGTTGTGAAAAATGCTGCCCATTACTGGCGCAAAAAACACAAGCGCCCCAGGTCTGTCCAGCACCGACAGTCAATGGCGCCGACATTCCTCCCAATCAAAATCTGTGCTGGTACAGGCGTGCTGCCGAGAAGGCGCAACCACTAAGCACAGATACTGCTCCTTTGACGAATGTCGTGGCCAAAAAGCGCTGAAAACAGTCCATATCAGGTCCACACAATGAAACAACAAACAACATGTGACAAAACAAAAGACAAAAACAGCAAAAAAGAACAAAAAAGCAAGGCTCTTGAAGAGCACTTGCCGAAGGCTGCCTACTCGGGCGCCATCTTGGGGGAAAAAAAAAAAAAAAAAAAATTATCAGCAAAACTACAACATCAAACAATATAGCAGTTCACCTGAGAGATAGCAAATGTCTTCACCGAAATGCCATATTGGATAGAATTCTTGATTTAAATGACACAAATATGAACGAGGAATAAAATTCTGCTCCGTTTTGGAAAGAAAAAAGTGCTACTATAATTCAGTGCCCAATTGATGCCAGATGAGACCTCAAGGGCATGTTTCTTACAATACCGGTAAATCCCGAATCTGAAATGCGGTTATGTGTTTTTGGAGAACTAATCACTTTAACAATAAATTAGTACTTGTATAAATATCGTGGCGGCCCGGTAGTCCAGTGGTTAGCACGTCGGCTTCACAGTGCAGAGGTACCGGGTTCGATTCCAGCTCCGGCCTCCCTGTGTGGAGTTTGCATGTTCTCCCCGGGCCTGCGTGGGTTTTCTCCGGGTGCTCCGGTTTCCTCCCACATTCCAAAAAAAACATGCGTGGCAGGCTGATTGAACACTCTAAATTGTCCCTAGGTGTGAGTGTGAGTGCGCATGGTTGTTTGTTTCTGTGTGCCCTGCGATTGGCTGGCAACCGATTCAGGGTGTCCCCCGCCTACTGCCCGGTGACAGCTGGGATAGGCTCCAGCACCCCCCGCGACCCTAGTGAGGATCAAGCGGTACGGAAGATGAATGAATGAATGAATAAATATCGTGAATAAATATTTTTTTACCATTTAAATAAATGAATCCACTTTTTGTGACGCCTGTCTTAGGATGTACAGTATTTAATAATTTCCAATCCAAATGGAAGCAGACAGTAAGTGACATTTTTGGCTCACCGAGGAGGTTAGGAACAGTGTTGCTTGTGGCTACAGCAGAAACTACTTTAAGGACGCGCGAGGCCTGATGCCTCCACGAGATGCTGGTCTGGTCCCAAAGTGATGTAAGCCCTATGATAAGGCATTGCAGCTCCTGGGTCTCTACCAGCCGCTCCACATTGACTGGCTGCCTACATAGTTGGAGGAGAACCTAAAAAAAAGATGGGTTCGAGGCACATTATGAAGTCACACACGCACACTCATATCAGGAAGGGCGTTTGTGAAGTCATGTTCACCTGCGTTAGCGACTCCTGAAAGCTCTCTTTTATGTTTAAGTCGTCCTTGGGCGGAATGCATACGAGCAAGTACAAACATTTCACAAGAACGGCAGGAAGTCCTGGATTGAGAGATGAAACCTACAAACACAAATGTGATGTTAAGAAATTGAAACTTTTGAAGTAAATAAATGCACTGGTCAAGTTAACTGATAAAATATTGTTATGGATTTGATTTGAGTGAAGACCTGTGATGCTACAATGAAAATCATATATGTACACATAGTGGACATTTTTTCATCTAGTACAGTGAGGAAAACTGTATGAGATGATGAGGGCAAAAGAGGGAACTAAAAAAAAAAAAAAAAACTTACTGAGGTGTCAGCAGTTAATAGCAACAGAGATTTTAGCAGCAGCCATCCTGGACAGCTTGTGAGCTCGTGTTCCGTCTGGAAGAATCGCACAACTTCCTCACGAGCATTCTCTGGGAACACAAACAATTCAATGTGCCACATGAATAGCAGGCAAGCAAATTATTTTAGTGGAAAACATCAAATAAAATTAGAATAACAATAATAATAATAATAATATTGATAACTGGAATGTCCAAAAAACAGCAGCACAGTAGCACCTATTGTTGTGTGAGTGAGATGGATATAACGGCGCATTGTTCAGCGGTCATTCAAAACAGCATTCATTCCAAAAGCTATGGGGACTGTGGGGGGGGCATTTAAACAGAGACAGTGGTCACATTGACAACAGAACAAGAACGTGCAGGATGTGGAAAAAGGTATTTGGCCACATGGTGGGCTGAAAATGGAAGCAACTGTTTGTATAATAGTATCGTATTATTGATAGTGATCTGTAATGATACAGTGAGGACTTGTGATACACCCAATACGACAGTATATGAAACTATAGATTTACATGTGGTTTAATCAGCCCAAATCTTATAAGAATGTTGTTAACATTAGGCCCACTTATATTTTTTTTGCCTAAACTGTACATAATGTAACAATATAGTAAGTATCTGCAATGATGTTCCACTCTGAGGAGCATGGGTGAGATTTAATAGTAAAAGGCCATACAGCTTGCTGGATAAGAACGCCGGCACAGATAAGAAAGCAGAAGTAAAGAGTGAGGTTGAAAGTCCCAAAATCACCACTTAATTATGATGGGCCATGTGTGGGAGGGGGTGGGGGGGGGGGGGTGAGAGGGATTTACCTGCAGGCCTTTCTGCAAGCCTGTTGTGGATGTTCAGGATGAAGGCGTCAGAGGTGAGCACTGCAAGTCCCTTGAAGTCCAACCCCTCAAGCCCTCCATCTTCTTCACATACCTACCATCAAGAGAAGACATCCCATTATAACATTGATGACACGCACTCACACAACAGATAATTATCCATCCATCAATCCATTTTCTGATCCGCTTATCCTCACAAGGCTCGCAGGGAACAGGTAATTATTTATACGAATTAGATGTTTTCACTGCCCTCATTTAACAAGATGCAACCAAACAAAGGTGCTTTGTTCAGAGTTGGTACATTATAAGTAAGCAGCTGGTACTGTGTTCACTTTCACTTCCGTAAGAGGATATCGTATTTCACCAAGGTTGAGGTTATGTAAATCCCTGAATGTTGGTCATGAGGCTTAAATAAGGCACACCCGCATGCAAACTAACACTGAATGATTCTCAGGAAAGGTTCAAACAAGTCCCGTTGCACAGTAAGATTTATTATCGTGGAGGTCGGCCTATATTAATTGAGTTATGGTGACACAGTGGACGAGGGTTAGAACCTCGTCCTCACAGTTCTGAGGTTAGTCAGACTCCAAAGTGTACACGGGTGTGAATCGCTCCCCTGCAATTGGCTTGGATTCATACTGAGAGAACCCCACCACCCGGGTGACCCAACTGTGGATTAATGGATGGCTGGATCGTTTGGTCATGTGGTACTGAGCAGCAAGATACTTTCCTTGGTTGCAAAAAAGCCGAATCATCACACTTTTTTTTTAAACCAACATCATCACATGATGGTTTGAACTCATAATCTTTTCAGTACGTTTTGGTTGACAGCGAATGTTCCACTGTATACGTCTCTACACACTTGAATTCCGTGTGACAATAGAGCAAACGTGTTGTTTAAGGGCTGAGTGATGGGATCGACTAAAGGCCAAACATCTGACTGTCACCTTTGGTTATCTGGATTGATTCAATAATCCTCTCTTGTGACTTTAACCTTTGAAACAATGCTTCTTAACGCCACTAAGACTTGAAACGTTTCTATACACTAATAATTCCTTCATGCACATTGCATATTGACAAGCACTTGGGTGACAGGCGAGGGAAAGAGAATATGTACCGGTAAGTCTGGTTAATACCTGTATGTAGAGAGGCAGGACTCTGACTAGATGCTCTTGCCTCTCTTCCAAAGGGGTCGGGTCACCTTCGTGGTCCAAACTTGAGCATTGGTAAATCTCAAGTTGGTGCAGTTGTTCACGCAGCAAGTCAGAGGGCAGAGGGTCCAGACAGGGGACTACTGCTTTCTTCACATCCAACTCCACAGAGACTGATAACTCCCCTGAAGCACTCAGCTCGCCTGTTTCTTTATTGACCCTCTCCACTTTTATGCCGGCATCCTGTAGGGGGACACAAAGACAACATTCAGAAATTCACAGCCTCTCCCATCATCTCATTTTGAAAAATTCTATTCACTTAATCAAATTCACTTGACAGGCATTATTTCCCAATAAAAAAAAATGTGCAGCAAAAATATCCTCACACAGAAGAGCACTAGCAGTCATGTGTCATCTAAATGGGGCATTCACCCAGATCTGCATAAAATTTGTGACTGGCTGAATTCCATTCACAATAACTGGAAACACAAAACGAGCAAAAATATCGACATTGATTACAAATCCCCAAATACTCTAAAAATGGTGGTCTTACTGAAAATTGAGATAGACATTACTAACAGAGAGGCACTCATCTTTACTTGGTCAACTTTTAGGATGTTCTGAACTCAGTTTGCAAATGTATTTTCAGTATCAATAAATGAACCTTGTGTGCCCCGTGAGTGAGGCCTCGGTTGCCTGTAACAATGAAATTTAATGTTTATTTAAAATACACAGAAATTTGGCAATTGTTGCTGTGAGCTTTCAAATAAATTGAAGGAAGTTCTTGGATTGAGATTTCTGGTAAAGATTGAGAAGCAACTCAAAAGGTTTGATTATACAGCAGCAGCCAGATGAGCGTTTTCTATTAACAGGCATGTGATTTTCAAAGAAGGAAGTGGTGGACTGTACATAAAGACAGCTCACATTCCTCACAAATACGCTGATTATTTCACATCACTCATGTGAGAAGCTTCTGTTTCCGTGTACGCGTGAGTGGAGAATGCATGCACACTTTCTTCTCAGCATTTCATTGAAACATACCCGACAGAATACACAACACAAGTTCTTACCTTTGTTTGTGTGAGAGCCATGTGTGACGTTCCACGCTCTTAACAGGTTTCTGTGAAAGTAGTTTGTGGGAGTTCAGCTGAGTTCCTACTCTGTCCACGTTTCCATGTCAATAGCAAAGGCGAGCAGAAACCTGCTAAAACATGACGATTACTCCACTGTGCTGTGCTGTGTAAACCCTCCTATAAAACCGCCCGCCCTCACTAATCTGCAACAAGTAGAATGAACTCTGAACATGCGGAATAACTCACATCGGCTGGATCAGGTCATGTGCCTCCTGACTACCAAGAGAAGCAGAAGTGAAAAAGTATTGTTGGGCCAATTGGATGAGGCCCTCCTAGCTCGGTAGTCGCTTGAGCTTTTTATAGAACTGCCAGCTCTGGCTGTCATGACATGACATACTAGGACAGCAACCCATGAGTAAGCAAGCGTGGCTTTCAATTAAAAATAATGTGGAAGGGAAATTACTGTGAGAAGTTTGCATGGTCTCCCCATGCTTGCGTGGGTTTTCTCCTGGTACTCCGGCTTCCTCCCAAATTCCGAAAACATACTTCTTAGGTTAGTTGAAGACTCTAAATGGTCCTCAGGTGTGATTGTGAATGGTTGTTTGTCTATTTGTGCCATGCGAGTGGCTGGCAACCAGTCCAGGGTATACATCGCTTCTCGTCCAAAGTCAGTATGGTAAGCCTACAGTTCACCTCTAACCCTTGTGGCGATCAAAAGAAGAGAAAAGAGATGGATAGAATTACAAGAAAAAAAATCTACCATTTATACTTTAGCATAGGCATTAGAATCGGGATGGGCAACCTTTGTGATTTTTATAATGAACAGATGGGATGAATCATTTATAGATGGGGTAAAAATGAAAAATGTTCAGATGTGTATAAAAAATGTACAACAAATAATAAAACTTTGTACATTAATAACGAAGACATCTTCTGGGCCTACGCTTAGTTCTCGGTGCCTCTTATTGTGCAGACCTAAAACCTCAGGCAGTTGCCGGAGGAGCTCAGAAAGGTAAGGTGAGGGGAGGCCATTTCAGGCTTTAAAAACAAATACAGTAATGGGATCTGAAAAAGAACTCTAAAATGTATGTATCGGGAGCCAGTCAAGGGATGCCAGAGTAGGAATTATGTGCTTTTCTGACGACTACCAAAATTAACAAACAGTGTCATCTAGTGGGGAAATACTATTACCGCTACCGCTCTCAGCTGAGAGAAGAGGTACAAACACACAAAGAATGTTTGTAACGTGTACAAGAACTCTTTTAAATCGTTGGTCGTTAAATGTCGTTGGGTATTAATTTGAGATGAGATGACGAGTTAAATTCAAAACATACAATACAAATATTTATCACAGGCACATGTATTAAGGAGATCCAGAGTATATGTTTTTTTTCTAATTTTGAGGAATTAACACAATTAAATTCAATTACAGTAGTTTTCTCTTCGAGCCAACAAAGAGACTAACACCATAGCCCGTGGATGTACAGCAGGAACTCAATAAATAGCCTGTTGTGTGGCTAGCCTGCTTCTTTTTCTTTTAGATGAAGTAAAGGGCGGATTGCTGTGGTATGGAGCATTACCGCCACCTACTGGAGCACAAACCTGGGCCGAAATAATTAAATGACTAAAAACAACATACATATGTATGCATATGCATATATATAATTATATGAGACATATATATTCCTCTATGAACTAACAAAAAAAAGTACGTATGTAAAACATTTAGTTTCGTGTCCCTTTTCTGCGTTTCATTTCCTTCATCTCTAGTCATGTGGGAAGCTTCAACCAATGAGGTGCCTGGGGCGTGGTCCGTCAGAGTCAGGCAACATTCGGTTCAACGGGCGTCTGGTCGTCGCAAATTGTTTTTTTCCCCGTCACTTCATTTTGCATGAAAAATATGAAGTCGCAATTTGTCGAAGATGCTAATTTAATGTAACTTCTTCTTTAAAAATAGAACAAGAAGTCAGATCTGCACATGTGAAGTCACAAGGATGCAGCCGATGCATTCATGTTCCCTGAGTAACGAAGGCATTTTTGACTTTGTACAGACGGGAAACCTTGAGCAGTGCAAAGACATCATTCAAAATGACCGCTCAGTTCTCATACACAAAGGTAAGCACAAAACAAATCAACTTCATTTGGGTTTTGTTTTTGTTTTTTTTACTGTCACTGTCTGGGTGTATTTTTGTGAAAGTTATTTTTGTAATCAGACTTTACCGTGATAAAACGGTCAAATAAACGTGTCCGATCTTTAATTGTCCATGAAAACCATTGAAATTGTCCATTTTGTTTAACATTAATTTTAATAACATGCCTACTCTCTTGCACACCACATGTAGTAATGAAGAACGAGAAATGTCAGAGAAACTGCGCTCACACATCCAATATTCTCTCTCCCTTTGCCCACCATAGGACTCGTTCTGTCACCCTACAATTTCTAAGCCCAAGTCCTTACAGAAGAGCTCTTGTTGGTATTCCTGAATTCATTAATGTGCCATCACACCCCACTGTCCTCTGAGATAATGTGAATCTCGACAAGGGGTGTCCGATCTTTTTCCACATATATTTGTAAAGCCACATACAAATGAAAGGATGGGGCGCTACTTTGATATTATTCTCCTTTAGTTTATTAAGTACATTAAAACCAATGTAATACACACTACCTGTCAAACGTTTAGGCATGGGTTTTCATTCAAAATATGTAAAGAAATTAAATATCCATCCATAAAGCATCAGTATGATAATAACTTATATACAACTATCAAATCTATGTGCTTTTTACCTTCATCCAGGCTGGGGTGGTTTCACTCCACTGCACTACGCTGCCCTTCATGGTAACTGTTCCCTGGTTGACCTTTTCCTCCGCAACGGTGCAGACCCCAACCTGACCTGCAATGCAGGACAGTCAGCTTTTCATTTTGCGTGCAGGTACTCCAGGTCTCAGATCTTTAGTTATTTTCTTTTGAAAAACTGGTGATCTTATCATGGATGATTCCTGACAGGCAAGGAAACGTTGACATCATTCATAAAATGATCAAGCATGGAGCTGACCTGCGTGTCTTGGATCATCAAGGAAAATCCTCTCTTCATCATGCCGTGACAGGCGGCAGCATGTGGGTGAAGTAAAAAACAAAAGTCAAAATGGTCACATTTTAATAGTTCCGCCATGCATTGACCATGATTTACCTTTCCCAGTGTTGCAGTGCACTATTTGTGGGAGACAGAAATGTTCCGTTTCACAGACACAGACATGCACCGGGTGTCCCCACTTCACATGGCGGCATCTACGGGCAACACAGATATGGTCCAATACCTCCTCAGAGACCAGGTAATACATACAGAGACCGTAATGAGTAATCATTAGAGACAGTATTAGTCTTGCATACAAAACACGTTCTTCTGCATCCAGTGGTTTAATTAGCCATACTAAAATTATCTATACATTCACAATCCCAAACTCTTACGTACAATATTTACATACATACAACATCAGATCATAAAACGTTTGTTAAAAGTTTGAAAGAAGAAAAAAAACAAAAAACGGTCCTGAAAGTACTCATCCAGAGAAATTTGGGGTAATGGTTTGTACGTGTCCTTCACAGTGGCGAGATCATGGGTGTTAATCTCATAGGACAGGCATGTTTGGACAACGTATGTCTTGAGTGTATTGTTTTACCGTGACATTTGTTGAACACCCAAGAGATGTACTCTTGTCTCACATTTATTTTTGTTGGGCTCCAAATTGTACTTCTTGGGCCATTTCCTTTGTTGATCCTGTGTTTCAGCGTTGTGCAGTGGAAGTTGTTGACCAAAAGGGGGCGACGTCACTGCACGTCGCAGCCGAGCGAGGATGTGTGGAGGTGTGCTGGACTCTGCTGCAAAAGGCTGGGTGCGGGATCCTTCATGAGAAAAACCTCAGCGGCCTCACACCACTGGACCTCAGCAAACAGGGGAAAACATTTAGGTGAATATGAAGTAAAATCTCAGTGTTAAAAATGGATGGATTGATGAATGAACCGGAAGTACACTTATATAAAAACGTGCACTAACAAACGAGGCGCAACCTCTTCCCCGACATGCAAAGCTTGTGTCTCAGATTCATCATTTTAACACAGTTCCTTGACACCAATTACTTTTTTTCTATTTAGCTAGGGCTTTTGTACCATCTTGTGGGATCCCAGGGTGTCATAGAAATAGCACAAAAAATTGCTAATTGTTGTGTGGGTTTTCTTTCTGATTAAAATAGAATTGAGTTTTGTGAATAGCAAACCACGAATAGGCACGGGTTCAATGCATACATTTACATACTGTTCTTTTATTTTGCAGGCATCAACAACTCACCAAACTACTGAGCCGGTACATGAATGTGCCAATACACCACAAGCCCAAAGAATCTATTGGTGGGTAATCTGTTGTGGTTGAATCAGGTTTTGCACAATGTACACAATTATAAAGACATGTGCATACTTTGATTTGGGTGTCTTTTGTTTACGTCCCTGAATGTCAGTTTTGTACTACTGGACACTGTTTTTTCCAAGCCTGAGTGGCGCCACTATTCTTGTGGTCGCATCCATGTTGGGAACTCATGGTGGTCTCCTTTGTGGCTTACTTTTCCCTTGGCTGGCCAGAAGCATCTTCACTCAATACCACCGCATGGCCACATATCAAAGGTTTGACAAACGTTGTGGCATGTTTCAAGTATGTGAGATGTTTCCGACACATTTTATGGCATTGTTGGATGTCTTTGTTCAGAAAGCAGCTATCTTCCTTCCAGGTTGCCCAACCCCATTTATCTGGGAAGCCTCATAGCCGCCTTGCTCCATTCCCTGTTTTGCTTTTATGGGAAAATAACACCCAATATCCTTCCACAGAAATTTTGCATATTTTGGATAAACTGGTTGTACTTGAGAAAGATATGCTGAATTGTCCGACCACCGGGATGTTTGGCTTTCGTTTTGTACAATTATTTGCTAGTTATGCAACATAGCTTGTTGAGTACATACCTAAAATCTTATCCTTAACCAAATGAAATGTGTGCACCTGAGCGGCGCCCTGGTCCAGGTGTCGACGGTCCACTTCTGCATTGTCCTCAGTTTGTTCTGTAAGGTTCTGACTCAGGACCCCGGGACACTGGACAGAGCAGATGCAGATCCTCGCTTCTCCTGCATCGCTGACCTAGCAGAGAAGAATCAAAGCGCTAGTAGGTTCTGCCCCTACTGTGAGGTAAGACGCGATATTGGACACGGGTCACAGTGACATGAATCTCTTGATCAATAAACAGCTTGGTCTCTTTTTTTTTTTTTTTAATAGAAGGGATGGGAAAAAAATGCTGCGTCTTCATAAAACATCGATTATTCTGCGCGATTAGGTTTCTCACCTGGGTCTTTTTTCACCCACAGTTGTTCCAGCCCGACTACACGAAGCACTGCAAGCTCTGTGATGTGTGCGTTCAAGACTACGACCACCATTGCCTTTTCCTAAACCGGTGCATCGGACAGGCGAACCACCGCCTCTTCCTCTTCTTCATCCTCTCCTTGGTGATATGGCACTTGTTGTTTGTTGCCACGGCAACAAGTTACCTGTACAACAAGATGTCTGCCAGGAACTTGTCATCGTGGCTCACGTTCCTGGGGGGTGAGTTCTGGGTCACAGCGATGGTGGTTATGAACGCCCTATCACTCTTGTGGGAGGTGTGGCTGCTGACAGAACAGTTTCACGCCATCGCCATAGCAACAACTACTTATTTCAGACACTGTGGCGATGTCAGGCGGCACAGGTCACTTGGACACCGCTGTGCGGCCGTGCTGATGTTTTTGCTTGAGGGACGGAGACGGCTGGGCTGCAGATCGACAAAAGATGACAGAGTCATGATTGACATTTAAAACTGCCACAGCTTGTATGTTTTTACTGATCGCCTGAATCGAGTGAATATTCCATTCGGCTCCAATCAGTCTGTAGGCAAATGTGAATTGTGATCATTTTTATGACAGTCGGAATGGTGCAATTTCTATTTTTTTTTTCTTCCATATCTGACCTGCGTCAGTTTCATATGTGGGCCGAGATTTTTTGCAGGGCAACCTCAGTCTGAATGGACAGGTCACATGTATCTGACCTATGCGTCATCAAAAGCTAAACAGGTTGTACGTGTGGGCAGGGGGATATTGATGAATATCTCAATAAATTAACAATGCTGCTTATTCGCCCTCACGAGAAATGAGGCCACCGGTGGCCATCTTACGTTGCCACTTGCTAAGCTCCAAAAATTGAATACATTGATTTCTCTGTGGCGTCTCTGCAGTGAAAACATCAAAGGGTGCGGTCAGGGAGAAGCGCTACATGCATATTTTATCGATAATAATGAAACTTTAAATTTTTTCTTAGATGGTGTATCGCCAAGATTCATCTGTATCACAATGTCAGAACTATCAACAATGAAATGAAAACAATTCACCATTCTTCATACTGAGATAGTATACTCTACCTAGTCAATGCAAACGGTTACGTTTGTTCTTTTAGAGGCTCTTACTCTATGCAGGAATCCAGGCGTAAAGGACGAATTGATAACAGCATTTTCAGTGAAATAATACCGGGTTGTCAGTAATGGTGTCAACGTAAGATGGCTGCTCTCTGGCTTCAACCATGAAGGGCCAATTATCTATTAACTCCCTTTTGCTCGTTTTCAATCAGCTTGAGCAATTATGTGTCTCAGGAGTTTTGAAAATATCCACAAAAATCTGTGTTAAGCATTCAGTAATTTTCAAATATGAAAATATGAACAATCCGTAACAGTTGGCAGCTCTTATATGTGTTTGTAAATGCAGATGATAAATGCAAATCACAGCAGATCTATGATTAGCTATTTGTAATGATATAAAATAATTGCACACATTTTCATTTCCACTCTGGCCTCCTTTCAGCTGTCTGTGCTTGAGCTTCTTTTTACATACTTTATCCTGTGTTTGGACTAGTGGTGGCGCATAGAACTTATTATTATCAATATTTTTTTTATTTGACTTGCCCTTTGAGTAGATTACATTGCAGTTTAGGAGAATTATTTCAAACAGTGCATGTTGGAATCTATGCATGTGGTACCTTTGAGTCAAATCAGGTAATAAGATCAATTCTGCAACCAGGGTACCAAATGAGAACCACTACGATGAATAATGCAGATAAATTCATTCGGCTTCCATTAATATTTCGTAATTTATTGATGAATGGGTCTTGCTATGAGGTTGTGTGTGAGGTAAATATGCTATCCAACCTGTTTCAGCTCAAATTAAAACACTTTGAAGATTTTAGGAAACAATCATTCTGTAAATGTAGTGGGAGACAAGAAAAGGGTTAAAAGTTCACCCTGAGATAAGTGCCCCAACTATAATATCAAATTCAAGCGCGCTCTCACATTGGGAAAAAAACAAAACAAAACATTTTTAATTACTAAAAGCACACATGCAAACATTGTGACTCAATAGTTTGCACAAATTCATTCAAATCTAAGTGTTGCGAACAGTAACTCTTGCAGGCTTACATTCTTATCCATCATCCACAGGTGCAACTCAACAGTGCAAGAGAAAAATTAATTACAGTGACAATGCTACTTATGTGCTAAAATTGTAAAATGTATGGTACGTTCATATTGCATTTGTCAAATATGAATTAAGCAACAAAGTTTACCCATTCATTGCAATCTCACCGAGGAGCCATTTTGTCACTTGTCGTCGACTAAAAATGACATCACAGTGCCTATGGGCTTAGGTAAAGGCCAATCATTACTCATCTGTTTTCTGGGTTTGGTCATGTGTGATTAGCAATGTGATGCCATTTTCAGTCGACAGCAAGTGGCAAAATGGCCGCCTTGACTTAATGTTAATCATCATAATTAGTTAACGCAATGTTAATCAGAATGCAGTTTTGAGTCGTGGTTTGGACTAGGAAGCATTTCTGAGTTGACACAGGTCCCTGGTGGAAACATTTCCAATAGCCTTCTGCGATCATAATGATACATGTCGCGAGAGCACAGGACAAAAGCACTCCCTTTACCATGCATCAACACTGAAATACAGCATACTACCAATCAGAGCAAAGCTTATTTCTACATTTCAAATACATGGGAACTGGTACATGTGCCAAAAAGGGCATCCTAGGCATTTCCAACACAAATGAATTGTCTTGCAAAGTCGATTAAAGGTCTTGAAAAAAAATAGGTGTGGCATGATTTTTTTTTTTTCTTGACTTGCTTCTATGATAGTTACATGTAGAATGTTTGGAAAGGTTCTGTTTCAGCTCTCACAATTCTCACATTAACATCAGATGACGAAGCATGCAGTACGTGCTTGTAAAAATCAGCAATTTTCACTTCTCTATCAAATTGCCTTACTTCCTGAGGCAGAGAGACAAGAGGGTGTCAGACATTTACAGTACGTCCACAAGATTTTTTCAAAGGCTGTAAGATATCCTCTTGCGAAGAACAGAGAGATGAGGCACAATCATGGAGACTTGTCGAGTAATTGCTGGGAGTCACTGAGAATACATTAGTGACCAAAGTGAATTTATGTATAGTCAAAGGAGGGAGGGAAGGAGGGATGGTAGGCGGTGCTCCAGGCACCCAAGAACAGCCTGTGCAACAGTGGAAATAGAGATTGAGGGAATAGGAGAGTGAGGGGTTAAGTGCTTGTAAGTGTGCCTGGCATCATACAGAAGACGGTCCAAGTGCTAGAGAGAGATGCTAGGGAGAGAGATGCTGGAAAAGGATGTAAAAGGGCGAGGCATCTGCATGACTGTGTCTGGACACGAGGATGTCACCCGCAACCATGCTGAGCCCCAAGATAAAACAGGTTCGCCGAGGTAAGATTTATTTCTTTTTTTCTGTACATAGTGTCACTATTTTCATTGATAAATTCTTCACTCTACCTTATGTGACAAATTCACAGACAATTGACATGATGGTGAAAGGTGATGCAATCTCTCATCTCTTGATGACCCACCCACCTCCCTTTTTTATATGTTAAAAAAAAATTGAAATAATTCCTTTTGAGATAAATATGGCTGCTGGGGAGTCATTGTGTTATTGTAGCTGCTACAGGGAGGTGATGCGGGTTGAAATCTTTCATTGGGTGGAGTGTGGGTGTTGCAATACCTGCATCCCCTCCAGGTGCAATGCCTCTTGGTCCTGTGTGAAACCAGTGCCCTATGTGGAAGAACATACATCAAAAAATTCATGGTGATATCTCTGCTGGTGCTGCACTAGTTTCCTGAGTGTTACGGTTATTATATATGCCTCATATGCAAAAGATTGCTGTTTGGAAAAAAAAATATATGCCCATCTTTCTCTTTTGGTGATGATGTCATAAATATGTCTTGACGAGTACTTCAATTTTCTTGTGTGATTTTAATCCTAAAACAGCACGTTCTAAGAGCATGGTCTTAGGAGATTTGTCTGGGGTCTCCAGACCTTGCTCCCCTCTTGACCGAGAGAAAGTGTTGAAGGCAGGCTGGCTGAAGCGACGGCGCATTATCATGAAAAACTGGCAACTACGGTGGTTTGTCCTCAAGGCTGACATTTTGTATTTCTACAAAGACCAGAATGAAACCAAGGAACAGGTAATATGCAAGTGTTTATCACCTGGAAAGTCGTTTTTCTTTCTGAGTCCCCAATATACACAACATTTGTAGGTTTTTTTTTTCTTATGGCGCCTTGCTTCTAAGGAATGTCAGTTGTAGTTCAGGTATTTCAAGAAGAGGTGATGACTTGATTTGAAGATATCCAGCAGCTCTCTCTTAAAACTACTTGTTCCGTTTGCTGTAGGGACTTGTACATTTCTTTGTCGCAACTCAGTAATCGATAACATAGCCCAGTGAAAAAAAATCTTGATTGGCTCTTAAATATCACTAATATAAAATCTGTCTTGCATTTGTCATACCAGTGCATTCCTTCTCCCCATTTTTTTAAACAGGGTTGCATTCATCTCAAAGGCACCCAGGTTAATGAGCTGACCACCAATCAAGATGATTCAAGCCGTCATTTATTTGAAATTGTTCTAGGTGGGTTGGCGTACTCGTCGAAATGTATGATAAAGTGTTGGTAATTATAATTGTTAATTTTGCTTGTGGGCGGCGTGGGTTTTCTCCGGGTGCTCCGGTTTCCTCCCACATTCCAAAAACATGTGTGGCAGGCTGATTGAACACTCTAAATTGTCCCTAGGTGTGAGTGTGAGTGCGAATGGTTGTTCGTTTCTGTGTGCCCTGCGATTGGCTGGCAACCGATTCAGGGTGTCCCCCGCCTACTGCCCGAAGACAGCTGGGATAGGCTCCAGCACCCCCCGCGACCCTAGTGAGGATCAAGCGGCTCGGAAGATGAATGAATGAATGAATGAATGAATGAATGAATGAATGAATTTTGCTTGTTCAGTTAGAGAAACATCGTCTGATTTGAGTCTGAACACCAGTACTATGAGTATACAAACACAACATACATACTGTATATACATCTAGCTAGATAGCTAGCTAGATACCTCCCAAAATATACTTCAATGTCATCAGACAATGTCGTCAGACCAGAGGTTGTCCAGGGGGTGACTAAGAGGAATGACGAGACACTGCACTGATGCAATTTTGCAGTGTACTACAGGGAAGCTGGAGCTAATCACTCTATCATCACTATATTTAAAAATGATATTCTATGATTTATATTTTCAGGAGGTGACGCAGAACGCGATCGTAACCATGAATCCTTCCTGCTGATGGCTAACTCTGAGAGCGACTTGGAAGAATGGGTCAGAGCGATACACAGAGCAATATGGGTCCCACTCGGAGGAGGTGAGATTTCAAAAGTAATTGTCTATTCCTTTCCAATTTATATCTCCGCACAGTCATCTCCACTCAGAGGTCGTAAGCAGACACAAAATCATCTCCAAATATATTGAAGAAAATGTATTCTCTCAAGAGCCTTTGATATGCGTCTGTAGGTATCTTCGGCCAGCACTTAGAGGAGACTATGCTTAATGAGGCACAGTGTGGTCCCCAAGGAAGGGTGCCGGCGCTGGTTGAGCGGTGCGCGCGTTTCATACGTGACCACGGCCTTCGAGAAGAAGGCCTTTTCAGGGCCCCCGGCCAGACCAATCATGTTAAAGAACTGCAGGATGCGTTTGACCGTGGTGAGAGTCTCTTGTTTGACAGGTGAGTCAACTGGACTGAACACAGCATCTGCCATGAACCTGTGTTGACTCACTACTCTCTGCACCTTTCAGTAGCACTGACGTCCACACGGTGGCGTCACTCTTGAAGCTTTATTTACGGGAGCTGCCGGAGCCTGTCATCCCTTTCACCAAGTATGCACAGTTTCTCTCTTGTGCATTGCTACTCAACAAGGACAGAGACATGGTAAATCAATAAATTGGGAGATAAATACATCAATCAATGAGCCATGTGACTCATACATACAGGACAGTGCTAAGTTGACTTATAATGTCCGCTTTGCACGGTGGATAAGCAGTAGCAAGTACCCCTCACAGTTTTGAGGTTGGGGAGTTCAATCGAATATAAGCAGACATGAGTCTCGTCTGAAACTCAAAATTTTTGACCAAAGCAACCAATCAAAGGATCGTAACTCTAAAACTGAAAATCAAGTTACCAGCGTTAACATGTTAGCATGTTCTCCTCGGGCCTGTGTGGGTTTTCTCCGGGTACTCCGGTTTCCTTCCAAAAACATGTATGGTAGGCTGACTGAACACTCCAAATTGTCCCTAGATGTGAGTGTGAGCACGAATGTTTGTTCGTCTCTGTGTGCCCTGCAATTGGCTGGCAACCGCTTCAGGGTGTCCCCCGCCTACTGCCCGAAGACAGCTGGGATAGGCTCCAGCACCCCTACCCCCGCATCCCTTGTGAGGATAACGGAATCGGAATATGGATGGATGGAAGTTACCACTGCACATATTAATAACACTTCCTTTTTCCAAGGGTATCATAGCGCTTGGCAAGCAGGTAAAATCACTTCCCAAGGTCAACTACAACCTTCTTGAATACATCTGTCGGTAAGTCATATGGTGATGTTACGTGTGTCACCGTCATTCATAATTCACTATTTGATGTGAGACATGCGTCATTCATCACCCCCGCGCGCACATCGTCTGTGGAAGCGGCAGTACATCAATTGTGGATGTGCATTACAACACGTCTGCGCTGAGCCCACGCGCCTGTCAGTCGCGTGACTCGGCTTCTCATCATGAGTCACAATTTCAGCCACACTGATCATTGTCAAATTTCAAAATGCCGCATGAGTCTCTGGTTCCTTCCTGCGTGCTCAGGTTTCTCGATGAAGTCCAGTCTCATTCCGATGCCAATAAGATGAACGTCCAGAACCTCGCCACTGTATTCGGCCCAAACATGCTTCGGCCCAGAGTGGAGGATCCCGTTACCATGATGGAGGGTTAGTGACAGTGCCGCAACAGTAAAATCCAAACGTTGATTCTCTCACGCTAATGATGACTCATTTTTAACCGAAAACAGCAAGTTCTCAGGTGCAACAGCTGATGACTGTGCTGATCAGTGAAAATGCCAGACTGTACCAGCTGGAAAACACCGATACTGTGATCGAGAATTCTTTGCTGCATCAAAATGATTCCATCCAAAGAGGCAAAGTGGAATGGCTAAAACAAGAGCCTGCCGAATATCCGGTGGAATCCAACACAGGTACGGAAATACCTCAGAAAACTCCTCAACCTTGTACACCCTCAAAGGACAATAAGCTAACACCATCCATCACTACCTCTGAGCCCGATGAAAGTGTTCTAGTGAAGAGTAAGGCAGAGGAAAATGGGGTCGGTCACCCAAATCACAAAGAAGAGGCCAGCGCTAGCCCCGCTAAGCAGGCCAGAGTCCTCTCTGCATGGAAATGCTCTTTTAAGGGCAGTTCCGTGGGGCAGAGGGGAAACATCGGGGGATCAGCGGGGGACGTGTCAGCAACAGGTGCTGGTAACTGGTTGATGAATGGCCTGTCGTCCCTCCGAGCACACAGACGCACCACGTCATCTGGCGCAAAACTAAAAGACTCTGCTCCATTGCTGAAGGATTCGACCCTGTCGCTGAAAGAGACCGCAGCGAGAGACGCCGAGAAGGACGCCTCTTGGACGCCGCCCTCTCAGAGAGCCCTTCACCAGTCGCACCGATTGTCCGCCTATGATAATGTCGCTCCCTCCACACTAAGTTTACCGGCTCAAACCTCTTTAATCTGGACTGCTTTCGATATCTCGCTGGCTGAGCCGGGAGACGCCCAAAACACAGCGAGTGACGGTACATCACCTCCAGGTCACGAGCCAAGTACTGCTGAGGATGACGTTCTAACAAACATCGTATTAGAGTTACAAGAAGAACTGAAGACACAGAGAATCACCTTTGAATGCAGCGCTCGCAAGTAAAATGACCTTCATTTCCTGATCTTAATCTGCGATTGCACATCACGGCTAAACAATCTCACATTCATCTTCTATTTAAGGTTGGAGGAGAACTGCCGTAAGCACCAGGCCCGAGTAAACAAACTTGAGGAGGAGCTCGACCATGAGAGAAAGCGGTTCGACATGTTGGAGATCCGATTCAGGAACTCGGAGCGCGCACGCCAAGACGCAGAGAAGCGCAATGTGCTACTCCAAAGGGAGATGGAAGACTTCTTTAAAACGCTACAAGACTTGACAACAAAGCCCATTTAGACCGAACCAATTTGTCATTATCTAGTTTTAGCCAAAGCAGTTTCTCGACGCTCAATAATTGCTATATAGAAGTCGAGCGTCAATTCATACGGCTTAAAGCTTTGCCATGGCCAAACATTTTGCATAGTTAGGAGGCAAATGCCTGGTTAACGTGACAAAATCAGACAGGCGGTGCTATTATGATTGCGGATGGTTGACACTTCTATCGGTGCCAAAGTGTCAAATCTGCACTTTTATCCAGAGTCTCACCAAAATGTTTAGGGTGCCAAAAATGTATTACCTCTGGACAATTCGTTTTGTTTTTTTAAAAGCATTGTTGCATAACTTATACAGTGTCTTCCCTTTTGGGAGAGCACCAGGGCTGGACTGGCACAAAAAAATTGGTCCTGGTATTTTGGCTCAGACCGACCTACAAGCAGAAATGTACGCGCAATGACTGTGGATGGTTTGACAAACAACAAATTCTCAGTCGTGTTGTTTGCTTGCTATGGTGTAAAAATAATGGATATAATTGACACCGTGTCAATTCTAAAGACAGATTCTTATCCAATTTGTATTCAGACATTCCTCCTGATTATCCCTGGCTACAACATAGCTCTGCCACTCATATCGATGGGTTCAGTTTTATCATCTATATTGGAAATGGATCCATAGGCTGCTCCCTCTATTAATTGCGGGCCGGTCGTCAGGGCGGGAAAAAAATAGAGGAAAATAATTAAATAGCAGCACATCAGTCCCAAAGGATGCCGGTCCACCAAGCATCTGCCACATGGCCAGTCCAGCCCTGGAGATCACCAAAAAACAATAAGAATTAGCTTTATTCATGACAGACACTCTTAACCATTCACACACATCCATCCATTTTCTATGCCGCTTGTCCTAATCAGGCTGACAGGAGCTTGAGCCTGTCGCAGCTGACTTTGGGCAATACGCATGATGAACTGGTTGCCATCCAAGAGAATGAGCTACCCTTCACACCTATTGACAATTTAGTCTTCAATGAACCCAAAATGCATGTTTTCGGAATGGGGGAAGGGCCTGGAGAAAAGTCACACACGCACGTGGAGAACACACTAATTCCACACATGAATGCCCGACCCCACATATGCACAACCTATAAACTGTGAGGTGTGTGCACACCACTTTCCCACCAAAATGATTAAAAAAATGAACAAGGACACTTGTTCAAATTCAACTCTTTTATTGACTTGAGTTGAAGGTGGACAGTTTTCTCTTTTCATCATGTATTGTATGCAGACCGTGCCATACAATTTTCCATTCAAAAAAAAAAATCTCAGGTTGAATATTTTGTCGCCAGCGCTTTACAGCCCATCAGAAGACCGACTTACCCTCCCAATAATGCTGAATGACTTTCTTGTTCCTGCACTTCATTCAATGTGCGAAGAGTACATTATATTTGAGTAGGTTCAGGAGAGGAAACCAATCAACAAAAGAGGCAGCCAAAGCAGTCATTGAAGATATAGCCCAGAAAATGTGAGGCTATGCATCACAATCCCCCCAAATACATTCTGGGAGCAAGTGAAGTTACTGCATGGAGTGCCCGAACATGATCATTATAAAGACGTAACACACTGGTAAACTTGAGTCATCAAACACACAAGAAAGGGAGAGACTGTGGTGGCGGCCTTAAAAATTACTTGTTTTCTAACTCCCACACATAAAGTACATCTACAGTATCATGTACATCCCATCGACTACTCTAACCTACCTATGGTATTGCACAGAAAACAACGTTTGAGCTATAGGAAACAAAATGCATTAGAAACAGTACTTTTGAGCTACATGTACATTACATACAACAAATGCATTTGCACTTGGAATAAATAAATAAATAATATATACAGAACAAAAGTCAATCTTTGTTTGTGTGATATGCATACTGTAGCGTCAAAAACGTGTGTGTGTGTGTGTGTGTCTGTTCGAGAGGTAGAACGCAACCTGCCACAGAGAGCACATAAAAAAAATCTGTGAACTTAGTAAGGGCACTTAAATAATAAAAATATTAAATACCAGACGCCATTCCAAAAATGATTCACTTCATAACTATGCATTAATTTTGGAGCCAGTGAGTTGGCCTGTGTTGATCACTTACATTCACCCTTTTCTTTAACTGAAAACTTTGAGTTGAATATGCAAAATACGTTTACAGCATGCTCTGGAAAAAACGAAAATCAATGCAAGGGGAAAAAAACTGCTGACAAATTAGGTTATGTGATAAGATGACGAAAAACTCTCTAAGATGAGAAAAAGCAAGTAGGCATTAACTTCCTCATTTAAAAAATGTCCTTTACTAATAGTGGATTCATTCAAATGCCCCCACCCCACCACCATCACCCCTTCAAGAAAAAAAACTATACAAAATGCTGTGTCAGCATTTGAAGAATATATTAAAAAAATAACAGTGCAGTGCTCGCAGTGTGCGATCCCACTGTGTCGCTGGAGCTAAAAAACGTCAATGCCGAAATTCCAACGCCGCCCTTTCATTACAAACGTAACGTTCACATCGAAACATACTCTTGATTCTTTGCAGCAAAAATACAATAATAATAAAAATGATGACACAATTTAAAACCACAATCATTTACAGTAGTATCGGGCAATAACACCAAACTGTACATTGAAATCGCAGCTCGACAAGCTAACATGAGAACTTCCATTGGCCTATAAACCCTCCCATCTCAATCACTGTATAAGGTGCACTGATGAAAGGTTATGTTTGAGAAAATGCGTGTGTGTGTGTGTGTGTGAGATTGTTATCTGCAACACGCCAGAGCACCAAGGGAGGTGTGGCTATCCAAGCTGCTGTCTGTTTCCGAGGTGACCGTGGGGTCGCTGCTAGGGTCAGTGGGCTCCGTGGACATGGATGACACATCGTTGGCTGATGATGAGGAGGATGACGAGGAGGAAGGTTGAGGGGGGCCGTCAATCACTGCTGCACCTGTGCTGCGAAAAACACGTCAACGCATAGGTTTCGTTCAAGTATACAGGATTGTGGGATGACTGGACCATAGTCGGTGCAGGTCCAAGTTACACAGGGAAACTGAAGTGCAGTACATGGCATGCCTTGACCACCGGGGGAATGCAACTCAGACATCCAATAAACACCAAGAAGATGGTCACAACTCGTCAGTAAACCACAGTACTACTCGTTTGTAGAGAATCATTAAAATGGGCCTTGGGTATGTCGGTCTGCATGTGTTACTGCAGCACTTGTGTTTAAATATCAGTACTTCAAGGTTTATAACAACAAAAAATTGTATCAGCAACTGTGACTCACCTTTCCTACATGCAAGGGCATTACATACTGTCTACTGTGAAAACCCATAAAAACTTAAATGTAATGTTTACAGAACTCCTTCTTTGAAAATAAATAATTTACTGGTATACTGAATTCATACATGCTGTGGGGGGGGGGGGGGGGGGTGATACGATAACTACTCCTGTGAACTCTCCTGATAATCAAAATAATAGTACCAAAAGTTCCCAGTCCAATATTAAAGAGCAGACCCATCCATTTTCCCTTATACCCTTATACAGTATTATGGGGAAGTGACTCTTCAATGACTGCACGCAATTCATTGACAGCAACAGCACAATCATACATAAGCACCAGACTACTGCTGTGATGTCAAGCCAAAAAGTAAGCAGAGCTGCATTGAGTTTTGACATGTGTTGACAAAGAGGGTTATGATAAGCCACAGATACTTGATTGCTCTGTGGGCACAGAATGCCATATGTCACATACGGAAGCACCCACAAGTTTAAAAAAAAAAAAAGCTTTTGGGTTGTCGTTATGGGTACTCAATCCTTCCCCCGCCCCTTTTGAGCAAATAGTAGAGGATACAATTTCAAAGAAAAATGGGCACATCTGTGAAGAGCAAAGTGCAAATATATTGCGGAAGGTTCACTGTAATCCAAATAAATGCAACAGCACCAAAAAAAAAAGTATTGTAATAACAGAGTCATTATGACCTCAAGTTACAAAGATGACTCACCTAGAGGAGACGGCTGCCCTCGGATCACTCCATTTTTTGACCACTCCTCCCACTCACTCACTTCCTTATAGATCAGCCCTACGTACAGCCAAGCAGACAGAAAGAAGTGATTAGTACTTGATACCACCTGGACCGTTGCCTCTCTTTCCGTCCACCCCAGTGTGTTTTGCATTCTGCACGCTCCAAAACAGCATCATGTTTCTAATTTGGACGCTGCGTGTGCTAGGCTGACCCTTCGAAAACGCGTGGAGAGTCATTATCACGTGGTAGAGTTTAGGATGAGCTCATCTTGGAAGCTTAGAAGAAAAGTCTTGCGTGTGCATCACGAGCCCCTCACAGACGACATTGAAAACCTTGACGGGATTTCAAGTCCATTTATGATGTTCAGAAAAATGGACAACGCAGAAAGAAATGAGAGTGTAACAAACTAGCGATGTCAAATAGGAAAAGTAAGGCTTGGCTATTTCGCACAACATGAGCCATAAAATGAAAAAGGTGCACAGGTTCAACACATTGGATGAGCGGTGTGCATGTCTGTCTCAGAGTTCTGAGGTTCAGGGTTCAAATCTCATGTGGAATTTGAATGTTTTACCTCTTGTGGGTACTCCAGTTTCCACCAAAATTCCAAGAACATCCATTTGAGGTTTATTAAAGGTTAAACTCTCCAAAGGTGCCGACATTAATGGTTGTTAGTACATTTGGGAACACATTGATACTAGTGTGGCAGTTAATGTTAAAAAACCACACAAAGGATTCATGATGACGACAGTTTGAGCCTGGAGCCCCTTGAATTCCTTCACTTATCATTCCCATGGGGAAATTAATTGACCAGCACCATTGGATGGTTTGTGTTTGATTTTGAAGGTTCTACTAAACATACATTGATACACACATTTCAGAAATGATGTCTAAAAGGGTTAATTGTGTTTGACACCTATTGTTCCGTCTCAGCCTGACAGTGGAAAGGGATCAAGAAAACTCTTATCGCACCTTTCCACTCCTCCACGGTGTGCTCCCTCTCATCCAGCTGTTTGTCCAGGACCTTGGGCGGTGGCTAAGGACAACAAAATGCCTCAATAAGCATCCTAATTTTTATAAATAATAATAATATAATGCGTGTATTGTGCAGTGACACTTACTGCTTCCACTTCAGCTGGGTCGTACCAAACGTTGATGTAGGGGTGCTGCAGGGCCTCATCCACAGATATGCGCTTGGAGGCGTCGATCACTAACATTTTGGATAAGAGGTCTCTCGCTTGACTCGCTGAGGGAAAGAAACAACTCGTTACTTTGCCAATTTTGCTTGTATTAAATTGGCTGATGATGCGATGCGCTGATAACAGAAGACAGCACTACCTTTCAGTTTGTTGTGATCGGAATCAGCGGGGAAAAGAACATCCGGGAAGAGTTTCTCAAAGGTGTATCCGGCGTAGCGTGGCCTGTTTTCCACGTACGTTCTTACTGACTGGTTCAGTTTCATGAGGAAGTCCTGAGATGGAGTCCCTAGCTGCTCGATGACTTTGTTCCACTGGTCAATGTCTGACGTGTGCACATTAAGGAAGATGGGCCACACAGAAACTCATTGCACCCACACACACTTTTGCGACTCTTGCCCTGGGATCTTCATATACTCAACTGCAGATGCTGTAGCCTAGATTATTTGCTCCTTACATTTGTACCTTTTTAGAGATATAGTCAACAGTATTGCAGTTATGCATGATTACAACGTCAGGTGAAATTGGAGCGGAAAACAAACTGGACTGTTATGGAGAAATGAGGCAGATTTGGTGCAACAAAGAAATGCTTTGGATCCTCTCCACCGAAACAGAAATGTGGCGAGTTTGCATCAGATTGTGTTGAAAAGCTAATCTGGGTTAAAACTGTCTCCTCATTACATAACAATCTTTAATCCAGCACAGGGAACGGGAACTTGTGTACAACGCGCGCTAAATCTCTACACTTTAATTAATGTGAGAGGCCGTTGAGGTCAAAGGTTAAGGCGCTCTGAAGCTTCTGTTTTGATCAACAAATTGGTGTTCCTTTGAACTACAAAATAAAATAACATGTACATGTACCTGGTTAATGCCGTTGTGTGAATAATAGTAATTAGGAACTGTCATAACACTACGGTAAAATCTGTTCTTAGGAGGCGTTTGACTTCAGTGGATGACGCAGTCCGTGACTAATCGGCGCATGGCACTAATGCATTTTGCAACATTTCTCCTTCCTTTGTTTTAAACTCCACTAGCACCGCTACGATTGGACGTGAACTGTAACGTACAGCAACAGTGAGGTTGTTTAACATTCAAGTATACGGCAATGCAATCCCACAAGCACAGTGACGCTCACGGTAAAAAAACAAAAAAAAACAAACAAAAACATAGCTGTGGATGGCAAGGGCTGGAGAGGTTGTCGAGGCAAGTCGGAAGGGTTTCAGATCTCTTCACACGGAATGAAGCGATGACGCATTGGAGCACAAATGATGGGGCAAGGATACGGTCAGTGCCGGGAAACAACACACTTCCCCTGATCATCTCCGCCACTATGCAGCCCACTGACCACACATCCACTGTGGGTGGACGTTCAGATGATACAGAGGTGGACATGCAAACAAAGGAGTGACGGTAAATAAAAAAATAAAATAAGCCAACGTGAGGCAAATGATGATAATGACAGCGACGTGGTGTGCAGCAATGAAAATCATGCAATACATGCAGGATGGATGAGGCGAAACAAACTACTACGCTGCAAAATGGTCTTTAAAAAAAGCAAGGGGAGAGGGGGGGGGGCAAATACATTCGGTACAAAATGATTTGCCAACGGAAGAGGAAAACCTGACTCGGCAAAAGTAAACATAATTCTCGAAACACAAAATCTGCTCGGAAAGAATAAATATCTTGGCAGACAGAACGGGCATGCTGTATGTTGCCTTGATTTGAGATATCCTGTTAGTTTTTGCAGTGGTTAGTAGTGATGCAAAAGGAAATAAAAGAGTTAAACGAAAAAAAAGTTGGCAAAGACTGACAAGAATAAGGGTGCAAAGAGACAAACTGGAAGCCGCAAGGATACAATCCCGTCCTGGGAAAAGGATTTTATGGCGAACCATTTCAGCCAGTATGCAGCCCACAGACCAAATGTCCACTAGTGGTTAACATAAGTAAAGAGGTAAGAGGAACACACCACAACTGATTAGATTGATGCTTGTTAGTGAGAAAAAGAAAGGTTTAATTCTTCATATATATTAAAAAAAAATTTAAAAGTCTAAGATCTACCATGTTATGCAATTCACTTTTACAGCCAGGAAAAAAACGGCGAGAGGCCAAGGCGAATCGACATACCATTGGCTTGGTAGCCCATGCCCAGTATGACTTCGGGTGCTCTGTAGTAACGCGTCACCACGTAAGGCGTCATGAGGAGGCCCGTGGCAGCTGTTCGAGCCAGGCCGAAGTCCAAAATCTTCAGTGTGCAGTCTGATTTCACCACAATATTGCTGGGCTTGAGATCCTAAACAGAGAGAAGAAAAGTCAGTGAGCGATGAGTGAATTTCACAAGAGGTGCATAGTTGTAGAAAACCATAAGAAACCACCTGGACATATTCCAATTTGGTGATTCCGCACCACAATTTTATCTAACTGGTGTGAAATGCATTATTAACACACAGGATCATCCTTATTACCTGCATATAATTTTTGGGACGTTAGTTCAATAAAGGTTGGGAAAGGCTGCTATATACGATATAAATGTATCGGTACTACAAGTATTGTTCAACAAAAGAAGGTTTCCAATTTTGGTTTTGTACTCTTTCTGATGCCACAAGATGTGCCTTGCAAAAACAGAAAAGTAGTAATTAGTCCAAGGAAGTATCCAGGGCTGCACTGGCCATCTGGCGTTCAGGACAGATGCCCAGTGTGCCGGCGTCTTCTGGCCCAACACGAGCGTTTGACAAGCATTGTTATTTAATTTACCCTTCCTTCCGCTGGACTTTGTAATAGGATGCAGCGATGTTGCACCTTTGATGACATTTCGTGGGTTATTTCATTTCCCTTATGCACTACGAAACCCCGCCACAAATGACCCGAGATGGCGTTTCATCAGTGCGCCTTGGCAGCACATAACACAAAGAAGAGGGTCGTCATCGGCTCGCTGCAATTTGTTATGCGCGGAGTGAAAAAAAAAGACCTTAAGTGTGGCAACACCTCTCACAGTTCTGATTGGCCAAAAAAATTACCCTGTGAATGATGCCGGCGGCGTGGAGGTGTTTGATACCGCACAGCATCTGATAAAGAAGATAAGACAGCCTCTCGTGGTCCAGCTCCATCTGAATGACCTGGCACAGGTTGGCATCCATCAGTTCCATTACCAAGTAGCTGGAAAGGAATCAATGGAGGAGGGAGGAGGAGTGGGGGGATTAAATTGCTTGACTTGCTAAATTGAACAAATGTTCTGGAAAAAAAAAAGACGAGCCACTTACACATCTTGAAATTCTTCTAATGATTGTTGGGGTGTAAAAACATTTAATAAACCGATGATCTGCGGGTGGAAAAATACATGAATTAGAAAGTTGCATTGGCAATAAATCACACACACACACACACACACACACACACACACACACACACATGATCGCAACTTTCCAATCTTTGTAGCTCATTCCAAGTGGAGACTATCATTACTAACTAGCAGAAGTTACTAGCAGATTCATTATTCAAAGCATGCAGGTTGGGGACATGCAAGCGCTTGTGCATCAGCAAGCATACCATTGGCTTTAATTGTCTGCATACGTACGTTTTTGTGATTGACACATTTCATGAGAACGAGCTCTCTGAACGCCCTCTTGGCATGCGTCTGGTTCTGAAAGGGTCGACTCAGCTTCTTGATGGCTACGTTTCTCTCAAGGACTTGGTCATAAGCGGAGCTAAGGAATAACGAGGACACACAAACAACTCAAGTCACTTCTGTTATGATTTGGAAACAGAAGTCTTAAATCAGGACCATTTCCAAAATTGAGGTAAACTTATGTTTTTGTAGTATCTGAGAGTAGGGAGAAGCCTGTTGGATGGATGGATGATATTCTGAACTCCGGTTTTCGAGGCGGTATTATATTTAACAGAATAAGTGCAAAGAGGAGTTGTCCCAAAGCATGGATGTCAAGATTTTTTTAACCCTTTCATGCACTCTATAACCTGATAACATGATCATCCTTTCAGTAACCGCTGTCCCTCAAAGGATTCCGCAAAGTAGTTGAGATTGCAAAACAATCACTCACCACACAATTCCCTGTGCTCCCGATCCGATGGGTCTCAAGTTCTGGTACCGTTTTAATACAGTGAACGTCGAGTCTCCGACGTCGATGCTGTAGAATTCTTTCTCTTTCTTGTTTTTATTCATGGTGAACTCTTCAATAGCTGCTCTCTGTGCATCCAAAAATGTCCTCTGTGAGCACAGAAGGCAAATAAAGGAAACGGAGGAGAGAAATGAGTCTTTGGAGCAAAGGACGCAGTTAAGCGCAGAATGCAGAATTACAAATGGGAGACAAACACAGCATTTATGGCCCGGGTGGTCAGCAAACACGGCAAAATGGAAGTCTTGATATCACCGGCATTGACGGCCGAAGGGCAAAGCGCCACGGGGTCAACTACATCACAGCAAGCATCACTCCCACAAGCAAGCTCGTTGCTTCTTGTAAGCAGAAAATTCAACTAACTGCCAGTTTGGATATCAAACATGACCTCAGTTCAGCAAGCATTGGAATTTTTAAAACACTTACCGTATTGGCCCGAATATAAGACGGTATTTTTTGCATTGAAATAAGACTGAAAAAGTGGGGGTCGTCTTATATTCGGGGTCTAGACATTATACCCATTCACGACGCTAGATGGCGCCAAATACCACTGAAGCGAATGCTGAACTTGACTCCCCAGGGCAAAGTGAACCCCTGTCACGAAGAATAAAAATAAAAATAGCGGTAATAAAGAAAAGAGAAGAAAATAATAGAAGAGATAACGGAAAATGGAGAAACGTAGCAACAATCTGGAGAAAAGTGGGTTGAAAATCAGCCAGGTTAACCGGCAGCTGAGGAGAAGTTATGATGTAATTTACATTTCAAACACCAGAAGCCATTCATTTACTTTAGTTGACATATTTAAATGTTCAGATATTACGTTTGGAATGAGGGAAAATAACATGCTTTTTCTCTCAAATATATTGTTATAATCATTTGTTTCAGATGAACAGTAATTATTTTCTGGATAAAAAATAATTTGGTGTTCAAGAAGTCTTTTTTCAAACATGAGTCTTGAAAAAGAGGGGGTCAACTTATAATCAGGGCTGTCTTATATTCGGGCCAATACGGTATAACTAAAGAAGATGCAGCCTCAAGAGAAGATGAAAAAGGTGAAATGACTGCACACTAGTTCTGAAAAATTAAATTCCAATCAAATACCAGGGTTGTATATATATTCTATGCAGCACCACTCGCTTAACCCAACCGCCATTCTGAAAGGTATAGCGCTTGTGGGGGATATCAATTCCCATCATCTTGCTTTTAGTTAGCAAGGTTTTATGTACCGGTAGTTACATATTCAAAACCCAAGTACTTTCCAAACATGGAAAAAAAACCATTAAAATCTCAAGACTTTAAAGCACCCATGGGGAGTCCTCTAATCTAAGAAAACCTCCCTCCCTACTTCCCGCTCCTTCACTCTCGCCAACACGTCGTCCATATGAGGGATATGATTGCCAGAGAAAAATGACTCAGCTCTCCGTCTGTTCGCCCGACGTCACGAAGACGTCGGCAGCATCCGCCTCGCTCATCACATGAAAATAGACATGCTTGTGTAACCCAAGACAGCAATTACACAGCATTGCAGCACCTCGAGGGAAGAGGAGCCTGTGCTGCTGCTGCTACTACTACTGAGGTCATTATAGTCATTTGGAATAACGGCAATCCGTCACGTTGACTGAAAGTCAGGTCGGTGTAGGGAGACAGTGGCAAGAGCCTTTAGTAACCTCCACGCTACTGTGTTACTGTCGTATGAATGCCTCAGTATTGCACATAAAACTCAATGTTATCTATCATCTGCATTTAGATGTACTCAGTCGTGTAGCAACCAAGTGGCCTGGACCTCATGTATGGCTTTGCAATAAATTAAACGCATGGGCCTGGACTGCTTCCTGGAATGTACTTCCTGCTACATGCATCTGCCTGCAATCATCAGATTGATGACCTCCTGCTTATAGGGCAAATTGTACAGCCGACAAAAGAGGTTTTGACACACATGCATGGCAGACACGTTCGATATACGCCTGCGCAGTCATTGCCGTTCGATCCGTCCTGCCATGTAATTCTTAAAACAAGTAAAACAGAAACGTATACCATAAAAAGTACCGGTAAATGACTTTGTAAATAACAAAATCGACATCCCACTCCTGATCTTATACTACTACTGTAGCTACTGTAATTCATTGCCTTTTCAAAGGTGCATGTTTGAATGAATGTCATTAGATATGTCAAATCCAAGAAGGGTTTGGTCACTTTTGGATCTCACACAAAATGTGAACACTTTCCAAATGACACAAATGATAGCAGTGGACGAGCTATTTAAAACACAGTAAAAACAACCAAACACAATAATTTGCTGTTTGCATTGTTTATGAGCTACTTAATAGTGTGACTGCTGAAGATTTCCCATTCAAATGAATGGAATAAATTCACACACACTGAAATGGTTGCCAACCAGGCGCTGTATGACTGAACACCAATTTCAAATTCTCACACGTACATTACAAATCATTCTTAAAGTATTTCAGTTAGTGTAGCGTTGTTGTGAACCTATTCAGAATCATAATTGAAATGTATTGACCCAGTTGTGTAACAAAATTATGTAACCAACTTAGTAGAAACTGCTCAGAGTAGGATGCAGTACAATCTACCCACGCATCCATCCAACCCTGCGCTACCAGATACTGGATCCAGGTGGTCATGCTGGACCTCATGAGCAAATTACTAGTTAAAGATATGAGGCAAAATAGAAAGTGCCGTTTTTGTACATACTCCAAAGTATGACCGCAATTAGAAACACAAAATGGACAGTGTCAAAGCAGAAAAAGTTTTGTTTTGGATCTCATTAGATGTTGCAGGTTTAGCTTGTATTGCAACAAATGCATGTGTCAAGTTGTACAGATGAATAATCACATACAGCAAGTATTTAACCACAGATCCATACCGCTGCACAATTTTGTCACCAACTGAAGCTAATCAAGCAAATAAAGAGTACATAATCAATCCCTCCTTAACATACATTGAATAATAACTGTATACTTAAATCTTTCCAAATTTAAAATTCAGGAACAATTGTGAACATGTAACATGATGAAATTAAGATATACAGTAGTACATGAGATGGTTTCATAGTCAAAACGGCCCTATGAGGTAGAATACGACGGAGCCGCATTGAAAATGAGTTTGACACCACTGCAGTGCACAGTGTGTCCCAAAAGTCTGGTCACACAGCCACTTAACGACTTTGTGGTGTTATTGCAAATATTTCACGTCAACTTTGGCATTAAAAAACGTTGGAAATCACACTGAACATGTTATTTGTTTAATTCCAGTTGACTAAAATGTTGAACATTGAACATGTGCAATGTTGCCTGTGTTTTAAGGGCATCCCATTATACTGCCATGTCACAATACAAATGAATTACATGATTTATCGGAAATCATGTACTTGACTTTTCGGGATTCATAATGCAAGAAACCGCATATATCTCATCCATCATCATTACCATGAGTGAGGTGAATAGCCTCCTCTTCATCACACGAATTAACATGGGGAGCGACTTGCATCGCGAGTTAACCTTGGCCACATGACCCCCTCCCCCCACCCCCACCACCGGCATATCCTCGCAGGAGGCTGCAGACAAACCGCAGCGGGACAACAGGAGCCATGCATGAGCACACACCATAACACAAGACCGAGCACAGGAAGACATTCTAGCCGAGGGAATGACTCCAATGTCGCCATACGACGCTCCTGCTTGTTTAACGGGCGTTTCTTTGTGCGCCGGAATGTTGCGTTCACGAGAATACGTTAAAAAACACGATTACCATAATAAAATAAAAATAGGCGAGGAGCTACTTGTCTGAACGAGTAAAATGACACACGACCCTCCCCCCACTGCCAAACAATAAGCACGTCCGAGGAAGGAGCAGGAGCCGGAGAGGGTGGGCTTCTGATCCTCATCTTACCTCGCTCGTGTAAGCCCTTAGGTGGATCCCGGCGGTGCGACGGGCCGCTCGAACTTTCCGGAGTTGTGGACGGTGTGTGTTTGGCGCCGAGCAACACTGATCGATTCCGCTGAGCGCCTTAAAAACACATGACCTCACCCGATCCACTTGCCTACGTTTCCATACGCCTGCTGCTACTGACAGGCCGGGGAGCAGAGGGGAAGCGCACTGCGCATGCGTTGATAGACGTCACAGGTCTACAGAGACACACCCACCTCCATTAGGTCTTCCTTCCGCCCTATCCATCCGTCATGTATCTATCCATCCAGAAATAGAAAATATACTTTACAGTGCGCTGCAAACTAAATACAACACCGATCCAGACTAACAACTTATAATATTTTATAAGATTAGATAGTCTGCACTGTCTAATGAGTTTATATAAAAGAATTGTCTCGAAAAAGAGCAGTAGTAATGCACACTTACCGGTATGCCAGAGAACGTAAAAACATTTTTTGTGGGGAATCGCATTATTTTCTTTGCAGTGCCAAACAAAAGTCTTTTGGGAATACATGATGATTACGATCCATACACACAACGTGCCAATGTTGCAAAATATTCACAGTACAGTACTGCTGACCATTCGCACGCACACGCGCGCACACACGCACGCACACACACACACGCTCCTTGGTGCAAGGTCACTGCTACATGCAATACATTCGAAATAGAGACCGTTTTCATTTTGACCTTCTGTTCCACATTTAATTGCATGGCAATGAAAAGCGCTTTCTGGACTTACAAGCAACATCCACTTTTCTAGATACACCTGCACTGCATCCAATACGATGGAATTTGATGGAGCTATGTCAGAAATTCTGCCTTTAGGAAGATAATAATTCTCAGTCTGGATTGACACTTGAGACGAATTCATTAAAAAAAAACACCACGACACCCTCCTTAATCAATCAATCAACCAATCCCGTAATTTCCCCTGCATTTTCTTTCTTCATTTTAGCAAGACATTTTGGACATTTCTATAATGCAACTTTCCCCAGTTTCTATTGAACAAGGCATTGTGGTCCACAAGGCCATGCTTGAGTTTGGTACAGAATCATTTGCACAATCAATCAAGCTGAGCTCAGTCAAACACATTTGGAAATAAACTAGAAGTAGCCAGAAGATGGCCAGTCCAGTAGCTTCATTTGCTCTCATGGGGCATAAAGTGTCTGTCTGGACCCCAAGCCTTGAGATGGACACACGTGCAGTCATTTAACACTTTTTAGTTTGCAGTAATAAAGAATGCAGTCTCATCTCTGACAATTCGGCTCTCTGAAATGCAAACACAACCACTGAATTAAGTGTTCAATGAATACCTCTTTGAAAATCAATCATCATTGTAAAGGAAGGTTGCTTTCTTTCTTTCTTTCTTTCTATGAGGCTGTTGCATTGGATCTGCATCGTGCATGTAACGCGGCAGGGTGGTCCCATCATCCCTGCAGCCACCCGAATCTCCCCCGCGGTACTTGCTGCGCATGATGCCCCTGCAGGGCCTGCAGAGAGTCGCATAGTAGCGCCACCTGGACGTCCCGGTGCAGACTCCCGCAGTAGGAGCCGTCTTGTCATACTCACCCCTTGTTCCAAGAGACTCCGCAGTGTGATGATCATTGTGCCGGCGCGCACGCACGCAGGCAGCCAGGCAGGCAAGCAGGTAGCCTCTGGCCGAGCTGGTTCGTCCTTCCCGGGGCTCAGGTACCGCGACGCGCAACTCCCGCCCACTGATCCTGCGCACCGCGAGCCCGTCAGACGGATTAGTTACATCGGCGTGGTTGATCTGTCCCTTCCCGCAATTGGTGCTTCTGACTTGTCGGCGTCAAACCGCAAGGGTTGATCCAATTATGTGTTTTGCGCCGAGGTGCTAATAATAGAGCAAATTACAGGTTAAAAAAAAGTTTGAGGTGTCGGAGGCGGCTGTAAAAGAGCGACTGAACTGAACAGGGGGGCGGGTGGACGGGGGAGCTCCATGACCGCTGTGACGCCGCCAGCCTGGAGTTCCGCGCCGAGGATGAGCCGCTCATCCCGGCAAGACGTCGATGCATCGAAGCGATGATCGAGAGGGTTATTTTGGATGCTTGGTGGTGGGAGCACTGAAGACGAACACACAAAACAACACTGCTTGCTTACACATGTGACCAGGTAAGCCTGCATCTTTGACTGTGGACATCTCACTTGAAATTGAACCCTGTGAAATGTACCTTGAGGCATGACTCTGTCATCAGGGCCGTTATGTTGGAGTATCTGGCATACATTGTTACTTATCATAAGAAGTTAGTGGGCCTACATCCAAGATAGTCCCCGTTTCCTAAAACAGCAGCATCTCTCCTTTGTGTGGCAGCAGTTATGCGCTTGTAAAGTAGCTTATGGATGTCAATAACATGGTACAGGTGTTGGCCCAAATCAATATGCCACAGTGTGGGCATCTTTAGGATCAAGACCCTGAAAAGTGCCGGTGCAAATAAACACAATCTCGTACATGAAATTACGTTCTGCAAAGTGTGTGCGTGTCTCATCTACAGTGCACTTTTTAAATTAGTTTGACTCCACTTATCACAGTGTGTATATATATATATATATATATATATATATATATATATATATATATATATATATATATAGTATTGTATTATAATTGATCAGCTTTATTGTAAAGCAATCGTTACATTATTATTTAATTATGGCGTGTTAAATTCCAATGATCATGTTTGATTTCCTAGTGTAGAATGTTGCTATACAGTACAAGCATGAGATGACAAGCTCATGTCACAAAGCTACACCTCCCTCACAGCCAGCCGGAGGTCACAAGAAAGCCTATTAGGATTTGGGACAAACAGAGGCAGCAGCGGGCAGTGAAACTAATAGATTAAGACAAGGGTGGGCAAGCTATTTCCTGGATAGGAAGCCCTTTCAGTTTTAGTTTTTCAAAAAAAGTCATTAGAGGGCCATAGTGAATGTATTAAACAATATGATGTAATGACAAAAAATGTATCAGTCTGTGTTATGAGCATTTGTAGAGCTTTTTTTTTTAAATAACTGAGGTTTCCTTCAACATTCAAGCATGGAGATGCTTTATTTTATCTACTTCTGACTACTATTTTGGAAAATAAATGTCAATTTTTTTGCATAATTTGGTGAGTCACATTGGGGTTATCTTTCACACGACTGCAAATTATATAGATATTTGTACTGCTTAAAATGTCGGAACACCCAGTATATCAATCAATGTGTGGCACAGTGGACTAGTGGTTAGCATGTTTGCCTCATAGTTCTGAGGGTAGGGGTTCGACTGAATCTAGGCTCTGGCTTGTGTCCACCCACACTCCAATAACATGCTCCATGGGTTCACTGAAAACTCTGAATTGTCCATACACTGTAAGTCAATTATTGTTTGTCTATATTTGCCTTGAGCCTGACTGATGACCAGTCCAGGCTTTACATCGCCTCTTGTCCACAGTCAGCTGGGACAGGTACCTATGACCCTAATGAGGACAAGCAATATAGAAAATGGATGGATGCTAAGACAGATCAGAATGACTGGGTGGGGAGAGAGTATTGTCCCCTTGGTGCCTTGCTCATTAGCGTCTCGACTAGCATCTGTCCAACATTTGTTATTGGCCCATACAGGACTTGAACCATCCAAATCCAATGACCTGTCGCACAGATCGGTGGCAGGCCATCCATTATTGTGGATCAGGACTGTGTTTGCGTGTGTGCTCAGGTGACACGCTTGGAATGTGTGCAGGATGAGCAGCACATTTGTCACATTAGCGGAAGTATTGGAGGCCCGAGGGGGGCCTCTGCTGGAGGAGGAGGTGTGGGCCCTGCTGCTGGCCACTGGACGGTGTTTAGTGGATGCCTCTGAGAAAGGTAAATCATCATCCTAATGAATATTTCATATTCACAACTGCTAGGCATTGTGTTGGTGCTTTTTCTACCCTCCCAGGTGAAAACAACATGTGCAATATCATAAGCCCCGCCTCCTTGCTGCTGTCAGCTACTGGCAGTTTAGCATTTAAGAACTGTGGCCTATCAGAGGAGGCATCGACCTTCATCGCTCCAGAGATACTGCAAGGCCGTGCCAGCTCAACCAAACCTGCCATAGATAGGGTCAGTACAAACGTCATCATCAAACTTCACATCACTGCTGGCATAGACGCTGATTATGACACATGATTATCGCTTAACATTTGATATCAATCACTCAAAGAGCTCAGATTAGTTAGCATGCCATCTAGTGGCTGCTCATGGATTCTGCACTTCTGATTTGCCAATACAATACAATACAATACATGCTGATTTATATAGCGCTTTCACAACAGCGGCAGCTGTAACAAAGCGCTTTACAAAACAGTTAACATAAAGTAAAATAATAAACACAACACATAACATAAAACACAGACAGTCATGCAGAAAGGTCCAAGGACCAAGTACTGCAGTTAATACCAAAATTCAGTCCAAATTTTGAGGATGTTGTTGTTAGAAAGTGGCAAAATAACTGAATTGATTATCCAATTTCAATAGCTGGGCAAAAAATTGTATCTTTGTTCATCTATCTATGTTAGTGACATATAATCATTTAAATGCTCTTCCACTGCATGACATGGATGATATTTGTCGTTTTTTCATTCATAATATCACTATTTATTGTGATATTTTTGCTTGGTGTTGTGCTGGGATTATATTTGTAATGTAAAATACACTACTCACAACAAGCTATGGATAATTGGCTTTCAGGTGACATTCAGGATGAGCCTAAAATGCATTCACACCTTTAAATCAACCAATAAATATACCAGTTCAATTACAGCTGGTTTTGAAACAGTCTTCCTGATCGTGCTGTTCACATTTTGACATCCTGTGACCAAGACGACTCCTAACTATGGATCAACAGTATCTTGCCATTGTGATGCTTCAAACCGGACATGCTCAGACGGAAGTGGCCACTGACTTTAGAGTGTTACAGAGTGGGTGCGGGTGAAAACACTGAACATTGAAGATGTTTTCCTTTTGTTGATTTGTATTGCACAGATGCTGGTGTATTCTCTGGGTATGACTCTTTACTGGTCTGTTGATTTTCACCTACCTCAAAATCAGGTGGGTTCACTAAAATAGAAGCGCGGTGAATCTTTCCGGATGCACTGTCGTGTAATCTGTACAGTCCAAAGAAACTTGATTTGTAACATCCCCTCTCAGCCAATCCAGTTGAGCGACCACCTCAACAGCCTCCTCCTCGGCATGTGCGAGGACGTGTCCCACCGCAGACTAACTATAAGCTCCATCCTGGAATCCTGCGAGGGTCGTCAGAAAGCTTCCGGCTTGCCGCCATCTGCCGACGTCATCAGGCAGCTGGTGGAAGAGGTCTTCAGTGAACCGGTGAGTATGCACACGTGGGTCTTTTCCACCGTAGTCTGTTATCTCACATGGCCTTGTTCCCTCAGATGGACCATGGCTCTGACAGCAGCTTGCCTCTGAGTGGACGGAGCCAGATGATCAGAGAAAGGCTTCATGGTGAGTCAGTGCCAGAATTATATCAGAGGCGAATCTAGGATCAGAATGGCAAGCATGCAGTAAAGTGCAATTAAAAAATTAATAAACTACAAATGAAATATATGGTACTTGGACTAAATAGACTATTTTGCCTCTGTTATCCAACTCACTTGACTGTGTTCCCTTGAACATGAAAGCCTTTGCACACGGTACACAAACGTGACATCACACGGTAAGGATCTATAGGTTTACAGTATTTGAACATAAACAGTGCCCTTACACATGTAGACCAACAATATAACAATACGTCACATGCGTGTATTCTTTATCCTCTGTGGTGAATGACTAATGTTACTTTCAAACAGAGAAGTTAGCGTATGTTTGTCTTACACTGCCCCCATCTGGCTAAGGTATGCACACTAGAATGAGCAGCAATGTGTGCACTGAATGAAAGTAGAAAGTGCGACACAAACAAATCAAATTGTATTTCATTTAATTACATCACTACTGTATGTTTTTCAAAGTATAAAATTATATAGTGATCATTTTCTCATTTAAAAAAAAAACATGACTTTTTAAATTGGGAAAAGTCAGAATGGATTAATGGCATTTCCATTGATTTCAATGAGTAAAGGAGATTTGAGATATTGTGTTTTGCGTTATGAACTCCGAACAAATTAAACTCATATCGCACTGCAGTACGTAACTTGATTGTAAGGTATAACAGAAACACAAATAAAAATAGTCGCCCTTCCATAAATTTTGCCAAAACCCGATCTCAAATAAATTGTTAATTATACAAATTCCGTCTTTACCAAAGGAGTGTTCAAGTCGAGGATTAAAATCTTAACCTAAGGGAGTCTAGGATTAGATTCTTGCTTGAGACAATAATCGGATACTGAGCGTAGGTTTTAGCCTCACCTCAAATAAAAATACATTCATCTCATCATCATCATCATCATCAAATCTAACGTGTTTAACAGGAAGGCGAGGGCCATTTGCAGACTTCAGTGAATGTTGTCCAGAGAGGAGAAGATACTCAACAGACTCAGACTCGAAATCGGGTAAATTCATGTTGACCACGGAGGACTATGTTATTAATCCGTTCACTGATTCTTATACCACATAAAGTAATTACAATGTGTTCTTTGAATGTATAAGTAAGGTAAGGGGATCGTGGAGCAATCTATTCTTCAATTTGCAAATATCAGCACCCCCCGCGACCCTAGTGAGGATCAAGCGGTTCGGAAAATGGATGGATAGATAATTAATCTGTTCCAGGGCCAAACTGTGGCCATCATAAAACCTGCATTGTCAAACTGTTGTAAAAATAAGAATGGCAAACAACTGTATTCACAATCACTTCATTAACTCTTATAACCGCTTGTTCCTGGGAGGCGAGTCTCATTTTTTTTCAGGTATTGATTTTCAAAAATGCGCACTGTTGTTTGAGTGGGATCTTGCATGTTCGTAGACACAAAATGCAATGGCAGTGCTCGTCAATGTCACTGTTTACCCTGAACCCGTCTTTATTTGATTAAACGACACAATGATATTTTAGGGAATGCACTGCCTGTGCGCTATGCTACGCGTTTGATTTTGTGTTCCTCTGCTTGAAGCTGTCCTTCCAGGGTGTTTACCTCAGAGATCTTGGAAACCTCGACCAAGAAGCTCACCCACACCTTTGTACCAGGCATCTTTGGAAAGGCAAGGACCTTATTCCATATAACCTCTCTTGCGTGCCTGTTTGTTTTGATTTTGACCTTGAATCTTTTCAACTTTTCCACACCCACCTCTTCCCTCCCGGAACTCAGGCTCCCACGAGGGGCTCGTCATAGGGACAGCACCTGCAGTTGGCTGGGCCGGAGCCCCCACCATGACGTCTCTCCCAAGACATCAGGCAGGTCTCACAGTCCTTCAATCACTTTCAGCGAGTCCTCCATCAGCCTGAGCCAGAGGAAAGCTAAGGTAAGAAGGCATAAGCTTATAAAACCAGTTCATCGGCTAACATATCGTACATGTGCGCGAGGAGACTTTCATGAGGACATACATGAGCATCTGGGAAAGCTATTTTTATGGACAATCTGCAGTCATGTGGTGATGATCGGAAAAGCTTATGGGGGTTATGCCTATGGGGAACTGGATTTAGGTATATTAGAAGCACAGGGGTGATGTGTTTATTATTCTGATTATTATTCTCATTTGTTATTTTTCTGACCAGGCTTTAGGTCCAGAGTTTATCCGAATGGCTGACGAACAGCAAATAGTGCTCGAGCTTCCGGGATCTATTGTGGTAAAACAGTTATTCCATTTATATATATTATATATATATATTCTTACATAAACGTAACTCTCATGTTGGATCTGATTAGTGTTGTTGTCGTGTGTTTCCTATGCAGTCGAGAAAGGGCCGCCTGTGTTCGTCCCAAAGGGAAGTGACTGTGGTGCTGCCGAGCGGCCAGTACGTGGTGGTCCGTTGCGATACCAAGTCCCGCGCGAGGGATGTGTTTGACATGGTGGTGGCTCATGCTAACCTAGTGGAGCACTTCTACTTCGGTCTTGCCTTTCTCGACGGTACTCCTCATCCCGCATTGAGTAGATTACGTAGCAGAAGTACAGCATGTGCGACGATGTGGATTTTTCAACTGAAAATCAGTGATATTGAAGCAGTGAGCTTTTTTTTTTTTGCGTTAAAGTAGTAAGATAAGACATTGGTAATGAAATATATGAAAAAAAAATTATGTACATTGCAATCTCAGTTACACCTTGCATTAGGTTTTTAAAACGTGTTACTTAAACATTATCACAGCACAATTGCTTTATCTCTTGTGCTCATATTTAGCTGTGTTGTTAAATAGAAAGGTTAAAAAATTATTTTGTTTATTCCAAAAATGGCCTTGTATTTTAGTTTCATCTGTGGTGATAAAAACAAATGAGTGATTTTATTGAAATGTAAAGAATTCAAAGAACTTTCACACTTGAAGAATTTCACACTTTTGAAAATTGCATATAAATCAATTTCCTTCTATATTTTAAGTATTTCCTTTCCATTTTGCAGATGATGAATATTTTTTTCTGGACCACGAAACAAAAATCTCCAAAGTTGCTCCCGATAGTTGGAAAAAAGGGCAAATACTTTCCTTTTTGGTGTTCCTTCGAGTCAAATTTTTTGTGGACGATATCGCCTTTGTTTTGTAAGTACCGGGCGTGGTCACACAGATTCTGTTTCTTCCCTGCGGACTTTCACCCGCTTTCCTTTCTTCTCCAGGCATAGACTGACTCGCCACCAGTACTACTTGCAGATGCGAAAGGACATCTTAGAGGACCGCATGTACTGCAACGAGGAGACCGGCTTGTTTCTGGCTGCCCTTGCTCTGCAGGCTGAATTTGGCGATTACATGCCAGAGGTACTGGACGCAAGAAGAACACTTCTGCTTTCCCATTTGTGTTCCGTTGTCATATGAGTGCATTGTTTCGCCCAGTTGTATGGAAAGACTTACTACCAGCCGGAGCACTATGTGTCCAAGAGAATGCTTGAGAAGCTGGCATTGCCCAATGTGAAGGACGAGCTGCCAAGACTGCATGGCAGGCATGCCCCGATGGGACCTGAAGAGGCGGAAACTGAGTATCTGAAAGTGTGTTTAAGTTTACACAAGGGCCTGGCACTATTGCTGCTTTCAGCTAACCAACCTTGACTTTGCTTCTGTTAAGATTGCCCAGCAACTACCAGAGTACGGGGTTATGTTCCACCGCGTGGGCAGAGAAAAAAGGCCTTTGATTGGTGAATTGGTTTTGGGAGTCTGTGCCAAAGGAATCATTGTCTACGAGATGAAGAATCAGGTCCGGACCGTCACCAGACGCTTCCTGTGGAGGGAAACAGACTCCATTTCCACTGGGGTAAAGAGAATTGTGTAAATTAACAAAATGTGAGCGCAAGAAGGTAATTTGAGAGTGGTTCGTCCGTTACAAGAATCAGCACATGTGTAAGTACAGGGGGCGATATCAGAGCGATGTGAGCGGATGTCAGCGTAATAAGTTGCTCAGCCTTGATTTGTGTCTACTTGCAGAGATAATTCTGATGTTATGTTGAGAAAATTAACAACTTAAATTTCACTTTTTTGTCAAATTAGTTAAACTAGGGCGGCCCGGTGTTTGATTGGTTAGCGCGTTTAACTCACAGTGCAGTAGTCGTGGGTTCGTTCCGGCTCCGGCCTTCCTGTGTGGAGTTTGCATGTGCTCCCCGGGCTCGCGTGGGTTTTCTCCGGGTGCTTCAGTTTCCTCCCACAGTCCAAAAACATGCATGGCAGGCTGATTGAACATTCCAAATTGTCCCTAGGTATGAGTGTGAGCACGGATGGTTGTTCGTCTGTGTGTGCCCTGCGATTGGCAGATGTCCCCCGCCAACTGCCCGAAGTCGGCTGGGATAGGCTCCAGCACCCCCGCCGCGCCCCTCGTGAGCATAAGCGGATTAGAAAATAGATGGATGGATGGATGGATAGTTAAACTAGAATTCACTGTAGGAATTTTGGTTATAATGCGGGAAAGAATGATTTTGACCAGAGAAATTCATTTTATATTTATCTTCATTAGTATCTGAAAACAAGCTACAACAAAAAAAACAGACATTTTTTTCTAACCAAAACCATCTGTAATTTAAACAAAATTCATAATAAATAATTTAAAATATCTGTTTGTGATTTATTGTAATTTTGTCCCCAAAAAAAACACAAATCTATCTTTTTTTTTAAACCCAACTATATACAAAAGTGTCATTTTGGCATAACAAATGCATTTCAAAACACAGCTCATTCATTTTAATTTGCAGCTGTCAGTAGAATGTACAAATGTATGCATCTCCAAATTCTGTTATTCTTTTCATTTCAATTTTTTAAATTCAGGGAAGGAAAAAAACCCAAATTATTTTACGATTCTAGAAAAGAACATGGCGGGTTGATGACAAGCACTATAGCATTACTGTGAATGTCTGTTTTCTTGGCATTTAAGCAAGGCATAATGCATTCTTGTATGATTCATTCATACAGTGTGATCAACTGTTTCTGTTCCCCAGCGCCGTAAACTGATCATCGAATGTGGCGGACCAAGCGGGAAAAAGCACAATTTTATAACGGACAGCTCAAAAATAGCACAATACCTCCTCAACCTTTGCTCCGCGCAGCACAAGTTCCACAGCGAGATGACATCACGGCAACTTAACCACAGTTTGATGCCAGGTAAAAACAGAGAGAGAACGAGCAGAGTAAGAATCGTGCTCTTCAAGGGACACCAACTATTCCGTTCCTCCCTTCAGATGAAAACATGTCCGTCTACGCGGGTTGTAATCTGAACCTGAAGCGGATCTCGTGCTCTGAGGGCATGCTGAACCACGTCGGTTTAACCTCGGGTCAACCGGATCCGCTGTCCAAATCTTGCGAGGACCTGAGCGCCAAGCTGGAGGCTCGACTCCGCCACCAGAGAGAGATGAGGCGGGAAATGAGCAGGGAGCTGAACAAGGAACATTCCGAAATGGCAGAACTCGGCGATTTGAAAGAGCGTGCCTACTGGAGGTATTGAAGTGCTGTACGATACCATCCTCCATCACTTTGCAACGTGAAATTGTTCATTTTGTCGATATGTTTTTTGAAAGTACGCCAGAGTCGATACCAAGAATGATGTCAAGTGTCTCGCTGCAGAAAGACTCGGATACATCTTCTTCTATACGAGGTGAATATATGAAAGGGGTTTTCCCATGTTCCAGTTCCAACTTGAAAACTACTAAAAAAAAAAAAATAGGTGTTAAAAACAAAAAAGGGCAGATAATTTTCCCAGCTCTGACGGTAGTATTAGAAGTGTCATAGAGTCAAGACAGCTCCGTGTGAAAGAACATTGTGTGTCGAAAGTGGTTGTCAGACATACCTAATTTAGTTCTGTATCAAAGGCGGAATCCTGCAAAAAAAAGAAAATCAACAAGCAACTAACAAATGGCCGGTACAACTACAACTACACCTTCCGTGCCTTTGCACTTGCCGAATTTCTTGTGGTTCATTTGGTTTCTAGATGTTTACACGCATTCATGGAAAGATGAGGTCATGCAGGTTTGAGTCTGAAAAGCACAAGCTGAGAAACGTCGATTAAGCTTATATGGCTCATATTTCCATATTTACAGTTGACACGCCCACTCGGTTTCCGCCAGAGAGAGAAATAATATGCGTAAGCCTCAAGAAGGATCCTAAACTTGGCTTTGGTGAGTGGTCCACTCATGTAAAATTCATAAGAAGAGACACTTACCAAATTTTACCAGTTGGCATAACTTACCAGTTACCTAACTTACCAGTTATGCCAACATTTTGTCTTTGATTTCACTGTGGTCCCGTTGCAGGCTTTGTGATTGTAGGCGAGGACAATACAGGTAAACTTGACCTCGGTATATTCATTGCTTCCATTGTGCCAGATGGACCTGCGGACAAAGATGGACGGATCAAACCAGGTAAGACTTAAAAGCACATGCAACTTAATTTGGATGCAAATTCGATGACATGTTTTTTTTTTTAACCTCAGGTGGGCGTCTCATTTCTCTAAATAAGACCAGTTTGGAAGGGGTAACATTCAGTGATGCTGCTGCCATCTTACAGAGTAGTCCTGAGGAAGTGGAGCTGATTGTGTCCCAGCCTAAACGTAACATAAAGCGATTGAACGGAGACATGATTTTTCATCAGTGTATCGGAACTTGTGTCAATGTTGTTGTTTATTTTGCCGTGAGCAGAGTGCCTGAAAGACAGCAAGAACTCTCTTTGCCAAAGCACACTGGGCTTGGCATTGGAAAGGAGCTTTGGTTCTCAGACAACCCTAAGCGGCACAGAGTACCGACACGCCATGGATGAACTGGAGGAGGCCATCACTTTGTCCAACATGGCCACGCCCAAACAAAACAGGAAGCTTCACATACCTGTGGTGCGAATACACGACGCACAGGTTAGTAGGACAATAACGTGTTACTCTACATTTTGATCAATCAGGTGATGGGAAGTTTTTTTTTCCCATTTGGGCCATTTCACTTTTTATCAAGCCCTCAGCTCGTCAAATTAAATGTATGAACAAGCATTTTGAAGAAATGTTTGTTCATAACGACTGCTCTGAGATTTTATGTGTGGGGAAACTCTTTGGGCATTCCAGACATTGGGATCATTGGACTTTCTCACACGTCTTTCATGAGAACATCACCCATTACAAAATCTGTCAAATTAGGTAGCAAAAAACTTACTAGGTAGCATAGTTATTGTTTGATTTTTTTTATTTTTTTATTTTGAGGAGCTAGGAAAAAGTACATTTGAAATTTGACAAATTAGGTTCCATTTTTTGTGGGTGGCATGGCAGTTTTTAAACAAAGATTTAAAAAAAATCTGGGGCCTCTGCTCTTCTCGCTGTATCTGCTCCCATTGGGTTCCATCTTAAGGAAACATGGTATTCCCTTCCACTGCTATGCGGATGACTGCCAGATCTATGTTCCACTGAGCAAGAAAGACGGCCTTCTCATTAAGGCCACTCCTATCCTGTCTGGAAGAAATCAAAACCTGGATGGCACAAAATTTGTTGAAATTCAATGAAAAGAAGACAGAGGTGATATTGTTTGGTCCCAGTGGCCCTTGTACATTCCATCCTGTAGACTTGGGCCCCCTGTCTCCTTATCTTAAGTCAACAGTCTCAAACTTGGGCCTTAAACTCGACAGTGATTTCAAATTCGATCGGCAAATTGGTGCCGTTGTTAAATCCAGCTTTTTTCACCTTAGACAGCTGGCCAAAATAAAACCTCTCCTCTCCCATGAACACTTTGAGACCGTAATCCATGCCTTTGTCACATCCCGGCTCGATTACTCCAATGCCCTTTACTTTGGAGTCAGCCAGTCCTCCATTAAGCGCCTTCAGCTGGTCCAGAATGCCGCTGCTCGCCTCTTGACTGGTACTCGTAAGAGGGAGCACATAACTCCTACAATGGCATCCCTTCACTGGCTCCCCATTCATTTTAGAGTTATTTTCAAGATCCTCCTCTTTGTTTTCAAATCTCTGAATAATCTCGCACCACCTTACCTCTCTGAGTTCATCCGCCCCTACACACCTGCCCGGCGCCTCAGGTCTGTGGACCAGACATTATTAGAAGTACCAAGAACTAAACTGGGGCGGCCCGGTAGACCAGTGGTTAGCACGTCGGCTTCACAGTGCAGAGGTTACCGGTTCGATTCCAGCTCCGGCCTCCCTGTGTGGAGTTTGCATGTTCTCCCCGGGCCTGCGTGGGTTTTCTCCGGGTGCTCCGGTTTCCTCCCACATTCCAAAAAAAACATGCGTGGCAGGCTGATTGAACACTCTAAATTGTCCCTAGGTGTGAGTGTGAGTGTGGATGGTTGTTCGTTTCTGTGTGCACTGCGATTGGCTGGCAACCGATTCAGGGTGTCCCCCGCCTACTGCCCGAAGACAGCTGGGATAGGCTCCAGCACCCCCCGTGACCCTAGTGAGGATCAAGCGGTTAGGAAGATGAGATGAGATGAGAACTAAACTGAGGCTCAGTGGGGATCGAGCCTTTTCTGTTGCTGGTCCCTCTCTCTGGAATGACCTCCCACTGAACATTCGGCAAGCCTCCTCGCTGCCCATCTTCAAAACTCACTTGTATTCTTTGGCATTCGACTCAGCATGACTTAAATGTGTTCTTGATTTTACTGTTTGGTGCTTTCTACCGCCTTTATTACCGATTTGTCTTACTGTTTATTGTGCATGTTAAATTGCTCCATGTACAGCACTTTGTATGCAGCGATGGCTGTTTGAAAGTGCTCTATAAGTACTGTTGACTTGACTCGACTTGAAAGTGTTGCTTTTAGTTGAAAATAAGCATCATCTTATTTTGAAAACCTAAATAAAAAATTTCCAATTGTGAGGGTTTTTTTTTCCTCTGTACATGCAGGACATGTGTTCTCGGTCTCCATCTACCTTAAGTCTAAAAACTGGGGGGACGTTTTTAGTGGAGCTGAAGAAGAGCGGCGGGAGTCTCGGCATTAGTGTTGCTGTGAGTTTTTGAAAAATTCCTGTTGCTTCTTTTTATGCTTTGTGTGCTCAAAGCTGTTTTTTCCTGCACACAACACTTTGTGTGGGACTTTGTGTGGCATTGGCAAACGATGTGTTTGTGTCTTAAAAACAGGGCGGAATTAACACAAGTGTGAGATATGGCGGAATTTACATCAAAAGTCTGGTCGTTGGAGGTGCTGCTGAACAAGATGGACGCATTCAAATTGGTATTTTTTTTTCATACATACACATCACATTGCATGTTCTTAGAAGGGGCTTGACTGCTTTTTTTTCTTTTTTAGTTATGTCAATCACATGTACAGTATGTGTTTACATTTGGACACAGAGACAGTATGTTTCTGCTTGTTCATGCTCCACCTACCAGGATCACCTCAGATTGAGTGACATGTCCATCAAACAAACACACACACGCACGCACGTGCATGGATGTATTGATGCTGCTAATGATGACGATGATGAGATTGCTGCGTTTGCATATGGCAGGTGACAGACTGCTGGAGGTTGACGGCTCCAACCTGAGGGCCGTGACACACCAGCAAGCTGTTGAGTGCCTGAAGCGGACTGAGGAGGTCAGCAAGCGAACAGATACACACACACACACGCATCTACAGGCTATATCTGCTTATAGTACAGTTCACCGTACGTGCCCCCGCTATAGCGTAGATTTTTATGTTTATTTTTTAATTTACGCAACAACTGCTGTCAACCGCAGCTCACGCCCAGGCGATCACATGCAGATTCGCCAATATCACACGAAGACAAAACATTCCGCGCAGTATTTTCCAGACATTTTATCCTTGTAATGGTTTGGTTCAAATACGTTCACAGTATCTTGCAAAAAAGTATGTTTGTCATTTGGATGAATGTGGAAAGCAAAAGTCTGATTGGGGCCGATCAGATTCTAGTTCTTGGTGAGTAATACAAATGCATATACGCACATGTTTATCCATATGACACATCATAGACAAGAACATGAAACACACCGTATGGACTAATAAAGTGTTGTGGTAGGTGGTGAACCTGCTGCTGGAGCGAGAACCAACAATCATCTTGGAGCCCAGAACAGACTCCCCCCTCCCACTGTCCATCCACAATGCATCACCAACTCAGCCCCCCAGGACTGAGGTCTCCTTGGAACCAACCTTGAGTGGCCGAGCTAAGGACTACAGCTTTGTGACTGACGGTGTGTGCGCACTCACCAAAGAAAAAAACAAGAGTATGAGAGAGACACGCACACACACAGGCCTGAGGTGACTGTGAGTCATCTGACAGTTACATTGTGGTGGCTGTCAAAGTCATCCAGGGCTGATGTTGCCTTGTTCCCCTGAGACAAGTGCTTTTAACTAGACTTGGACCGTTGTCTGGTTAAAAGCACGGTTCACTGCCTCTCCGCATCTTGACCACTGCACACCATCATTACTAGTATTAGTTATTTTCTCCATCAAAGCATCCATTTTCTTTAGCGTGTGTTCTCATTTGGGGCACAGGTGATCTGGAATTTACCGTATGCACACTGACTTTGGGGCAAACACCCTGCGCAGGTTTGCAGCCCATCTCAGTAGTTCTATCTTTAACATTAGTTACTTCCTTTGACATAACTGTGAAAAGGATTTATTCAAACAACAACACTCGGGGTGCCCTAAGACTTTTGCACAGCGCTGTGTGTGTGTGTGTGTCGTATCGTATTCACGAATCAACGTTAGAAAGTTTCGTACTAGAATTCAAAATGACCTGGTTCATGAATCCTCTCAATTTCTTTTCCTAGAAAACACGCATGAAGTGATCCTGAAAAAAAGTTTGTCAGGTCTAGGCTTCAGTTTTAACATTTCCCAACTCAACTCGGGGCAAGACCATGGCAGCGTGGTCCGCATCAAGCGTCTGTTCCCGGGTCAGCCGGCCCACGAGAGTGGCCTCTTACAAGAAGGGGACATCATTCTGTCCGTCAACAAAGAGCCTCTCAAGAACCTTTCCTACCAAGTATGTTGAACTTCATTTGCAAAGTCATTTGTCCCAAAAAAATCATGCAACACATCAAATAGTTTAAAAAAATTGTGAAAGGGCGTCAGTGGGAGAGCATCTTGGCTACATCATTGGTTCACTAATCTTTTAATCTAAAGCTACCCGAAATAGCACGCTGGTTGTGTCACAGTCTTTCGGTGTGTTCTGACAAGGAATTATCGTCACAAACATTAGAGTACATCTCAGGTCATGAAGACTATCCTCAATCACCCGCACTCGTTTATCTTTGCGACATTAGAGAGTTTTGTTCCTGCTGCGAGGTGCCCCTTCTGAGGTTCATCTCTTGATTTGTCGACCCGGTTCAGGAGTGCTGCATGATGCTGATGACAACACACTTGTAAGTAAACACGTATCTTGAAGGACAAATCATCGCCCAAAACGTGGCGGTATTACTTTCACTTCTCTTTCTGTGTTAGAGTCCTGCACCCTCCAGGGAGATCCGATCCCGGTCTCTGGACATCCGTCTAGTAGACGACTACAGCCAGCTTCTTAAGTTCCAATTTGATGTCAACATACCTGCTCAGAGTACAGCTCCCGTCTTCGAGGAGGAACTGACTGACACAGCGGAGAAAAGCCCAGAGCCTCCGGCTTTTCCGAGTTTCTTTGAAGGACAAGAGAGGGAGGTGCAAGGCCAACAGACTCCTCAATCTTCATCTCCCGGACCGGCCTCTCCCACGTCGCCTCCAGCGCCAATCTCGCCAACCTCGCCCGCTTCTCCCACATCACCTGTCTTACCTCCGGTCTGCTTTCGACCAGCTCAAGAGTCACAGCTGACGGTGGAAAAATCAGAAGAACAACAGGAAGTAGAATCGAAGAATAGAAGCGAGGATGGGGAGGAGGCCGTTGCAACAAGTTCAACCGCGATGTTTGACGTCTTCCCTAAGACTGCTTCAAATTCCATGTATGCCAGGTAGAAAAATTACCCAAGACTACATTGCATTAGACTGTAATTTTTTTCTGGAATTTGCCAGTGGCCTCCATTAGCAAAACTACAAGCCTTAACTTCAACCCATATATGTTTGACATCCAACAAAGGCACGTTTTTGTTTGGAATCTTGCCGAACTAAAAGGTTTGCTGACTTCTGAATGGTTCGTAGAAATATATGCTAGTGTAAATGAGTTCCTGATTGACTAGCGATCAATTCAAGGGATACGTCTTGTTCAAAGTCGGCTGGGTCAACTTTTCCATCCAGAACAGCCAATGCATTTTTTTTAAGGGTGATGTGTTGGACCAAAGTTTAGCAATGGCAAATGGTAGGGCATTGTCTGCAGTTCGAATCGTAGCATGTGTTTTGTTTCTAATGTCTACGGTCCTTGTTGGCTGTTGTCTTACTATGTATTAAGTAGCCGAAAGTGATTCCGATGATTAGAAAACTGCTCCTTTTGGTAGAGGGTGAAAGTGATTCTCTTTTCTTTACAGTGGTGTTCGAGAGGAGGCAGATGGAAGTGTGACCTACTGCCTTGTTGGAAATGGATTGACTATCTTGGCAGACGAGGAGTATTTGACCATCAGTTCCACCCTGGACCATCAGCAAAGTTTTCAGTCCAATCAGGCCACTCAAACACCGCTACCAAACCTCACAAGCCTCAGCTCGCAAACCCAGACCACTTCGTCCAGTTTTTCTCAAATGTCCAACACTCTGTCTGGTCTATCACAGACCTCGAACACTCCATCAAGTTTCCCCCAGACTTCCATCACTCCAGCTCATGTCTCTCAGACTTCCCCAAATCCAAAAAATGTTTCCCAAACCTCCAATACATTGTCTAGCTTCAGCTCACAGAACCCAAACGCTAGCATGTCGCCTTTAAACGTCTCATCTGACACCCTGACCACTTGTGCCCTGGCACACCCGTCTCAGCCGCTCACGACACAGCCGTCCAAATCCAAGCAGTACCCGCTCCAGCAAGGACAGCAGCTTCCACTTCAATCCGCATCGCCCCCTCAAAACAGTCAGCCTACTGCGGGGCTCCCTCAAAATCCTGCTCCGACGGCGGGCCCCATCACGACACAGATAATCTCCTCAACACCTCCTAATGTCAGCGCGACTCCTCCCACCCTTCCACCCACAATACTACCTCCACCTGCCCAGAGTCATGCACAGTGGGATGAAGAGGCGGAAAAGGAAGAAAGGGAATGCAAGGATGAGGATGATGAGGATGAAGAAGAGAGTCAAAGAAAGGTCATTTTGTTCACAGATCTCCAAAACGCTCTCATGGTTTCACAGACACCTCAATTCGCGTTTTAGCAAAGAACCGAATGTAGAATCCTATTGTGCATATTGTGGCACTTGATTACCTTTTGATCCAACACTAAAAGCACACGTTTTTGTGTCACTGGTTGTTTACTTGGTGCTTTGCAGGGATCGGTAAAAGAATTTGAGTTGACCGTCCTTTTGACCAAGTCCAGGAGCGGAAGCTTTGGCTTCACCATCACCCGAAGCAAACTGGACAACTGCTACTACATACAAGAAATACTGGACAATCCAGCGAAGGCAGACGGACGCCTCCGAGCTGGAGACCGTCTGATCACGGTAAACGGCCACTTGTTTGAGGGCGTTAGTCGCTATGTTGATTATTTTTGTCGGTTTCAATCGTCTCCAGGTAAATGGACATGATGTGACCAATGTGGCGGATGAAATTGCCATGACGATTCTCAGGTCCTCTCCCAGGAGACTCAGTATGACCCTAGGCAGGGCTGTTACCAACCTGGTGGCACCCCCTTCTTGTGACAGCCTGCCAGATATTGTCCTCTACAAGACACCTTCAGGACAGCTCGGTAGGACGGCTAGTGGTCTTTCATTCTTTCGTGTACGCATTGAAAGGGTAGCACTGTGGCCTTGTAATTAACATCTCACACCCCAAAAAAGTTCCAGTTCAACTGGCTTCTTCACGTTGTCCAGGAATATGAAGTTAACTGAAGAATCGTAGGTTTGAGCTAGTTTCTTTTTTCTTCATTGTCCCTAATCAGCTGCATGGCATAGACTCAGCTCACCTTATCTGTAGTTGGTGTGAGTGTATTTTTTGTGTGTGTGTGGGGGGGGGGGGGGGGGGCAAAGACCAGGTAAGAGTTAGCATGTCTGTCTCACAGTGCTGAGTTGCAGGGTTCGATTCCGGCTACGGCCTTCCTTATGTGCAGTTTGCATGTACTCCCTTCGCATGCGTGGGTTTTCTCTGCATACTCCGGTTTCCTCCCACATTCCAAAACATGCACGGCGGGTTAATGGAACACTCTAGTCTAAATTGTCGCCAGGTGTGATTGTGAGCGCGAATGGTTGTTTGCCTATGTGTCCCGTGCGGTTGCCTGGCAAACGGTTGCGGGTGTCCCCTGCTTCCTGCCTGAATACAGCTGGGATAGGCTATAGCACGCCCGCGACCCTAGTCAGGATAAACGGATTAGAAAATAGATGGATGGATGGAAAACCAGGTCACACAAGGTACAACCTGACTAGAAGTGATCGAGATAGACACACCCTGCTACTGTGCACTGTGTTGCAGCAATCCGTCCTTTAAAAAAATCGACTGCATTATAGCATTCAAGTTGCGCTGAACAAAGGATTTACAGAGCGCTGAGAAATTGAGATATGTCTGAAACTTACGACCGACCGGCATTTGTTTCTCCAGGCATTAAACTGACAGGTGGCATTGGAAGCAAATGGCAGGGCATTTACTGTCTGGAGGTGGTGCCAGGCACCCCGGCCAGCGAAGAAGGCAGTGTGCAACCCAATGACAAGATTCTCTACATCTGCGGGAAGTGCACTCTAGGGATGACCTTGGATGATGCTGTCAAAGCCTGCGAGATCGCCCCGCGTAAAGTCAAACTCAAAATCCTGAGGTCTGTCCGTGCCCAATCGAAATGAAAGAAATAGCCGAGATACACACAGATGACTGACTCACGCTGCTGTTTTTGTTTTTTTTCCTATTTTCCAGAGATGAACAGCCCGTGACGCCCAAGGCCAAATGGAACGGTGAGGAGTCTGTGAAAGATTTATGAGATGATTTCATCTGCTTCAGTAAACCCTAAGGACAAACATGAGGGAGATTTGTTAGTTAGAAACACAGATGCCGGGAAACCACATATGTTTGTGTTTAACCAGATGATCATTTAAGTTCAATCATTACCAAAAATAGTTTGAAGGGGAATGAGGTCATTATCTGTCCGTTACCTTTTTGGCGGACTTCTTTTACAGGTCTGTTTGATTGGAAAAAGGACAAGAAGTTCTTTGCTCGTTTTGAAGAGCCTATCTCTCCTGAAAAAGAATCACCTCAGGAAGATGGTGAGATACGTTCCTTATTTCTTTTCTTCTCACCATATCCTTCCATCAGCGCATTCTTGTCGCTTTGTATGAGCTTGGTTGCCCGAGAGACATTGTGTGTGTGATACCTACAGTCTTGCAGTCCAATACACCAGTGGAGGCCTGAGGCTCGCTAATTATTAATCTTGCAAAGAGGGTCCAAGTTCTGTCTGTCAGCATTTAGAACACACACACACACACATTCACATCACATACACACTCATAGACACATTCCTGGTCAATGGTGGTCTCCAGTGCAGGTGATTCAGTTGCTCGGTGACAGTTCCCGCAGCAGGTTGGGGGGCAGTGGACAGCGTCATTTTAAAAAGGCCTTGTCTTGTTCACCTGTCACAGAAGAGGTGCGTAGCCTTCAACACTTTCAAATGTCGACTTGCTTGAGGGGGAGATAGGCAGACGGTGTTTTGGTTCTTTGCAGCGCCGTCACTGCAATTTCATCAATGAGGATTTTTCTTAAGCTGTGTGAGGCGCTGAACCTTAGATGTTAATTAGCTTGGATCAAATGGAACAGATCAATATTTGTGCACCAGTACTTGTCGTCGACATTTGCTGCCGATTCAAACCTAATCGATTGTTCTTTTTTTCCCCTGCAGTTGAAGTTGTCGGTCGAACGCTTGGCAACTTCAGATGTCTGTCTGGAGCTGAACAGCAGGATGTAAGCGTTTGTCCTCTTGTTGCAACTACACTAAATCATTTTGTTTGTAAAGTAACCTGAGACCACTAATGCCACTCTTCCACTGCATAGTACCGTTTTTCTTAGGGTAGGGTGCCGCTCCCCAATTCAGTATTACTGCGCAAAACTGCCAATAAATAAAAATAAGAAAAACACAGCATTTTGAATGAACCTGACAGATTGGAAAATATGAAACAAAATTCGGGTGTCCAGCGGTAATTATTTTAGCCATATATTCTCAAAAGTTAGTGACTTGAGACATTTGTACACTGGCGGGCCAGGTAACTGGAACTGATCGTACTGACCTGGTTTTTCCTCTGGAAATAGCGAGCCCAGTTGGGACTTTGCAGAGGAAAAGGGGCATTGCTGTTTTCCCCCCAGCATGCAACATTTTTGCAAAAGATTAAGTGCATAGGATTACATTTTCAGACGTTCACTAATAATTCCTCTGTCCTTCTACAACATTGCTGTCCTTTTCAGAGTTGCATTATGCAAGTTGAGTTTACCAAACCAGAAGGAGGCGGCCTTGGCTTTGCGTTGTTTGGTGGGACCAACGGTAGCGTGCTCAGGGTGAAAGAAATCTGTTCTGGTGGAGTAGCTGAGCAGGATGGCAGGTTGAGAGTGGGAGATATTCTTCTAGAGGTAACATTACCAATGATGTTTTGTACAGTATATTTAGAATCTTTTCCCATCCGCCTCTGGTAAAACCAAAGCTCCCGACTGTGTTTAACCAGGTGAACGGTGTGATTGTGTCGGGACTTAGCCACAGTAAGGTGGTGGATATTCTGCGTAAAGCTGAGGGCACAGTGCAGCTCACCATCTGCAGGGACATCCTGCCACTGACGTATTCCGAATCACCTACACCACCCAACATGGCCTCGGGTGCTGAGGCTGTCCTAGCTGAGGTGCCAGCTCCAGTTACCACCTCGGATGCCTCTTCCTCACCTGACGTCATGATTAATAAGCCAGTGGAGCGCCCCCCTGGTAGGGATCTAGACAGTGCGCATATTCTTTTTTCTTCCACCATGACCTGTAAAAACACGATCAAATGTAATGTCACGGTTGGTTTTCTTTCCATGCTGTTCCAGAGCCGATTGCAGAGTGTGTGTTTAATGAATCTGGTGTTTTAGTCACAACGCCGCCTCCTCCTCCACGACGACTGACTGTGGTAATGGATGAAACGCCGATTGTTCAGGCAAGTCGGGTTCCACTGTACACATGTATGTTGTGTGTGAACATGTGTCCGTACTTTTCATGGTTGAATACTTTGCCTGTTGTTCTGTGTACTAGGAGAGCTGTGACAGCACGCCTTCTCATCAAGCTTGCTGCCCGTCACTGAATGTCACCGAAATGTTGCACGGAGCTTCTGACAGGTTTGTAACTTCTCTTCCCTTGTATCGCCCACTCCATTGTATTTGCGGATTGTTTTGTTTTTCCAGGGAAGTTGAATCTTGGTAGATAAAAAGATTGAAAAGGGACAAATGTGTTTCATTTTTTGTAGTTGGTCCACTTTATCTTCAGGGGCTGGTTTACTAAGATCCTAAATGATGGGTGCTATGAGTAAATCTAAAAAAGTGTGCACTCTTGGCAGTGGGTGTCAAAGGGGTGGGGACAGCTGAATTGGAAACAGGTTTTCGCATTTTAGGCAGCACCTGATGGTTTTCACCATGGAACATTTAGGAGGGCAATGACGTCTGAGGTGATGGAATTTAAAGTGTCAGTGGATGGCAAATATAATTTGAATTACAAAGTAACAGAAAATAAATCGTTCCCACTATTTTTTTCTAAATACATCTAAGTCGTCCTGAAAGCCCATTTGGGGTAGAATTTGGGTTTTTTGTGCTGTAGTTCCCGCGTTCGCCACAGGGAGGCAATAAAGAGCAATGAATAAAACGGACAAATGGGGAAGGTAGATGCTTGAATTAATGGACAATGATGATTCCCTACTTATACGACTGCGAGAATTAGAAGAAAGTCAGTTATGTTGAAGCTAAATTAAAAATACAATCAGGGCATCATGGTGCGCTAGTGTTTCACACCCTTGCATCATACTTGAAAGGTCCTGACTTCAAATGTTGCACCCGCCTATGTGGAATTTGCATGTTCTCCCAACCCCACTTTTCTCTCTGTAGTCCAGCTTCCTTCCACATTCCAGAGAAATGTGTCGTACAAATTGTCCCTAAGTGTGACTGATGGTCTGTCTTTTTGTCTGCCTGCAATTGACTGTCAACCGGTCCCCTGTAGCACCCACCTCTCTCTTCCAAAAGTCAGCTGCAGGCTCCAGCACACCCGTGACCCAAATGATGACAAGCCCTATAGAAAATGAATATGATAAATTTAAGATCACAAATATTCATGACAGACAAGGTCCGCTAAACATTCGATAAAATGCAGTGTAGTCCTTTACCACTATAAACACATTATTTTTGTTACATGCCAATTTTTTTCGACAACTCTTGTATTGGACTTAACGAGTGTCTCAACAAAATGTTGTTACAGTACACTGTGTGGACTTTGTACTCCAAACCCTCAAGAAGAAGAATAGATGATTACAAAATATTGATATTTTAGCATCATGTTGTATATTGTATTTTAGGTGGAAAAAGAAGCTCAGCTTTGCATGAACTCAACTGGTCCTACCTACCGAAGAATAAAAACGGTGTGGTCTCCCCCCCTGCCCCCTGACTCCCCCAGGAAACACACTGTGAGCAAACTGTTGGACCGGTCGTGCAAAGGCAGCCGGAAACCAGAGTCAGACGGCTGGAGCAGCGAAGAGGAAGAAGACAATGTGTTTGACGCCAATACTCACCAAACCAGCTCACCGCAGATAGGTGTCTATTCCTCCACTTAGAATACACGGGATACACTACTCACAAACGGAGTCCAGATTTGGGGTGAAAGGATAAACCTAAAAGCACTTTAACCTGAACGGGTGAATTTACATTTCACCTTATTTCTAGTCACAGTCGTGTAGACATTATATATATATATATATATATATATATATATATATATATATATATATATATATATATATATATATATATATATGCACGTACATGTACTGTATAAGGTATATAAATATTTGCACATATTCTACATCTATACATATACATGTACATACATATTCAGTGTATGTAGTATATAAGTATATACTGTACACACATTATAGACACAATATAAATATTGAGCTTTTAAGAAAAAATCAATTTGAGCTCAAAAGTCCGAGTGCATCAACGGTCTGCTTTAAAATATACGTAAGGAATCATATTTTATTGGAGAGATTACAGTCCTGACAAGTTCATTTATAACAAGTCATTGCATCATACCCTCTCAAAGACATTGTGAGTTTATTCTGAAGTATCTATAATCTTATCCTTTGCCCAGGCCCAGTCATCATATCAGAGGAGGAACTGTCCAGTTTATCCATCATTAACCCATCTCGGAGCAGCCAGTATTCAGGCTCCAGGGTCAAAGCCATCATCCAGATTCTACAGCATCAATTAGACCAGCAGGAACTGGTCAAAGAATTTATGGTGGGTTTCACTGAACATTGCCCAGCACATCATGCTGAATGGGGCATCACAATTCATGCGTGTTGACATTGTTACACACGAATGTGACTTCAGGCTCTGGAGCACCTAAAGCCTTCTGACGACTGCGTGGTGGGAAAAGCCCCTGAGCACAGAGACAAGAACCGCTACAGAGACATTTTGCCCTGTGAGTCATTCCCCATTCTACGTGAATTAGTTTTTGCCATTTGCTTAAACCACTACGGTCCACTTATAATTCTGGTCCACTTCTCTTAGATGTCGTCCATGAACATGAGCAAAGCAAAAACATTTTTTAATTACTATGAGAGATGTAGGTCAAATGCTTTTTATAAACGGAGCAGCTTCAAGGGCAGACAGACAGCAGACATTACGTGCCGTCATTCCAATCACGTGCTTCCCAGTTAGAAAGTCAAAGTGAGACAAGAGTGCAACTAACGAGCTACGCAAAAGATTGTGATGTCGAGAAAAGCATGCAAGTTCATATTCAACACATGATCATTACGTAAATCTGCACAATGACAAATAGCAAATAATGAAATCATTACAAAACAGTGTATATAAATATCATTTTGATTGGCAATCGGGAATCTGACAGTGCTGGAGATGTTATCTCTCGAGGCGAAACTGCCTCTGCTTGACTACGGGAGCCACCCCCCACCTGCCATGTGGCAATCCTCTTACCCCCTAACCGCATGAGACGAAGAATGTGGGGCCCATTCCCTCAGTCCTCATTGTGCCCACGCAGCACACCGGCCAGCTCTGATAACTAACGTGCCTGTGTGGCGGTGTCGATTCATTTATCGTGTCTCCCGAGAGGCACGCACGGCGATTGGATTGAGTTACTTGGTGTGGGGCCATTCTGTATTTTCCTAGACGCGGCCCTTGTTGTCACGTTATCTTCGTGGACTGTCCTCTCAATCGCACTTTAATGCTGCTCAATGTTGATTGGTACAAGGCTGAATTGGTCGCACGGCCTGGCTTGCCATCCACGGACCAGCTCATCCTGTTCGAGTTGCTACTCGTCTTATAGCGCTATAGCGTTGCTTTCCCGGTCCACACATCGATCCCATGTAAACGGATTGATGTCTTACTGTTGTTATGATGCTGTTGTTTTTGTTCTTGTTTGCCTATTTTCTCTACGTTCTTCCAGTTGGATTTCCACGAAATCTCAATACAGATGGCAAAAGTGGGAGGGCAGTAACATTGTTCGATTGCGCCCTTACGTTGTGAGATTTTTCTGTAAAAATAAATTAATATCATAAACGTTTTGAAATATGTGTCTAAAAAGGGTGTGTAAGTATATTTCAACATGATTCAAGTGTGGGGGAGGTATATATTAAGGATTAAACGACAACAGATATTTTGGTAGAATATGCCACAAAATTGTTATAAGAAGACGTGCAGCATATGTCAAAAAGGTGGGCCCTTGTATTTGTTGAGTTGATTTTGCACAATTAATTTCTAGGGCACAGATAAAGGACTGTGAGATCATCACAAATTGGAGATTTGCATGGGATTTAGTGAGGGGGAAAAAAGAGACGGCAAACCGTTTTTCATCCATATTAAGACAAACACGCAGCAGATTTACTTTATGGCCTCTCGAGATTTGTTTTTTTTTGGGGGTGGGTGAAGGGGGTCAGACATGAATGAGCATCCTGACAAAGATAGTGGGCCTCAGTGGAATATGGCTGACCCTCGCCATATGCCCTCTCCTTCCTATGCCTGTTTGCGCAGACGGCGGGTTATTTACTGATCCAATCTATTCCTTGTATTTAAACAGCCATTTTCAAGTACATTTCAAGGAGGTGGGGGACTTTGTCAATACTCGGACTCTATCGGTCCTCTCATCACCAACAAAGCTACTTTGTTTGTAGTTATTACATAAGTTATGGCAAAACAAGATGACAGAACCGAGGAAACGATCATGGATCTGTTGCAGGATCTGTTTTATTCAATTTGGAAACACTTGGCGATGCAGGCAAGTACAGTAAACGGACAACGGCGCACACTCACCCCGGCCCCCGTGTGTTCTCTTTTCCATCCGCAGATGACAAAACCCGCGTCAGCCTCGGGGAAAAGCGCGACTACATCAACGCCAGCCACATCCGCATGCGAGTGGGAGGTGAGGAGCTCGCCTACATTTCCTGCCAAGGACCGCTACCCTCTACGGTGGCCGCGTTCTGGCAAATGATCTGGGAAAACAAATCGGATGTGATTGCCATGATGACTCAAGAAGTAGAACGTGGAAGGGTGAAATGTCACAAGTATTGGCCCGAGAAGCCCAACAAGCCACTGGACACGGGCAAGTTTGACATCTGCCTGGTGAACCAGCAGCACTTGGAATATTTCCACATTAAGGTCATCCGCATGATGGAAACACAGGTGAGACACGTTCGCGTTCATGCTGCATTCGCTTTTGAGGCGGTCAGACCTCAAAGTACCCCGATATTTTAATCCAACATTCTACTTGACTAGTGTACCCTCCTTATTTGGATTGAAACAATTCCAGACAGCCGAGACCCACATTGTCCATCATCTGAAGTTCACGCACTGGCCCGATCACGGCGTACCGCACAACTCGGAGCAACTGCTTCGCTTCATTAGCTACCTGCGCTCAGTGCACCAGCAGGGGCCCGTCACGGTCCACTGCAGCGCCGGCATCGGACGCTCGGGTGTCCTCATCTGCACCGATATCATCCTCAGCCTGATCGAGAGGGATTTGCCTGTGAGTTACAAACAATGTATTGGATGCATTGTCATTTTTACTTTTTTTAGCACAGACGACTTGTCACACTCGTTAACCTCATGCAACTAAATCGCCAAATAAATCAGGTGTTGGAAATCTGCGGCCCGTGAGAGCGTTCGATCCAAGATATTGACGCATTAACCATCCTTCAAGTCTAGTGTTTGCAGTTCCATCTGTTGGATCCAGCCACAGAGTGAAAACGAATTCAGTAGCTGCGCTTTTATTCCGATTGTCACCACAATCAAAGGCATTATTTATTGCTTGCCACTCCTGCAACAATGCTTTCTACCTTCATACAGTGCGGGTGCCGTTTATACGGAACACTCGCACAACAGCGCGACTTCAGAAGTCGTATCACGGCCGTGCATGAGCCATCTGTCTTCTTGTCCTTAGATTAACGTAAGCAACATCGTGAAGGAGATGAGACTTCAGCGGCACGGGATGATTCAGACTAAGGTCAGTGTCATCGGAGGGGTTCAAAGTTGAGGCTTGATATCAACCCAGTTTCCAAAAAGCGAGACCTTATTTTTTCTCTGTCTTGGGTTTCAGGAACAGTACCTCTTCTGCTACAAAGTCTGGTTGGAGGTTTTACAAGGCATTTTACAGCTCCATGGCACACGCTGGCAACCGGAAAGTCCCCAAGACCACAAAATAGTTTGAATGTTTGCGTTTGTGCGACCACTTGCACCGGCGGCACCTTCTTCTTGAACTCTTGTCTCTTTTCATACTGTGTGCTGTCTAGTTGTATGCAGGGAGAAAATACACGTTTGTTTCGCCTAGATCTGCGAAGGGAATCTTGACCTACTTCGGGCTTAGTGATTCGCCTTATGCCTCCATGATTGCGTTCAATTGTGGCATTTCATTTGCAAATCGTGGTAGCCCAACAGTATTTTGTCCGGTAGGAACGCCGTTAAGGTTACATAAAATCATCTTACCAAAGTTTATTATCGGATAACTTGATGAATGTGAGTTTTTATTTCATTAAGTGCATTTGTACCCTGGCGAGAGAGTGAGAAAAAGGGCAACACTATTCATTCTGTAAATCACCTACGGCAATGAAAAGAATCAAGTGCCTTGGAATCGACCCCGAGCTGCTATAGTCACAAGTAAACGGGCCGAGGGAGCGACGACACCGCTTGAGAGCACTCACGCGACCTTCGACTGAATGTGCACTGTGTTTTGTTGTTGAATGTGAATGTTTGCTTGCTCCAAATCACAGGCAAGACAATAACATATGACCTTAAGTTAAAGGGAGTCACAATATGAAGATGCTACACTTTCCCCATTTTGTATGAAAACCACAAAATTGTACTTTGAAACCCCTGGCGGATCGCAACATAATGCATTTGAATACATTTATAAATGTTCAATTCACTCTTTTTGCTAAAGGCTAAAATTCTCGCAAATGTGATATTTAGGCTTTTTGGTTGAATTTGTGATAATAGGCTCGATCTGTATTCACTGGCTATTTTAATACAAAAGTCAGCCATCGTGCGTAATGAATGAATGAGGTTTACACAATGTACAGTGCAAGAAAATCGCTTTTGGATGCTTGTAGCTGCTAGAACACACGCATACTGTATACATCCATGCACACAAACAGGCCTGTCAATGGCTGGCGTTTCGCCGGCTTTTCCATGTTGATGTTCTGTATAAACGGAACTGGTAAGGAATGAGAGGTGGTTACAAAGTCGACCCGGCAATTTTCTCGTACCAGGGCGTCCCCTTTTACACCACGCGGGGAAAAAAATGGCAGTAACACAGACGAGGAGGCACATCTAAGCTAGTCTGAGCTGTTTGCTGTTCCGTTGCAAACTAGGGTTGTACAAAGTCCGGTACGGTGGCCTGCTGCACATTTTAAACGCGGCGAGCACATTACATTACACATTTATTTTTTAAAAATTAAAAACAAACAATAGTAGACCATTACAAGATGTCACATTTTTATTTTAGATTTGTCGCACTTTTTTTCCCATTCAAAATTGTTTGAAAACATTTTAGGTTACAACATTTCACGTTTTAATGTATTGTTGTTATTTTTAAGTTGAAGTTGTTTTGCATTTCAAAAATTGGATGGTCAAGATACCACATTTGTTTTATCAAATCTTTTTTAAAAAACGGAAACAACTCGGGTAACTTTTTGCTTTGTCAGCAAAAACCGCAAAGCCTTTTACACGACCTGCAATAATCTCCCTATTTTTTTTCAGTCCAACTTATGTACATATGTACAGTTATATACGCCATTGACATGGAATGGGTATCGCTACAGGGTTCGGTGTATAAGTCAAACAGAGGTCAATATCGGTCGCTCTGTTCAGGCAATTTTACAGGATCACTGTGTGAAAGAGGCTACACGCTGAAGGACACACACACCCGCATACACACCAGCTCCAATAGTGCATGCACACTCTCAGAGGAGTCGACTTGACCATGATGAGGAATGTAACGAAGCAAAGCAATACTCTCCGAGGGGAAGGGGAGGGTGCGGGGTGGGGGGTTCGGTCCATGTGCCGGCTCCAGAGCCATCACTCTCTGTAATGTGAATGCTTTTCCCTCGACGCCGCTTAACGTCTTCTCTCCCTTTGAGAACCTTCGAGCAAGAAAGCACATTTGCTGTTCCGCCTGTGAAGAAATGCATCGTGTACTGTGAAGAAGAGCAATAGCATCGTGAAATGTAATCATCCTTAATTGCACTGCGGCATATTTATTCGATTCGATGTATATCTTGTCACTCGCTATGTAACCCTTGACTGGAACCACCTCTCTTATTAAAGACAATTCGAAGATGTGCTTGTGTGTTTGTAGCACCCCTCGACACCTCAGCAGAGTGTAACTCACCTCGAATGAGGCAAAAGGCGCACACACGCAGAGCACAAGGCAGAAGGAGGAGGCCCTAAATCTTATTCCACTGAGCACCTCACCACTTTTACTGCAGCCTAGACTCCCTCTCGGCTTTTACTGCAGGGTAAATAAGTCGCTCTCACGGAGGGCTTTGTGACAGCATGGAAATGCCCTGCACGCTCCTTACGCATATGAACCTGATGCTGAGGGAGAAGGAGGGGGAGATTGACTCCCTTTTTTCTGCCTGTTTACCATTCATCCCCAGTCAGACAATATTTGAAGCATGTGGACTCAAACATGTACCACTTTGCGAAAAGGGTCGAATAATTGGTTCATAATGGAAATGACGGCATTACATGTGCTATACTGCATAAGTGTGAGGTCCCAACTTTAATAATGGCATCCATCCATCCATCCATCCGATCACGGTCTGGTCCATTTATCCTCACACAGGTCACAAGCATGATTGGAGCCTAGCCCAGCTGTCTTTGGGCAGCAGGTGGGGTACACCCTGAACTAGTTGCCAGCCAATCGCAGGCCACACATTAACAAACCACCGCTTGATGAAAAAAGATTGAGTAGATTCAACACTCCAACACTCTTTTTTCAGGGTAGCTTTAGTGAGTGAGCACACTATTAAGCATACTAATTATCCAGTCATCCATCGATCCATTTTCTAATCCGTTTATCCTCCCTAGGGTCCCGGGGCGTGCTGAAGCCAATCTCAGCTGTCTTCGGGCAGTAGGCGGAGTGCACCCTAAACTGGTTGCCAGCCGATCGCAGCGCACACAGAGACAAATCCATCTGCGTTCACGCACGCACCTAGGGACAATTTAGAGTGTTACATTAACCTCCCATGCATGTTTTTGGAATGTGGGAGGACACCGGAGTACCCGGAGAAAACCCACGCAGGTGCAGGGAGAACATGCAAACTCCCCACAAGAAGATCAGAGCTAGAATTGAACCCTGCACCTCTGCACAGTGAGGTGGACGTGCTAACCAGTCAACCCTGCATACTAACAATAAGAAGTGCATAAAATCACAAAATAACCAAAATGTATTTCGACTCATTATGAAGTGCTGATGCACTAGATAGATGGAAGCTTGGGGATCACTATTTGGCAAGCAATGTCTCACACTGCGTCAAATTCTCAGTATTATATACCCATCAATAGGCCATTTTAGTCCTTTCACAATATGGGTACATGCAGGAACTACTATATGTGCTCTAAAGTATAAATAACAGAGGCAAATAATGACATTTCGGAGGATGTTTATAGGAAGCTCCAGCGGGAGGGGTTGTGATTTAAAGGCGGCCGGGAGGAGGGTGTCAAAATGAGCTCGCACGTAAATCATGGGGCTCCCCGTTGGGCACAGTGTGTAACACTGTATTTCTAGCACACATTTCCTCCCCTGTCAACTTTTACCGCCACGTCAAAGGGTGTAATGGTTAAGGACCACATAAACGGTGGTAACCGATGCAAACAAGAAATCATCAACACATGTGTGGCTTTATTTGGAAATCCTATAGTCCGCTTCCATGTCTTCTCCAATTAAAGCTGTTAGACATAATCCTTCAACTTTTGCACCATTGAAGGATTTTTGGCTACCACAACAGAATGGCAAGGCTAACACATTCATGTCCTTGGTGCTTTTTGTGGGTGACTATATACAGTGGGTATAAAAAGTCTACACACTCATATTCAAATGCCAGCTTTATATGATATGCATACCTGTCAACTTTTCGGAGCGCCAACCTGTATAAACTACCAAAAAAATCCTTATAAAGAGCAAAAAATACTTATAACATATTTAAAGCATTTTATATGTCAAAATAACGGTAGAAAAACCACCCACAAAATTTTCAATGATATTTATTTTAGATCTCCATAATACAATGTCTGGTTAATGTCTAATCAGCATTCTACTTAGTGGCATTACTGTGTTCAGAGTTGTATTCCTGTGTTACTTTTTTCACCAACTCCAAAGATTGAAAACACAGAAATAAATAGCTATTCAGCACTCGAGTTTCAACTAGGAACCAACTAGGAACCGCGTTTTCAACTAGGAACCACGTGATTTACAGGAAAGTTACCGGAAATGAAAGCATTTGGGTAGACTAGCACCATTCTGGGCAAAAGCTAATGAAACTACCCGTGGGTGGGGGGGACGTAAATTTTCAGAATCCGTATGATTTGTGCGATACGGCCATATACGTAAGATTCACCACAAAATCCGTATGAACTATGGCTAAACCGTATGAGTTGACAGGTATGGATATGCAAAAATGAGACCAAAATCATTTCAAATGGTTTTCCTCTATTACTGTGACCTATAATTTCTACAAATCAATTGAGAAAGAAAATATTTTCGAGAGGGTCGAATAAAAATAATACACATCTGATATACAGTGACGAGTGTGCACACTGTTCTATAAATGGTCATGGTAGACGCTAATTAATTGTGGACTCTTTTTTTTTTGAACCACCAAAACGTGCCATATGAGCAGGGGTGTGCAGATATTTGATATGCTCGGTATGGGTAATACATCTGTAACGAGGAATATAAAATAGAAAACTTGCCCTCGAAGAGGTTGACAATATGTCTTGGGTGTATCAGGTCTTGTGCAAAAAAAAGTAAACTGGAATAGGACAGGCGCGATTGAAAATCAATTTGAGTCACATTTTGAAACCATTTTGAACTGATCAAAATGTCACTTACAGACATTGTGTTAAGTAACATGACTTAATTTTTGTGGAGATGATTTTTTAAAATGCTCATAGAGATGAAGTCTCAGGAGAAAGACTACTGTGCATTTTAAGGGCCCTTTTTTTCAAACATTTTGGGCAAATTGCAACCTTAAACTTCAGTTTCGCTCTATTGATTTGTTCAACTTAAAATACATCCTACTGGGTTAAAACCAGCAGGTTTTCATCATCCATTTTGAGGATGCTGCATGTGGTCTGCAGAGTATTATTTCCTGCAAGTATTTAAAACTGCATCGCCGATCCATCTTGAATGAATTTAAATGGATAAAATCAAACGTGATAGTTTCAGCTATCTGTGTGTAGTTCAGAGAAATCTTTATCGATCAAGTTTGTGTGCTTGATGTGTGAGATCAAAAAGAATATCATTAAGGCTGTCACCAAATCCATATTTTCTTTTCATTCCGTCTGCCTTTGCACAAACATGAGGACCTTGACCAGACTTTGTGAGTTAAGATAAGATTTTGGAGATGACCCTCTCCCACCCACTGCTCGGCTGAAGCGGACTGACTGTCATAATCCAGCAGGGCACTCGTGACCCCCCACAGGCTCATCTGTGATGACATCCCACTGACTGAGAGACACAGAGACGCCATTCATTCCTCTCCACAGACAAACCACACACTTGTCAAAGGAAACCGATGATGATTTTTGGTCACCTATGGCATGTTCGCTCCAAAGTCAGTTTCTTATAAAAGAGCTTTGACTCGGGGTTTTCTGTGGTGGACTTTAAGTGGGCTCTCACGTAACACTGTGACTAATACAGCACAAAGTAAACCCAGACAGTGCATCATTTGACGTCGAAATATGAACTTGAATGAAGAATTTGGATAGTGACGGAGTTGCATGACTTGGATTTGTTGGCTCGCGTCCATCGGTTCCAGATTCGTGGCAGTCATTGACTGCAATGTATTTGTATTCTATTTGAAAAATGATGGTTTTATTCTAGATATAGTATGTCAAATGTTGAAATGCTTCTACCTGTGGACATACATCCCACATGTGATTTCTGAATGCTAAGCGACATATTTTAGTGAAACGGAGAAAGACAAAATCCAAAGTCCATACTTCAATGGCAGTGGACATGTCTGGATTTCATTCTTAAATATCACACCAGCCTGGGACAGTCACTCTGAATCATTGTTGAAATCAATTCGTTGAATTACAATCATTATCACTTTAAAAATATTTAAATAGCACTCTCCTCCCCCGTCACTATTGAGGTGGACACAGACACACAAGGGGCGGTACAATGCACTCCCCTATGGCTCACGTCCCATACACGACCAAGAGCATCATCCGAAAGGGGAGATGTTGCACTTTACCTTCCAACGTAGGTACAGAACCCAGCGAGTGTATTTTTGGTTCCGCAAATTTTCTTCGAATCAGAAATACTTCCCGGGGTCCGTGCAAGACATTGGCAAACTCTCGCCTTGATAATTAATTTAATGAATTAATTTGGAGATTGATTCAGAGGGATTGTGCCACACTGGTGTTATACTTATGGATGAAATCCAATGACATCTGCCACACACATCCGCAGAGCTCCAAATTTATCATGACCAACTCCAGGTGCAGACCTGTCTAAAATGTAGTCCGCTCTTTATTTTACCCAAATTTGCAGATGCGCCAGGGGGTGAGGCACGAACACCCGGTGAGGCGTAGCGCGTCTACAAAAATCACAAACACACTGAACTGAGCAATTCCTAAGTCAAGTCACGCTATCTTGCTCTATCTGTATATCTACTTGAGTACATTGTGTACATTCTACTAGTGTACTCTGTTTATTCACATTCAAATTCCAAACTGTGGTGATAGGGTTACGCAACTCTAAGTAAGTTCCTTCGAACTTTAAAAGCCATTCGGAGGGATAATTTAAAAAAAAGGATTTATGACGAAATGGATACAAAAGCGTCTTTACAAAGTGAATGCTCGGTGTCAGTGAGTGGCAAGGACGATCTTCTCTTTGTCAAACTCCCTCTTGAATTGCGTGTCACATCTGAGTAAGGTTGATTAACACCTGCTTTCTATTATGTGACTTTCACGTCAACTTCTTAGAATGGAGGGGGGGAAAAAAAAAGCCTGATGCCAAATCACGTCGTGTCAAAGATGTTCCTAAATTAGAAAGCCATTAAAGAAGCGAGGGAAGATCCACCGCATGGCGAGGGCCGTCGTTTGTCTTCATTTGAGCGAGGGGGCCTTGGTGATCAGCTCCACAGGGGCCGCTAATTGAAAAGAGGTGTCAGATATGTGAATGTTAGCGGCAATAATGATCTATCACTCTCGTCTTGTGGAGTCCTGGGAGTCATTTGTATTCATTAGTGTAGATTCAAATTATGCTTGTGATTAAAATGTGGCTCTGGCAGGCAGAGGGACCTCAGACTGGGACAGCCTCCGACGGAACCTCTGCTTCAGGTCACCGCCTTCAACATTGGCCTGCTCGCTCGGCATCGGACGTGTTTGCGCGACCACCATCAATCTGTGTCGGATCCGAGTTGAGACGTTAGTTTAAAGGGCTGCGCACTCGGCAAGCAAATAAACCCTAAATGCTGAAAGGCCACATCCAAGCACCACACAGTGAAAACTCGCATTCGTCTTATGTCGCACGCCTGACGAATATCGACCAAGGAGTTTTTTTTCCCCTCCTCCTCTTAAAATATCAGCCAGTGATTACTTTGACATTAAAGATGAGATGGCACATTCAAGTAGGTCATTGTCACTGTGATGAACATCGAACATGGCGGCTCAACGGCTGGGCTACTCGTCCACTTGCCCGCCTGTCACAAAGTGCCCAGTGCTCATTTACTGGAGCACATGGTAAATTACATCGATTCGGGCTGCCACAGTTTAAACTGAGAAACTTTATCGGATGCCCGCCGCCAAAGGTCGCGGTTTATTGACCTGACAGGTCGCTGGCAGGGCCCAGCTGGAAAGGCTGAGGAGTCTGAGGAGAAGGCGGTTGAAAGCTACTTAAAAGCTGTTTGTGTTACATGTGAAAATGTCAAAGAGAACACTGGAAAACCTTGTTCTGCTTGGCTTTTTCTTTTCTTTTCTTTTTTTGAACCATCATCCTTAAACTCCAGTGTAATGTAATAGAACAGCTATTACCTCAACATATGAGTAACCCGGCATATGTCGCTTGGCTGATTTGTTGCCTTGAGTTATTCGGAAAAATCCGAGCTATGAGCGCGACTTTGAACTGCGGCTTCACACCAGACAGCAGTTGGTCAGATAGCGAACAGTTCAAATAGCCAAGTGCCTGCCTCCAGCTGTTGATTACCGCAACCAGTTGAAGTTCACTATAAAACTAAATATGAAACAAAGATTTACATGCTGCATATTTAACCAAACCACAGAACTTTGAAGTCCTCTTAATGCTAACACGCAATGCGAAACACCATTTAATCCACAGGGTACAACTACATTTAGCAACATGGTGAGTGGTATTTTTCATCAGCTGCTTTTGTTTATTTCAATGACTGTTAAAATATGACTGCCTTGCCTGTGTGTGTGTGGGTAGTTATAATTCATCCATCCATTTCCTGATTCGCTCACAAGGTTGGCAGGGGGTGCTGGAGCCTATCCCAGCTGTCTTCGGGCAGTAGGCGGGGGACACCCTGAAGCGGTTGCCAGCCAATCGCAGGGCTCACACTCATACTGAGGGACAATTGAGAGTGTTCAATCAGGCTGTCATGCATTGTTTTTGGAATGTGGGAGGAAACCGGAGTACCCGCAAAAAACCCACGCAGGCACAGGGAGAACATGCAGATTCCACACAAAAAGGCCGCGGCTGGAATCGAACCTCTGCACTGTGACACGCTAACCACCGGGCCGCTGTGTGCATTTAATGTATAATTGAGACATCCTTTATTTGTCCCACACTGGGGAAATTTACAGTCTACAGCAGCATGAAAGAAGAAAGAAGAAAAAAACAAACACCGTTCAATTAAGTGCAATATAAATACAAATATGGATAAGTCGCAGTGTTATTTACAATTGTTTTCCACATCATTCAATTATTATTATTATTATTTTTTGTTCAGCAGCCTATATATATATATATAAATATATATATATATAAAGAGAGAGAGAGAGAGAGAAGAGAGAGAGAGAGAGAAACAAATCTATTTATTCTACGGTCATTTATTACTTTCACTTTTGTTTAGAGTCTAAAGTTTTGTCTCTAAATGCCATCGAACATGGTACCCAAAACTCAAATGATGTTTTATGAATTGCCAATTATTACCTGCCAAGCTACATGTTACGAGCTCCACAGATGAGCCTCAGAGCATTGAGTCACTAATTGTAAAAGCTTCCTTCGTCTTCCTCAGGGCCACGTGTGCACCTCTCTCCAGCCACACGCAAACAGATTTCCCCCTTTCAATTATGCATGAGTCACACTCTGAAAATGCCCTACACTTCCACGCAAATACGGGGAAGCACGCACGCATGCTCGAGTGTTTGTCGGTGGAAAATCGCCAAGAGCTTCGCGCTGACCTTCCTGTACGCACTTGCGAGTAGTGACAGCCGACATCAATGGAGCTTTTCTGCTAGGTGAAGGGAAACCTCCTGCACCCGCGCGCACACACACACACACACGCACCCAAGACACATACTCACAGGACAACCCCCTCACACACTCCCACGCTCCAAGACTCTGTAAGTGGCAGGCCGTGGGAGAGAGGGTTTATCTTGGAGTGGTATGGTATTTTTACACCTTGCTTCTTTTATACACACACACACACACACACACACACACTTCTTCCAACGTTGCCCCCAATGAGGGACCAATCTTGCTTGACCTTGCTGATCTCACTCAACATCCTGAACAGAACACTTGGACTTTTATCATCTTTGCCAACGAAATGTCACGATTTGTTCTGATGTCAATAAGACTAAACGAGCCTGTTGATGTTATCATTGGCGTTTTCTCTTTGTGCCCCCGCCCCCACACCACACACTCCCCGACTCCCAAGTTATTATCTCTTATCTGTGTTTGTAGAGCGTTTTATCTGCTGGTACCATTAGGGCACTCCACTGGGGACTTCCTCTGTGTTATATAAATAACATATGAATTGAGGCCTTTCCGTAACTGAAAGGTAATATTTTCTTTGTCTGGGTCTGTCTAGACTTGGAAACATGATGAAAAGTGATTGCAATTCATATATCAAGGCTGATTCATGTCAACAGCTGTGGTGACCAATTTGTTTTTCATTTAATTTATATACATTGAAATGTTTAATATTTTATATATATATTGTGGTTTGGGGGGATAATCCCCCTAAGTAGGTGCTTTGTGGTCATTTCTGTAACTTCCACGGCTATACAACTACTTAGTATAAACTTTCACATCAAGACAATGTGGTCAAGGACAGCATGATGGAATTGTGGTTTGGCCGTCTGCCTCCCCAGGCCTGAGATTCGGGATTCTAATGTCGGCCAGAATGTGCTAGGTTTGCTTGTTCGTGTTCTCTCTGGGTACTCCAGCTTTCTCCCATATTCCCAAAACATACTTGTTAGCTTTTTGGAAGAGAACAAAATTTTCTATGGGTGTGAATGTGAGTGTGAATTCTTGTTTTTGGCTATGTGACCTATGATTGGCCGGTGGCCAGTTCAGGGTGCACGCTGCCTCTCATGCAGTCAGTTGGAATAGGTTCAAGCTCAATGGAGAGCCTTTATGAAAAACACTAACATAGATGCCAGACCAGTTGGGGGCGATGTCATGAAATAAAAAATGAAGCGCATGGTCCTCCCGAGCAAACAGTTGAGTTTTAATTCCATGGGAATGTGATGCAAATGAAAACTATGGTGATTAAAACTCCGTTCAGCAATTACTGGGCATTTGAACAGTACGACAACCTAAATATTGAAACCAAATTTGTTGCAAAACAAAACGACAGCACAGAAGCTGCCACTCGGATCCACTCGGATTAATTAAAATGTGTAAATAAGTCTCACGTTATAGTGAGATGACATATTTCGTGAGAAATAGCATTCAGGTATCTTTATGTTCCACGGCTTAAAATCTTGATGTTTCAATGCATGACATGCCGCTAGGCACTAAATGCCTGACCCCTTCTGAGGATGAGTCAATGACACCGTTTGCACCGTAGTGAAACGTCATATGGTTTTGCAACATAAGATTGCCTTGAAACTCATTGGTTCAACTTTCTTGGACATGGCTGTCGGGATGGTGGCAAGAAATTGAATTTGGGGTGTGGGGCTGTGGGGTGGGGGTCTGTGCAAGGGGAGCTACCGGGAGCACGACAATGCTTGTCTCCCTCCCTGCTGTTCCATCCAAGAGCCAAAAGTACTAATGGCTCCATAATGTATAAATACTATTCTGCAGACATTAGTCACACTTTCTCTCATTCCCTGACTCAAAAACACACACGCATGCATGCCCAGAGGCTCGACTATGGGGCATTAGTCACAGTGGCAGCCTTGCCCAGTGGTTGCTTTGCAGACGAGGGCCAAGGCCAGGGACTGAGGGGTCTAAATTCCCTTGCCCAAACAATACATGTCAAAGAGGCCCATCGGAGGCTTTCTTCAAAGACGCTGTTTGGGGAACAAAGCGGGTGCCGCGTGACCGTGGCACAGTTTGATAGAGATGTGAATAGCGCAGGAGTGTGTGCGTGTTGTTGCGGCGTCATACTGCGAACTGTGGTTGATGTCACATTGTTTAAAATGTGTTCATACCGAGGTTGTTGTGTGCATCGCTGTTCCCGTCTTGACTATTACATGAGGAGACAAAAGAAGTACACCTGTTCGTTTGCCACAAAATGAGATGCACACTTCAAATAAAATTGTTGAGAATGATGACCGTCTATTAATTTCACAATGTGTTTATTCTTGCGGTTGTATTAGAGTAGAACTGCAACGCTACTCACACCGTAAACTGTTTCTCATGCAGTGTATTCATATGTGTGCGTTTGTGTTGTGGGTGTGTGACCAAGCTTCAACTTTCTTACATCTTCCCACACACGTCAAGGAAGTATAGCTGACGCATTCATCATCTTCACCATTCCACCCACGCAGGTGATCAATCACATTTCTTTTGTAGCCAGTTACACTTGCGTTGCTGTCCAATCAGACTCAAGTATGGAGTTCCCGTTAAAACACCGCCATCTAAAAATGTCACATTATGATGCGATGATATTCCTAATCGCGGCAGAAAAGTCCGATTTTCCAGTGAAATGAAAATATTAACTCGGTCATGCTCTTGGTAAAGTACAAAGACGTATTCCGGTCAATTTCACTCGCAGCGTGAAACGGGGACATGAAAATTGGACTGCATCAATCAACCCTTCAGAGTCCTAAAACTATTTCCGAGCCAAGACCACTTCAAGTATGTCGCCTTCCAAGGCCGTTTCATCAACTTTTTCCATTTTGCTTCCAAACGATGCTCCAGCTAAATTTAGGATTAAAGCGTTGTTAAAATTGCCTTTTGATTGTACGCGGCTTTCCATGCCAACATACTGACACTGAGGAGATCACAGGACGTTAATAACCTGTTTTCACAAAAGCGTCTTGTATGATTTGGCGCCTTGGCGTGAGATGGCTTGAGCAGGAATGCGCGTGTGCCTAAGTGGAGAACGGACCGAGTGGCTGGAAACTCTAATGAGCTGGTGGCACGTGGAAGTGAGGTTCCGTGAGAAAACACCTCACCTGGGCTTTCCTCATCATCCTCCCTCCAACATATGCATTCCCTCGGGTGTCCAAGCTAATAGACGTTGACACGCTCACATGCAGAGTGCGAGGAAGTTGTGACGCTGGCAAATAGCAGGGCAAGGAAAGGTGACCCCACACCTAAAATCAACATATTTGGGTTAATTCAACGACGATAGATGTCAGCATACTGGATGCATGCAATCACTTTTGCTTATAATGGTTTACATCTGATCCGGCTAATGACTGAAGGAACAACGATGGTACTGAGCATTCGCATTCAAAGGCCCTGCAAGCAGTCAGGAATGAAAGAGAAACACGAATCGGAGCCGCGTAGCGAAACAATGCACAATGGAAGAAAACACATCGACTTGGGTCGTGAAATTCTGGAGGAGCATCAACTCTCGATCAAGCAAGACAGTAAGAAGGCAGCAGAACATTACGGAAGGATCGAAGAATACATGTTCACTGAGCACCTGCCTGCACACCAAATGGGTGATGAAAGCAACCAATCAGTGCCGGGCAAATGAGCGCACAGTTATGTTTGTATAAGTTAACTTCTAAATCAAACTTTGGTGCATTTTGATATGTTTGCTACATTTTTCAAGAATGGTGTATTAAAGACTTCCTATTTTCTCTCTCTATTCCCTCTTTCATCTTTTTTTTTCCATGTACATATTTATATTTTGACCCTCACTGCATTATTGCGTTTGGAGTCCCAGGTTGATCATGCCTGTATTGTGTCATGCCTTTCTGGTGGGCAAGGGCAAATGACATTTGACACCATTAGACATTTTTTTTCCCACTGATTTGGACCTTTCTGTTGTTTACTTGCTCAACCCCGAGAGTGCACGCCGGCTGGAAACTTGAATGAAGAAGCCTTTTAATGAGGGAGGCTTGAAAAAAAAAGGAAAAAAAAGCTATTTGATTTCTAAGCGTGGCAAGAAAAAAAGAGTTGGTGGTAAGAAGTTTATGGAAACCATCGGGGGAAGTGGAACAAACTACATGGGAGCATGTGGAGTGGCAGACAATGCTGCGGGGCGCATGTGGGTGTTACCTCCCCCCATCCCCCACCCCCTCCTAACATGGCAATTTGAGAGAATCCTATATGTGCTATAATGGTGGATTTTGAACAGAAATGCATTGAGGTTGAAGCTGCTACACTAATAGTTTCCATTATGTCACTCAAGTCGCCTCTGATCTTGACTGGCAGGATAAATTGTGTCATGGAATATCATGGATCATTCGGCAGTTGATGTCATAGGTAATTAGGCAAAAAGCAACATTTTTTTCTTTTTTTTCCCTGTAATGGATGATTGCTGCGCTAAAACAATCTGACTGATATTTAGGGCACAGCCTGGCAATAATTATCGGCTGATAGGCAATGTACTGTACAATCCTTATTTAAGAATGTAGTAACACAACGTAAACATTTCAGATCAAAAGATGCAGCCGTGCGTGGAAATGAAAGTCCTTGTAGGATAAAGTAGTGAATACAAAGAGAACCTTATAGCAATGGCTTACCTGCGAGAGAAACGACTGAACATTTGCAGCTGTGAGGACGACATCGGTGGTTCTCAAATGGTAGGCGGGACTCAATCGTGGTTCGCCTGCAGGTAGTACAAAAAAAATAAAAGGAGGCGCTTAGTTGATGACACTTCTGACATGTGACTTTTCACAGTTAGGAATGACACGTCATGAACACGTTTGCAATCAGTGTCAATTACAAAATGTCCAAATTGTGTCCATTTAATCATACTTTGTAGACTTTTTACTGTTGGAAGCAGTGTCAGAAGTTAGAAATCAAAAAAAGAAATAGTGCTCAACCAAGCACTATTTGTTTTACTACCGGCACTGATCTTGGGTAGTTGAGCCAAGAAATTTAGCGAGATGCACCTTTTGGATCTTACCAACCCAACGTAATTCAGACTATTATGCTGTTGCCTTGACACCACATCAATCTACTTCCTTTTTGACCACAAACACTGACACAGTCAATATAGCTGACAATCCTTTCCCCGCTCAACTTGGGCTTCTTTCTGTTTATTATTCTTTCTCTACATGTTGTGGGCTTTCCTTTTTTTTAACTTTGGATAATGCATGAATCTTTTTGAAATCCACTTGAACATTTGGCACCAGTGCTCAGTTTATTTGGCTTTGCTTTAAGATGTTGAGGTGCCCCTGCACCGCACGTTACAAAGGTCTGTCAAACTTCAAACTCTTCTCCAGTCATGGCATATGGGGCGTAAAAAATACATTTTTGTGATCTCAGAGGAATGCCATCAATGCCATTACAGACCTCCACCAGGAGTAAAAACACAACAGTGAGAGGTATTGTTTAGAGCAGCATTTATTTATGTTTTATGAAGTCACATATGCCCAAAGCAGAACACATTCAACTTTGGTGGCAATCTAAATAATAATGCAAAGCGATCATTTGTTTCTTCTTCTTACATCCAGGAAGTCCAGCACTAACTAAAACGGGAACAGACGTATGGCTTGTAAAAAAAATTAATAAATAATAAAAAAAGAGAAATATATATTATCTTTTTGGCATTTCAATCAAGATAAAACATGGTACGGCCTTATCAGCTTGGTTCCCTGTGGGTTTTTTTTTTCCTTCTCAATTTTTAGGTAATGTTTTTTTCCCTTGAAAAGTGGTACAGTGTATACATTTTATATTACCCCGAGTTGCCAACACCTGTCATCACCTCTCCAAAACATTTTGTCAGGAACATGAGAATCTTAGCCTATACATTGAAAATAAAACACGCGAGACCACGAACAATATTTTTCTATGTTTCCTTTTCTTTTCTGACTTTGTGTGTTAAAATATTGACAGCTGATGTTGTTTTGAGTTTTGACTTACTCAATACATCTCGACACAAAGTTGCTTGATATCCAAATTACTTTTTGATGAGTCCCCGACTTACGACCAGAGATTTGACCTGGTGCGGATATCACAACGTGGTGTACAGTATTTAAACCCTTTGAGGGACAGCGGTTACTACGCTAGACAGCTTAGCATGTTATCAGGTTACAGGTTATCATTAATGGTGCATGAAGGGGTTAAAAAGGGATTTGAACAAAAGGGGCAATGTGAATGAAATGAAATTAATAAAATAGTAAATTAATAAAATAAAATGAAAAAGTAGTCAATGAAAGACTAAATAGCATTTCAACTCATGCTACGTTTGCTAACTGCAAAGCAACCGCCGTAAAAGACAAAACAGTTTTGTTGTTTGACAAGGCCAGTGAGCAGGCATGTTGATGTTGACTCGTGTCTGTTAGCAGGATAGCTAACCATGTCTTTTCATAATGACGGCCATTCTCTGACATCTACTGCCTCTTTTTTACGAGCGCACGCTATTGATCGTGGAAACCGAAAAAGCCAGTCAATTTTCCCACGCGTTTGCCTCAATTCTAATAATTAGTTGAACGTTGGTGGAGATCCGCTCTCTAAATTCTAGTTCACAATATTTTCTACTTTGATCCATGAAAGCTTCCGAGTGGGATCATTCTCCTCCTTGGTGGTGTCATTGCAATCGAGCAAAACTGTTTGCATCAGGCCAGGGTCATTGGCTGCTGTTTTGGGGCCTCTGTTTTCTCTCTTTTCCCAGCTCCACTCTCCCGAAGCCCCGTGGGTGTGTTTAGAGCGGGCCCAGCAGGCCTCCCCCCCATCACAAAGCCCGCTTCTTTTCCGAGTCCAAGACTGCCAGCTGGTGAGAGTGGCCACTGGAGAAAAACAGAAATTTGGGGGTCTTTTATCAATTCCTCCCTTCTCTGATGACCCATGAAGCAGAACTTGGAATAAATCAACAAGACCAACACTGCACTTTTTTTCTTTTCTTTTTTATCACCCCAGCAGGCAAGCAAGACTGATAATGCTTTTCCGCTCAGTAGCAACTCCCCAGAAGAGAATAAAAAGAACATAAAACACAAAGAACTGGCTTTTGGGTTTTCGGGAATCCAAATTAATTACCGGTATGTGCAATGTCACATGAGATCTGCAGTAAAGTCCAAAAACTGGTCAAGGTTGCTCTGGGTGGCACCACCATTCCCATGGGAACTCAAAGGATCCAGCGCAAAAAAAAAAAAAACTCAAACACAAGAGTTCTCAAGCAGAGGAAAAAGTTACAAGAAAAGTACATGTTCAAGTCACTCTGACTAATTTTCTTCTTCTATCTGGGAATGTTCTTCAAAACCCCTCAGGACCAATGCCCAGCTGGAGAAGATGACAAGGGGTGAGGAGTCAACACCTCCCATCCAAGTGTTCCAAAAATCATCTGAACCCCCCAACAGCGTTGCTTTAATCAGTTGTCATCTTCATTTAAATACCACCACCCACTTCCTTCCTTCCTTCTCAGGTTTCAAAAGAAAGAGGCTCTGGTGCTCATCATAAACCCATGTGATGTTCCAGAATAATAGCAGAATGTTGCAAGCTGCTTGAAATATGGCTGCAGCCAGACTGACAGCAAGAAACATTTAGCAATGGTGCAATGTGCAAAAAACAATCAGATCGTTTCTTTCAGCTGGTCGAGTGCCATGATGGGGAAAGAGGAGCCCCCCCCCCCCCCCCCCAGTTCTCTGGCCTTCGACCAATTGATGCAAACGCTGGCCTCTGCAGCTCATCTCATCACTGTATATTAATAAAAATGACTCAATGGGCGACCCACATGACAAAATGACAGCAGAATGCAAAAACAGTTGGTTGGAGGATGCTAGCCGATGTGTTTGAGAAGAAAAAGTTCAATTTCAGGGTCTTGGCTCATCTTGTTTTACCTCCATGGCATCACTGTGGGGTCGTCACCTTTTATGGGGGATGAATACCAATCCATTTTTTGTAGCAGGTCCTCATAAAGTAAAGACACGTAAAGTGGACAGCCATGTCCCGCCTTGTCTGGCAGTTTTTTGGTCAATGCAACATTGTCGGTCATCTGAGGCTGTCGGGAACAAACGATCACTCTGATTGGCTGTTGGCTGGCAAATCAGTGTGCAAGAATAGAAACGGAAGTGACAATCGATGAAGCTACGAAGGCATCCGAGGAAGGCAAACACTCTTTTTTTTTACCCATTTTCCAACTTATTTACATTTTATGGCACGTATATTGACAATGGTTACACGGAAGAAGGCCACTCCTGTTGCGATATCATCAACGCTCTCATGTAATGAAAACAAAACTCGGGCAGATCAAAAAGCAACTTGGAATATCAAGTAAGATTACAGTTTTACTTCTTTTATGTGAGGGTTGCAAGTGTGCTGGATCCCAACTGACTGTGGTTTAGATGCGAGGTTGTCAGCCAATCGCACGGCACATGGACCAACTTAGCTCAGGTAGTGATGTGTTTCCCAACTCAAAGGTTGGGGATTTGATCCTGAGCCCCTGTGACTCTGCAGCGACATTCATTTATCAAACCTGACTGTAGTCTTACTGGTCGACATTTTGTTTTCCACTGTATAAAAAAAAAAAATCTCCTCTCTCAAAAGGCGATGTTACAAATTGGAGAACGAAAGACACATCATTTCAATTAAACACAAGATGCTAGATAAAAGAGCATGTGGGACACACACACACAGACACATTTGTACCTCGGGTCAAGTCAAACGTTGAACAACCAAACACGTTCTGGTGTCATGTGGGTCTGTGCCCACGTTTTCTCAAAGCTGTCTGTTGTGGTCAGACCAAAGCCTGCTACGGCAACTTGCTACATGTGTTTTCATGCTGTTCAAGCAGACACTTACAGTGCTATTCTAGGAGCGGGATTGGGGGGAGAGGGGGGTGTGGGGGACTCCATGACAGACAAGAGTTTGATTGTTTCACACAGAGCTTGAAATTAAACAAACCGATCTTGGGTTCAGTCAAGCAAGTTGAGGAGGATTTATCGAGGTGGCTTTAGGAGGATCATGGCACAAGGCGATGAGTGGAAAACACACAGTGGCCAATAGGACAATGTAATCGCCGGTCTTTTTTTTTTTTTAACTAAGGAGGCATGCGGAAGCACTTCAGAGAGGATCCCGCTTCGGCTATGGTTTCACTTTTCATTCCTACAAACCGTGATTATTCTTTTGAATCTCACCCCATCAAATGTGCGCTCAGACCTCAAGGCACCACAGCAATCCTTGGGGCCTGTGATTTGCATTTCAAGATTTATGGGCACACGTTTGAAGGGCTCCAGATCAAATGCAATATTAGAATGCTGAACTACATCTCCAGGCTCCAGAAAGAAAGGGGAATAATTACACAAACACAAACACAAATCAAAATGATGTATTGAGATATGATGAGAGACGGAAAGCAGGATATTGGATTGCTTTTACCTTCAGATGAAGAGGTAGGGAGCTCGGAGAGGTCAAGGGCGTTTTCAACCACTGCTTTACATCTTTGAGAGATTATTTTGTTTCCTGTTTACGCGCTAAATGGAACCATGTTGGCCCATGACCCCCGCTTGCAAGAAGAGTCATCATTTGTAACGTAAAAAAAAAAAATGCACGTACTAATCTTGGCTGCTGGTGACTACTCGTCGTATCCATCAATAAGAAAGTCTGTTTATAAGATTTAGAAATAAAGAGCACAACCAAAATATTAGGAATGCAGCTGAGTGTGATGCAACGCGCTTCAACAGCACTCTAAATCATGAAGCTGTTTATCAACGTGTTAATCACAACGTCTGAGCATGGTCGTAAATTCAAACAGGCCAAAGTTGCGGTCAAGACTGTTTTGGTTCAGGCCTAGGAATAAAAAGCAGGGAGCATTACCAATCGTTTGGCAAATGCCCCCCACCCCAAAAAAAAGAATACTATGTTGGACAAATTTAGAAAAAAAAAGGATCCGCCCCTTTACACATAACCACACCCACATTTAATGAGTTCTTCCTTGCCTCATGCACCAACCATCCATGAAGCAAAGTCTGACAGCTTGTTGTTGGATTTCCAGGACAATTTGTGGAGTCATGGCATATGTACCATGAAACAAACTATTATATTTTGGTACCAAAAAAAACCTGTGGAATGTGTTTCATAATTTATGTTACAATGGTACCACCCCAGAATATAAATCATCTGTGTAAATCTACCATTTTATGTGGTTCTCCTTGGACCAGGAGCTAACATACTAACAAATGGACTCTGAAAACAAATATGCGATCCACAATTTGTTCACTTCCATGAGATAAATACAATTTCACCTTTTGCCGTCATGAGTTTTTTACTTTTAGATAAGTTTTTTACTTCGTCCTACTCCCATGAACATAATAATTGTGTTGAATGATGACTGATTTCTCGTTCCTTTTTACCATTTTACTTACCTTATTTTATGCCAAATTATTACTGTACATGTTTTATGTTCAATAAACGAAACAAAATGATACAATTTCCCCTTACCCCACATTGCACCACGTGTATACTCTTCGCATCTTACTGTACAAGATTAGCCAAGAACCAGAAAGTAGACTAAATCGGCAAGTCTCAAAGTGTGGTATGCGTAACACTTATACGTACTGTGCTACTGTATTTCAACATCAGTCATCAAGGAAGGAATGAAAGAGCAGCAAAATGTCCGTTGAAATAAAGTATGAGCTGTGCAGTTTCATTCTTTACATTCTGCATTTTTAAGCATTCGCTCATTCTCTTGAGTGATATTATTGCTTTTTTTTATAGTAAAATACTGTGCAGAGATTCTTTTTCAAAGGGAAAGATGATTTGAGTTATGTCTGGAATGAATTCAACTCGTAAATCAAAGTAGAAGCGTATGCCGCTCCACATTCGCCTCATTGATCGTTAATATTTTATTCCTTTTGATCAAGGCAAACGATTCTCCCATTGATTTGAACCTGTCAAAGTGTGAGGCCTATTAACTACGCGGTGAATGAATTCGAACCCCGATCGCACCCGGTTCTCTTACAGGCTTCACTGAGCTTCTTCTGGGTCGGATGCCGCCTTGAGGCACAAAGCAAGAGGTCAGCAAACATTTCCTTTCAAGTTCACCTCAACTCCGGAGTGGAAACAAACACGAGGCACCAAAGCAAGATAAAACTTGGCTATTAAGGTTGTAAACACCCTGGAGCAACTCGTGTGTTTTGATCAGTGTGTGAGGTGAGGACCAGCGTTGTCCTGCCCTAAAAAAATGCTGTAATATGTTTAAAAAGGAAGTCAGAACTGCAAAAGCTGATGAAAACCGACTTTCACTTGGACTCTTTTTGCTTGGTTTTTCTTCCTTTTCATTTCCTCTACTCGGTATGGAGAAAGGCCGCATGTAGTTTTTCTTGGCTTCAGGCAGCATGATCTCTGGATATATGATGATGTGTTCATTTTACAAAGTCAAAAGTCGCTCAAGAAATTCCTTTGAGACCCTTATTGCTTTTTTTTAAGGCACATCAGAGGGCATTATTTCGTTTCATTTTCTAGAGATTTACCATTTACAAGGTAACAACTTAAAGAAATGTCTTTTGCAGTTAGGAAAAGTAGAGATGACGACTCAGCAATCGGTGTTCATGCTAACCGACTGCGCTCGTTGAAACGTGCATGGCAGACTAATAGGTGGCACATGTGCAACAGCTGCTCCCCCGGCTGTGTTTTATGCCAATTTTGAATCGCCTTCTGTACCGTATGGAGTTTGAATGTCAGCATCCGGTAAGCAACGCAACACTGAGAGTTGCTGTAAATAGCCGCTTTTCTAGAAAAAGTCGGACAAAGTAATTACTCTTAAGGGTAACACCCGTTTGCCTTGTGCATGCCTCAACTGTTCTCAGTGTTTGCTCAGAAACCATCAGGGTCTCATTTGCAAAAGCTTTTACGCAGAGACTTCAAAATGTCTTGATTGTCACGTTATTTTTAGCCCTTTTCAGTTGTAGGGTCAACAAACGCTTAGACCAAAAACTCTTTGAGATGGGGACTGCTTGACTCTCACCTCACTTTACCTTAACGTGCAATGAGACGTCACCCTACATGTACGTGGGATTTATGCCACTGGAGGTTGAAAGTTGAGCCTCCTCAGTGTGACTTGTGAACTTCCATACATACACATACACACACACACACACACACAATTCCAATTCGCGTTCACATGCCCAAATCTCCTACCGTCATGTTGCAGAAGATATTCACGACTCACACTTGATCTGCGAAGTCACGTCAAGCGTCATTTTAGCCGCTGTTTTATCTGTCGCTTCCTAGTTCACAGCTGATGTGCTTAATCTTTTTTTTTTTAATCACTGTGATGGATCCTGAACACGACAAGGAAAAAAGAACCATGCGTACTTCCTGCTTTTTTCGTGTGTAAGCAATGTAGCACAATACGCGTATATAAACGTCTGTTGTGGTACGAAAATACAAAGAAGGGAAAAGAGCAGAAAAATAAATACAAGAATCTTAGCTGTTAGCTTATCTGGTGACCACAATGCGGTGGCAAACTCTGCTTCTTATTTTCTATTGTGGTGAATAATTTAATCATACACAACCAGTTTCTCCGTCTGTGTCCAGCAACAGTACGCGATACATTTTGCTTATTTGGCTATCGTTTCATTTCATTTGACAATCTCGGAGTCCCATGACAAGCTTGAAATCAGTGTCATATGAGGATTAGCGATCGTAAACAGATTCAAATTTACGATTGTTGGCCCCAACTGTTTTCCAAGCAGATTGGACAGGGGAAAATTCACTCCATGCACCCCATACTAAAGGATAATGGCTCAGGATAATGTGTCAGTATATTTGAGAACCCGGCCTTTGCTGACTTTCATGGTAAAGGCACTCAAATTAGGTCCCATTGTTGGTATGTGTGTTCCCATGTTAAGTTACAGCTGTCCGTTTGTTAGTTAGCATCCAACTTTGTGGTTCGAGTTGGGTGGCAAAAGATGGATCTCACTGAAATATTTGCAGTTCCATCTTGACTAAATAAAAATGAAAATAAGTAACAAACAAGTGGAGATTAAACTAAACAAACGAGGCTCGTTACACTGTGCTGAAGAAATAAATGCCTTAAAAACCACCTCCTATTAGATATATAAGTGCATTCAAAGTTGAGATTCGTTTAGAACTTTGAGTCAGACTCAAGCGCCTATTATCCAAGCATCTAATCACCTCCTGACTCCAGCGCTCCGCTGGGCTGTGGCGCTATGTCACCCGCATATAAAGAGAAATGAGATAATCTGGCAATAGCGGAGGTCCACTGTGGTGAGTGCATTGTCTGCGCTGAAGCTAATAAAGTCCAGTCATGCTGTCTGATCCTTGATCCTTGGCCCAGGTCCAGACCGGGCCTACCGCTCTCGTCTCTCCACTTATCACCCCCACTCTGCCCCCATCCAAACGTTGACAGGAGAGCTTCCAGAAGCAGCTTTGATCAGCGCCTGCCTGTCATTCAGCATTAGCTACCCCAGGGTTGCGGATCCTCTGCGGGGCCAGGATTCACCACACAAGGATTTTGGAGTTCCATTTGAAGGCCTCGTGGCTGTGGAACAATCAGCTCTGTATGGTACATGAGGCGCCTGGGTGTGAGCAGACATCCTCTGGTGTGTGCCACATGTCTAACCCCTGACACTTTCACCACCCAATCTGCTGGGCCCTTACAACTTTATCTCCGCAACGTGGGCCCATGCCGTTAACAAAGATGTGTTGATGAGATCATAAGTACCGCTGACACTTACAAATGCTCATTTAATGATTGTTTAATTGATCCAAATGACTTTTTCCAGGGACGTACTCTAAAAAAATGATGGCATCGGGTTATTGCGCCCCAAGATTATTTAGGTTCAGCATCCAAAGTGTTCATTTATTTCCAGTTTCACTGGCAACCAGCTAAGGATGTACTCCGCCTACTGCCCTAGGACGGCTGGGATAGCCTCCAGCACGCTCGCGACACTTGTGAAGCTCAGCGGCTCAGATAATGGATGGATGGATGCAACTAATGAAAATAGACTCAATTCACATCTTGCATTTTTCCAAAAGCAAACACATCATAGTCCAACAAATGCAAACTACAATTTGCAATTATCTGCGTGTAGCCGATACCAACGCATTGACACCGCGAACTAACCCACGGAAAGATTTTCCTTTTTAGTTGAAAATGACATACCTTAATCCCCCAAGCTCTTGCGCCATACGCTGGGTCAATGGCAGAACCCAGAAGTTGTCCCATTTTTTTTCTTTGGGCCCATTTTAAATCCACCCCTGTTGTGTAGTACAAGCCTCGTCCGAGATAGTTCTAAGCTATTTCATCCCTCATGTCCAGTGTTCAACTTTGCAAATTCCCTTTGTTTGTCAATAGGACATCTTAAGACCAACACACAACTCATTTCAAGTTAACACAGATTCATGTTCAGCCCTAGTACAAAAATAGGGCTGTCCCCTATTAGTGTACGAAAGTCCCATCATTATGCCTTATGGGCGACATTACCAACGGCCACTATTCCCCTATTTCTGAAAGACCGAGCTACATTAAGGACGATTGTTCCCCCTCGGGAAGTATTCAACAAAGGCCATTCAGTAAGAGTGGTGGCTGCTCTGGCTTTTTCTTCAGGTCGACAATGGACACCGCCAATCTTTCATACTGTACGTTTATTCTGTAGGCTACCCTGCCAGAGAAAACAGATCCCATTTAAACTCAGTGGATGGAAATGTTTGCTTTTGTGTCAGTTATTGCCAGAATCAAGAAATATCAAACTGATTCAACAAGACTTGGAAATATTGAAAAATGTTTCATTTCAATCTCTAATTTCCTGAAATTCAGTTCCCAGTCACTCAGTCCCTCGCATGCTTTTTACCCGCTCAAGCCCGCAACTATGACTTCACCATGGCAATGGTCACGTCCAATTACAGGCTGCGGAACGATAGGAGGGCTGAACCAACGCCCCCACCCCTCCAACTAAACAGGCAAAGAGATATTGCAATTATGACTTTGCTCAGAGGCCAGATTGACACACTGTCTCTCTAAATGACGAGGAGAGATGCAAATTCGAGCCCATGGTCAGTCCGACAGATCCTTCAAGATGTTGGATTTCAGAACCTTCCATCATATTCCCAATTGCTTTCTCATCAGAGTATGGTAAGCTTTTTTTAAACGCTGCAGGTTTTGGCCCAACAGAAACAAACTTCATGAAAATCTCGGCAGGATATTGTACTGAATGTGGGTGGGCGTTATCACATTCAAGTAAAACAAGGCAGAATTTAGCACATCCCACTGGAAAAAATGTTACATTTCTCTTTTGTCATACCTGCACAAGCAAAATACAAGAAAAATCAAGTGTGACGTACAGTAAGTGTCAAATAATTTTACTTTACAAGACATTTTCTGATAGTTAGGCTGGTTTCTTGTGTGTGTTTTATGTTTTCTGTCAATGGGGCAAAACCTCAGCAATTCCCCCCTCACCCGAAACAATTTAAATAAATAAAAACCCTTCAGGCTTCACATTAATCATAACAATAAAACACGGGACAGATTGTCAAGCGACTGGACCCTTTTATAATGTTGTTTGACAACCACCAAAGGCACAAACCGCATTGTGAAAGCCACATAATTAAAGGATTTAGCCGATCAATCTCGCAATGTCATTTCCTCCAGCCTGGCCCCAGCCCAATGGGGTTTAAGGGCAGTCCGCGTAAATGAAGGTCACGGGGCCTATGGGACTTGTTCAGGAAGTGGCAGCACACAGCTCAGCCTGTAATGAATATCGCGGGCGTCAGAATAAACACAACACCGGCAGTCATTGCTCACGTCACACTCGCCCTGCAAGGCTCCGCACCGCCTGTAAACACTACGCACTTGGTTAGTGGGCTCGTTGTTGCTGTTTAGCACACACAAGAAAGGATCATATGACTTCTATTTACAGTGAAACGGTTCAACCCAAACACACCTGAGTTGGGACATTTTGGAATTTGCTGAATTTGTGGAGGAAAGCAGTCCTCTGAAGTGAGGCAAAACTGCGGGACTTGTGGTGAAATTGTTTATTACAGTTGCATATTGAAAAATATAGGATACATGAGGCGCGGCTACAATGAGCATCGCCGTCATTTTTGTCACAACTTGCAAAGTCACGAAATGTATAGTACATCAGCACAAGCTAATGACATACAAAAGTTGTGTTGTTTGGTGCCGTACATGTTGAATTAATCTACACTGGAGGTATTAATTTAAAAGGTGTTCCAAATTGTAGGTGGTGTACCATTTGATCGTATAAATACTGAGATGTGATTTATGTTTTGCCCATCATGTAGCTGACTTATCTAGCTAGTTCTCAAAATATTTGAAATACCTCTTAATAAGATGTGTTGCATTATCTCTGTAATTGCTCTTTTTTGTTGTTGTTGTTTGAAAGAGGAGAACATTGATGACTAGCCAAAGCGTTGAGTGATGGTAAGTATGATTATCGGCTCTGCACGTTCAGGCATATTCACACATTTTCTGAATCACTTATCAGTCCGTCTTGTGATTTGAGCGGTGTTAAAAACAATAGTATCCCTGACTCAGCACAATGCATCGCTCTACATTTATTCCACAAACCTTGAAAGCGCAAGTGAAGCAAAATGAGTTGGAATTGGTTAAGTGTTAATGAAAGATGAAATAATACTCCCACAGAGAGTTTACGCTGGGATGTTATTCCACACAAAAGTCAGGATGTTGCGGCTCTCGTCCCAGTTCAAAAAGGCGCCACGTCCAGTATCGTAAGGCCTGAGATTAGGGGGCCACCTGAGTGTTCGGGAGCTCTCAGTTGAAAGAGCCAAAGGAGAAAGAAAACCCCAAAACATAAACCTATTTATTGAGACAAATTCAGGGCAGGAAGAGAAATATTTAGTTAGCTCAGCAGTGAGCGGTCGGCAGCGTTGGAACAGTCCACGGTTGGAGTGGGGGGGTGGAACAGCCAGCCCTTTGTTTGCTAACAGAATGGTGCACTCCATGGGGTCACTGCAGGAGGCCCAACATCACAGTCAGAAGAACACACACACACACACATTTTCCTGCTATGCACACATGGATATGCACATACACACACAAAAACCATAACATTCCTCTGCTTCTATGAATGTTTTATTAAGACTGTGAATGGGTCACAAAGTTACCCCACCACCACCAAAACTTCAGTCTCCGTAGCCACACACTCACACATGCAAACACACGCATGCCCTTTTCACGTACACACCTATAAAGGTGAAGCGATGACAGCCACATGGTTGGCTTCCTGGTCTTTCATTACCTTAAAACTGTTTCTCGAAACGGACTAAAAAAAAGCATAACTCTTCAGTAGTAAATGTTAATAATTTACCAGTTCTTTGCATTTGGTTACTGGCTTTGTGATACGTATTACTGGCCGGAGAATGTCAGAGGAAATCATTTGGAAAAAGTCAGCACTATATCACATAATTTGACCATTTCCAAAAAAGAGCATCAATGCTCACATGAAGTAATGACAAAAAAAGTGTCAAGTGTTCTTACAATACACCCCACATGGACAGAAAAAAAGAAGTTAAACTTCTGCTGCCAAAACCAAAGGACCACAAAGGACCTACAGACAGTACATGCTCCACTAAAGCAGCATTTCATAAACATATTTAAGATACAGAACCACAAATTCATAACGAAGCGTCAAAAGCTGCCATGTTTGCTACACGTTGTCTTGCCTTACTAATACGAAGTGACTTCTGGACCTTCTTTTTACACTAACATGACAGTTTGAACTAAAAAACATTCTCACAGACCTCCCGAGGTTTCTCGCAGGCCACCCACCGGTGGTCTGCAGGCCCTACTTTGAGAAACGCGCCACTTAAATTTATTGAACACTGTAATGGTGATGGGATGAATTTCTCAAGGGCACACAGGCAAAGGAATCCACACTGTAAATAATTCAAGTTACCTTCAAAAAGGACCATTAATACCCCCCAAAACAACCTTTAAACCAGGAGTCAGCACCCTTTTTTGAACGGTGAGCTGCTTCTTGATTCATGAAGGGCTAGTTTGAGACACACCTCTGAAATAATTAATTTGTTCAAAATCCCTGTGAATCATACGATATTATTTGTTGTTATTAACGAATGATATTCATCTTGTGTAGACACCGACCATGTGAATGATTTCTCATAATAATCAGGAAATAGAAACGCGTATAATAACACCTCTATACTACTTCTTCTATTAATCTCTGCCAATGTTCATTCATTCATCTTCCGTACCGCTTGATCCTCACTAGGGTCACGGGGGGTGCTGGAGCCCATCCCAGCCGTCTCCGGGCAGTAGGCGGGGGACACCCTGAATCGGTTGCCAGCCAATCGCAGGGCACTCATAGACGAACAACCATCCACGCTCACACTCACACCTAGGGACAATTTAGAGTGTTCAATCAGCCTGCCACGCATATTTTTGGAATGTGGGAGGAAACCGGAGCACCCGGAGAAAACCCACGCAGGCCCGGGGAGAACATGCAAACTCCACAAAGGGAGGCCGGAGCTGGAATCGAACCCGGTACCTCTGCACTGTGAAGCCGACGTGCTAACCACTTCTGCCAATGTTCACATTTTCAAATGTTCGCTTCAACAACATTCCTAGAAAAAAAATCACAGTGTCACATCGCTGATGCGCTATTTGCAGGACAGCTCCACGGGCTACTTATGTGATCCTTGGGGGTACCTGTGGGCATATTGGTGACCCCCGCTTTAAACTAATCATTGGTGCTTCCAGTCCAAAGAAACCGATTACGTCATGTGTTGGAAGGCATCCTGTTGTATCCAGGTTTAAACTGTTGGATGCATTACATCACCTGTCAACACGTCGCTCAAACTACCACCTCTTCATATTGATACAGTGAAGATATTGTCAAGTGAGCCCATCCCCCCCCCACCAATTTACACTGCCCTCTTCTGTTTAGGCAAACTCGGCGATGAAAAGATGGCTCTTTTTGTAACCTGTTCCTATTCCCATGAGCCCACGCACAAACACGGATGTCGACCTCTTGACATGCCTCACTCGTTGCAATACGTAGGTGTGAAACCAGGAGGACTTCCAGAACCACACACGTTAATTCCTCGCGCACCTCCATACCCCCGCAGAGCGCAGAAAGCAAGTCCTGTTTGATTTGGACGGCCCTACAAGGAGACCTTCGTGTTGAACAAGCTCTAGCACACCGCGCGGTCCAGAAAAACATCGTCTGAGTGGTCGGATACAAGCAGACTCACACTTCTCTGCTGAATTGCCGCATGAATCATCGAGAAGCAACCAACAAGCACCCACATCTCATGAATGTTGGATTTGGTGGCCCGCGTGTCGTCATCAAAATGACGGATTATGTTCTGTCTAAGCCGCATGTCTGGTGCCGCATTAGTAGATCAGCAACCTAGATGACATGAAAATGATCCAATCTCTCCTGGAAAGATTTTGTGTGTCTGTGGGATTTTTTGGGGGGGGGGGGCATTTACCCAGCATAACATTTGTGAGTGTTGCTCACAACAGTTGTTACTGTAGTTCATTCCAAATGTGTTGTGTGGGGTTGAGGTCGGGGTTCTGCACAGGTTCTTCGGAACAAGCCCGCACACTGCGCAACACTTCAGTCCTGTATGGCCTTGTCGCAAGGTGCCTTGTACAAAGCGGGGGGGGGGGGGGGGGGGGGTCGAAATCAAAACGCTGATTGAGCAATTCATTTTTCACAACATGCCAGTGGACGCTCAGGGTTAATAGGATTTTTTTTTTTTTTTTTACGTTTTATGTTTTTGTGTTTTTGGGGGCGGGAGACATGGCGGTCAACTCCAACCATCTGTAGTTGATTATTTTAGTGTGTACACATTGTAGTATGTCTAAATAGTTTTGTCCATACCGTAACTAGTGCTTAAATGAAATTAGCTTGACTTGGCTTTTTTAAGGGCAGTACAAACATTTAAATTTTTTGGAGAAATCAAGCAATCATATGATAAATTTATACAAAGAGAAACAAAAGACGTCACCATGTCCATGTAGCTTTCAATTGTCTTGAGCGTTTAGTGACATTTGCACGTTTTTGTGACTCTTTACTGTTCATGTTTCTTAGCAGCACATTAAAGGGGCAATTTCAATGAACATAAAATATAAATATGTGTGTTCAAATAAATCGATTTAAGGAATGTAATGCTTCTTTTTTTAAGCCACATTCATTTCCGTGGAAAGTTTCCAACTTTGAAATGTATTTCAAACGAACCTAATCTCATTTTGTGCACTGCATGCTTGTGTTTGAAACTAAATGAAGAAATCCTGCTTTTATCTTGATGGTACTTGGTCTCGGTTGCTTTCCACGCTGTCCTGATGCCGAGAGCAATAATCTTAAATAGATGAAGCCCAGCGTTAATCTTGCACCGCCCTACATAGTCAGGCTTAGAGGTCAAACAACAATAATGGTGTCATTATAATGCTTGCTCTCAAATCTGGAAGACTCTCAAAGTAGTGGTCGTAGAGTGGTTTGCCAGTATAAAATCATGATGGCTGCAAGACACAAGAGCCAGGGGACTTATTCTTTTGATGCCTTCTTTGCGTCATTTGGCTCAAAACACATTCGTGCTAATACTTTTCTTTTCCAGTTTTGTTTCATTGTTATTCCAGCATGCAGCCACTTCCAAACAAATGCCCCCAAAAAATTCAAGTTGAAGTTTGAGAGGGTGGCAGTATATCATACAAAGTTAAAGTAACCACCGGTAGTCATCAATCATTGATGGAAGGAGGCAGCATACATGATGTTTGTGTTCCTGTCACACTACAACCTTAACTCCAGTGTCTCACAAACGCACACATTCACATACTTGGGGGCCAGAAAAGTGCTACTTTGTATGTGTGTGTGTGTGTGGCGGTGACGGAGAGAGTGACCCAAGAGGCCCAGCTAGTTACAGCCTCTCTGCTGGAGACCACAACTTTCACAAAACAAGCATTGTCGTTATAATCTTCCAGACATTGCGGACAATCACAGAAACCGAAAATAACTACAGTATTAACTTTTTTTTTTAAGCGGACTAAACTGTGGTTCGTTTAAAAGGCCACACAACCACAAATGTTTGCCAATGAGAATTTTTTTGCAGAAATTCCCCTTCAAGAGTGTAATCCTGCCACAGTCTTACACAGAAAACCACACATTCATACCAAATGATGACTGTTTGGAACAATAGGCCTTGCGTGGTTAGTGCCACAATTATTGGAGGTGTTTCGATGCTAATTATGTGCGACTACAGACTGTCAAAGGGTCTTACTGGAAATAATAAGGCGAGCTGGAAATGTTGAGTTGGAATTGGCAAAATGTTTTAAAAAAGCTTCAAAAGTGGCTTTGTTTGACCACCGCTAAACAAATGAGCACAAAATGTGACGATGAATGTGTCATAGCTACACCAGCACACTAAGAACACATCACCGTGATGTGAAAAAGAGGAGAAAGAGGGGCGGGGTGTCAGCATCATGACCTCCGCTGCTGGTTGCGCAGGGCGCAACAGAGAGCTCTTTGGCACGTCAGCAGCTCGGCAACCCTCACACACTCGCACATGCATAGACACACACCCGCACATACACACACCCGCACACGTATGTGGAAATAAAAGTAGCTGCCCGAATAGTTGGACCAGTTTCACACATTCGGCGCGCGCACGGATTCTCATTGAGCAACGGCCACCACGTTCGAGGACAGCGTGGAACTTTTACGCACGATATTGTATTGAGGCACGACTTTTTGAACTTTTTCCCCCCCTCTCTGACGACCTCTCTGACGACCTCGCTCTCTTTCTGGCACCCCTTCGCCCCCTTCAATTCGTGCGGTACTTTTTTGAACGCCAGGTACGACGATGTTCTCCACGCACCTGCCCCTGTTAGTGTTGAAGTGTTTCCTCGGTGTGGCGTCGGTTCGGATGGCGCAAGGAGCAAGCTTCCCTCGGCCGCCCTCCTCAGGTGAACTGGACCAGGACGTGCTCCTCCAACACATGGCCAAACTGCACGAGAAATGCAACAGGGAACAGCGTCTCAAAGAGGGAAACACGGCCAGGAGCTTCAGAGCAAGCCAAGGTAAGTGAAATATTGTGAATGGAATGAAGATCGGGAAGACATGAAAATACCATTTGATTTCCGTTTGTCACATACACATTTAACAGCCATCCATCCACTTTCTATCCGCTAATCTTCATTAGCCGGATGCACCCTGGATTGGTCGCTTGACAAACGCGGGGCACATACTGTATAGACAATAGAGCTGCACAATATATCAGAAAAAAAAATCCTTATCGCAAGAAATGAGCCGTGCAATATGCATATCGCAAGAACCTGCGAGAGTTTTCATATGGGATTGTGCGCTTTAATCTGGATTCAATTTAAGCAGTCAGATGCGATCATAAATGTGCATCGCCATCCAGGAGCTGAACAGTATCTTTGGGGCATTACAATTAAATAGCAAAGAATATGTTGAGCTTGCTTATTTTGCTGCATGGGGGGGGGGGGTCGCTTTCATTTGATAAAAATGTCATTTCTACATTTCTACTACAGTATATGTTAAATATCGCAATACTGCATATCAATGTCACTGTCATCAAAACTCATATTGCATTTTTTTCCAATATCGTGCAACACGAATGCACAATCATTCGCACTTACTCATTAACCCCTCGGGACAATTTAAGAATTTTCAATGAAATTAACATTCATGCTTTTGGAATCAACACAAAACCAGACCCCAGATACAAATCTGCCACCGCAGAACTGCGAGACAGACGGGCTAAGCACATGTACACCGTGCCGCCACTTACCCAACAATAACATGCATAGAACTTAATTTAATTATGCAGATAAGTTCGTTTCCGGTTGAAAAGTTGTCATACTCAAGTAATCGTATCGCGAGATGATTCATATGTTGATTCTCATGCTGAAAAATGTGCTTAAAAGAATATTAGCATGGTGCAACGACATTCTGAACCACTGTTGAAAAAAAAAACAAACACCCAAAGCTAAATATACTGGTACAATTATTATACCACTAAAAACTGATCAAAGTGTTTGGGGTGTTGTATTGTCGCTCATTAATTGAAGGGTACCTAATTTTGTGGCAGGGTAGTGCATGTAACAAGCTTTCACTGGAGTTCCATGACTCAGCCAAGTGCTCTAAATAGGTGTGATTGTTTTGGAACAGTCTGAGAATGCGTTTAAATGATGCTGGGACGTTGCCGCAGCTGCCTCCCTTCTGCTGAGGGTCCGATCCATTACCAAGAGAAAAGGAAAAAAAATGCCTGTGATAGCCCGCGAGCCATGCCCGACTTCATGTCTGGTTAAACCGCAGAGTGGCGCCTCCGAGTGTCATTGTCATGGATTCTGTGTTTGTGTTGTGGCTCCAGGACATGTGTGACTCCGCGTCACGGAGCCAAGAGGGGGGGAGCTTAATCACAGCAGTTCTGATGCTCTTTTTATAACTCATTTCTATCCCATGTACTTCTCACATAGCGTAACATAACAGGCGCATATTTTGACTGCAATGGCCTAGCGTAATCTAAGGAGAGATGTGAGGGACTTCTCATAACAATGAGAGAGCTGTTAAAACAGTAGATTGTGTCGCGGTGCCTGCATGGGTAGAGGGTGCAGGTTGTATTAAAAAAGGCTCAGAGCGAAGCTTGAGGTAAGCATTTCCATATGCAGGCTGAATCTGAGGTAATGTATATCTCCTGAGTCGCTCCATACTTCCGTTGAACTCTTACACAATGAACAATAAGTCTGCTGTTGAAGTTAATGTTCATCATGAATCTGGAGAGCCCCCCGCTTCCACCTCTTCCCCTGCCACCCACATCCCCCCCCCAGAGTCTGGTTCCCCTTACAGGGCGACTTCTGCATGCACGTCCTAGCCACTCGGTCTGCTCACGTAACACAGGCTTGAACAAGGGAACGTGTTTAATTGCACCACGTTAGATTGTGTGAAGTACAATTCGTTATCGATTTACAGATCTCTCTGGGAATTTTCACATGACTTTAACAAACTTTACAGGAACAACTTCAGTTCAAATGAGGTTCCCCTTTCAAGGCACCATTTCATTCCCATTTTGGAAAAGATAGTTATCATCAAACTGATGCAAAGCCACTTTTTTCAACAACACAGCCATCCTGTCCAAAACCAACAAGAATGATGGAAAGTATAAAACAAATATTGACTGGTCAGGCCGTGTTTAAAACAAAAACATGGAAGCACCTGTAAGTTGCAAAACAACATGTTCTAATTGTGATACTGTTTATTTTGATATAAATCATCAAAATATGTATATGTAGCCAAGGAAAAGACAATTACATATTGTACGACTCTTTTTCTCAACTGGGGTAGGCGATTGCCTCGCCCAATTGACGGAGCGAAAACACGCCGTATCCTCAGTTTATGACAGTCAGAGGTTTTGAACAGCAAGCAACGGAATAGTTTGCGCGGCAGCCTAAGAATATGTTGTCACGTAGCGCACAAGTACGTACTTGACTTAACTACTGCGTTAATGTAGGTCAGTGAAAGAATATGGTGCATTCTGACCTATATGTGCAAACGCGTGGGAAGAGTTGTGTAACTGAGTGGCCAATGTACAGAGAGACACGAGACAACACTTGTTCAGCCAATAAAAGAATCAATAAAAAATACGAGTCGTGTATAGAAATGTTGGCCTACCATAAAAAGGAGTACCCATTCGAGAGTCCGCACGGAGCTTTCGGCAGCGGTTTTTACTCGAGAGAAAAAAAAAAAGTGACTCGGCCAAGTTGGAAGATGTGAAGCGTTGACAGTGACGCGCCTACTGATTGATGGATTGTCTTTGCAGTGCCCTCTGACCTCAGGACAGTGTACCATCTAAACCTGACCACCCTCCAGGACTCTGAGGTCATCCTGTCAGCCACACTCCACTTCCTGCTAGGACGGCTCCCTCCTGAGAAAGCGTGGATCTGTAAACGCTTCAAGAGCGCATCTTGCCGGTCCTCCGGCACGCAGCCATCTACGGCCATCAGCCTGCTCCTTCGCGCTGTCTCCTCAGGGTCGGGAGTCAGTTCTGGGTCACCCGGGTCACTCCTAGGCAATGTGACCTTCTACCCTCAGAGGAGAGGGGTGTGGCAGATGAAAGACGTGACCCAGGTCATAAAGGAGGCGAGGGACAGAGGTCATCACCTAGTGTCAGTGGAGTTGGACTTAGGGCAGGAGTACCAGAGGAAAGCAGAGGGATCAAGCATGCCCTACCTGTTAGTCTACGCGGATGACCTAGCCTTGGCAGAACCTAACGGTGTGTACCCAAGTCTTCAGAGATATGACCCGTTCTCTGAAGGTGCGGGGCCCTCGCAGTCCCCCCACATCTCGTACGGACCCAATTTCTCACCACGGTTCAAAGGACGTGTGAGGAGGGAAGCAACTTTTCTCCCCGACTCGATACAGAACAATGAGCTGCCTGAGGTTGACTTCAGGACCGTTGGATACGGGAAGGACGACCTTTGGGAGAGCTCATGGTATCCGGCCCTCAAGCCCAAACTCAAGGCTGGGAAGCAGGAAAAGAAAAGTAAAAGCCACGAGGAGGCCGGCATGCAAGGTAGAGGAGGACATGATAAAGGGGAATCTACAGAAAGAACAACAGACGGGTCTAAATTTGACACCTCGTCTGTACGAAGACACAAAGATAGCCGCGCCCAAACGGTCGATAGTCAAAGGCAAGAGCAGAGACATGAGGTGAGGGACGCGAGGAAGCACAATAAGGGAAGTGCTCATCACTCCCGCTCACCCGTTTTGAGTTTTGACGACGAAACCATGCGCAAGGCTAGAAGAAAGCAGTGGGGAGACACCCGGCACCATGGCTGCTCCCGAAAGAACCTCAGAGTGGATTTTGCAGACATCGGCTGGAACGAGTGGATCATAGCGCCCAAGGCCTTTGACGCCTACTACTGCTCAGGCACATGCGGTTTCCCAATGCCCAAGGTAAGAGCACAAACACTGAATCAGCCTACTTTGTCTCATTCGTTATCATCCACATTACCTTCAATTCTTCTCAAACTATCGCCAGGTGATGAGGCCCTCAAATCACGCCACCATCCAAAGCATCGTCCGAGCTGTCGGGATTATTTCCGGGGTTCCAGAGCCTTGCTGCGTACCGGAGAGGATGAGTCCTCTGGCGGTGCTTTACCAAGAAGAATCCAAGGATCTGGTGCTTAAGATTTACCCCAATATGTCTGTCCAGTCCTGTTCCTGCCGGTGAAATGATAACACTGAAGGATAAGGATAGAACAAGACTGATGTAAAGTGAAACAAACAACAAAAAAAAGACTTGTGGAGAATGAAACTTTTAGTCATTCTGGCTCAGTGATTGATATTTGTGCAGGAAGCCAGGCGGAAGAACAATCAATTGCGATTGTTGTCTGTCCAGCGGCTGCAGGCTCTTTCTCGCTACCTTTTTTGTGGAGACAACATTTTCATGACAGGATCAATTTGTCACAGCGACGTACACACATAACTTATACAGCAACCTCTCTATTTATGCGTGTGTACTTTGCAGTGCTGGACCTATTTCAAGGAGCCTATCATGCTACCACCTTGATAAAAGTACAATGTGCCGTCTAGCCTAAAAAATGAAAATTGTCACATGAAAATCCTTTTCCTCTCCTCTCATAACATCTTTGAAGTATTAAAACAGAAGTCTTTTCTGATTTTCTCCCCCCTCCCAACCACCCTGCCCCCGATAATAAGGCTAAAAGCTAGTGTTTTAGATGTTACTTTGTACATATGTTTTTAAATTATGAAAAGGTCAAAGATAGGTTTCTATAAAAGGTCGACTAAAATAGTAATTTAATCCAACACTCATATCTATATATTTTTTCAAAGATTTTTGTCTGCGTTATTCTTTGCTCTATACTGGGTTTGTGGGGGCGGGGGGTATTTTGTCAAAACAAACCTTAAAAGGCACCACTGTTCAAAAAGAAGTGACTACAAAGGCAGGAAGATTCCACTCCAAGATACCTTGCCCTTCCCCCAGGCTCCCCCAAGCCTCCTGACCCATTATTGCCCCCCACCAAAGGCTCCAACGTCGTTTGTCCAACAAATAATTTGACTGATGTGGCCGTGGTGGATTAATGGTTGATGGAGGAAACCGGCATGCACTAATTAAGACGTCAGCCACTTGAACTTCAAAACACGGAGCGCTTCCTCTTTCCAACCAAGGAGCAACCCCACCCCCGCGCCACCCCGTACTAAATACAGGATGTTCTTCTCAAAGGACTATCTGCAAGACTGCAGAAAATCTTGAGTATTTTTGTTTTTAAGAGGGAGCCTTTGTGTCTGAAACTGTCAATGAAATGACGGTACCTCTTGATTATTCAACTATGATTACACTGCGGCCGCTTTGCCGTCGGTGTACAAAAGTTGGCACCGGACCGCACATCTGTTTGTAACAACAAGAGTGCTTTGAAGTTCGCCTTGGCCGACAGCGGATGGTCATTTTGTCTCTAGAAGGCATGTCGTGAGCACTTGGGGACAGAGAATTCTGTTTGCGGCAGTCAAGCGCGCTCTCTGGGAAATGGGTGGGAGCATATCTGAACAGTGTTTTGCCAGCAACACTTAACTGCTGCCACCTCACATGATGCATCACTTTGTTGAATCCTGTGTACAGTATTTGTTCCAGTGTCTAAGATGAGTTGCAGAACTTATTGTGTGTGTTTTTTTTAATATACGACTGGACAGTAAAAAAGACTCGACATTGAAGACATGAATATAAATACCATGGAAATTCTGACTTGTGTCTACATTAACTTCCGATACCAAGGGACTGCACCAGTCCTGATTTTCCGGGGGGAAGAAAACCAACCAAACAAACAAACAAAAAAAAGCTCATCTGTATTTGTGTCATTCTATGATGTAAAGATTAAACTATACACAACATGGTGTCAGTGTTGTTTTAAATGGGCAATGTATTTTAATGTACTGGAATAAAAATTTAAGTATTGTATCCAAAAGTGGTCATTCTATTATTGCAATGTGGTATGACTGTGAAGATTGGCATAGTGGCTAAAGGGTAAATGTAACTTGAGATCTCACAGGGAATGTAAGCTTTACAGCTTTATGGATGAAGATGAATTATTTTTCAAACTGTAAACTGAGATTTGGTATCTTACACGTTGTTTAAATTACGACGACGACAGCCGTCGTAAATCTAACTTAGATGAGTGACACGTCCGACTTTTTCCTCGTGTTTCCTCACTGATCCCTTTTACAGTCTGGATGTACAGTTGGCTACGACAACATGAACCCGGCGTCAACCACAATCTTGAGTCACAGGAGAGTACGAACAGTGGTCAGTTCCAGCCAACAAAACCGCAGCCAGGACCTGACCTGTCTTCATGACTCGGCATCTACGTGCCAAGAAGAAATGAGCCTCGCAAGAAACCAAGAAGAAAATATTTGTTTTCCCCCCAAATGATTGCTCAATTAAACAAAAAAGAAATAAAGCCATTGTTGGACCAGAGAGGATTTTCTGTCTGGGCTGAAATGTTAATTCCTCACATGGTTGCTTAGCTCAGAGAAATTAGGATGAAGCTGATTGACCACTTAATAATGTAAACCTCAGTCTGCAATTATAATTCACCAAATAACACGAAAAGGCCTCCTTTTTTTTACAGAAGAACACTCGGATTTGAACTATTGCTAAAACAATCTTAAAGAGGCGGTTGGTACGGCAAGCACACTTGAAAGACCAGCACTGTTTTGCAGTACTTTTGTGGGATTTTCTCCTATAGTTGCACTGACACTGGTGGCTCAGCTTTAATGTCCAACCGAACGTCATCATTAAAAGCATCTGTGAACAATTCTATCTTCACAAAAATGGCAATGAACCCCATGACTGGTTAATCAATTTACCAGTGTTGTGGTACAACAAATCAGTGAGGCCCAAGCCAAGCATGCACACTGTGTTTTACATCGCACATTCAAATACACACAGAAGAGGCTGGGGTAGTTTCCTTTCCCTTCAACCTCAGGCCTCCTTCATGCCTCATTTACCTGCCACAGAGGCACCAATTCATGTCCGCTTGTCATAAGCTTGCTCCAAGTTCATTTTTAAAGAGGAAAAAAAAAAGAATAAAACCGATCAAGAAATGACTGTAGGCTTATGTCGATTTGATTTCGCTATGCAGATGAACGACACCGACATATTGTATGGAGAAGGTGGTCTAAGCTAAGGCCGGAAAACTGGAGTGTTTCAGCGTTGTCCGAGTTCAGCTCATGTTTTCATACTATTTTGTGCGACAATTATGGCATCATATGATAACAAACACCACGCAATATATCATAAGGGTTTCAATGAAGCGCTAAAAAGTAAAAATCTACACTTAAAAAGATAACAGTATGTTCTGAGTCTGAATGACACTCACAGAGAAGTATACAATTTACAGTTGTAATGTACTGCATCACACAGAGATGTTTTCAGTATTTTTGCTCCTCTAAGAGCACACACATATTTGGACCTACGAACCGTTTAAAATTCTCAATTAACTTAACATGCATGCGGGAGGAAGATGGAGATCCTGAAGAAAACACGCACAAGCACAGAGAGAATCTGCAAACTCCACACAGGAAGGCCGCAGCCAGTATTTGAATACACAACTGGTGTCAGATCTGTATTAGAGTGCCTATTATTGTGACAGAACAATGAAAGTGATGTTAGTTCGGAATAGAGTCAATAATTTTAATCAATTCCTCCTATTGTTGTTCTTTATGATACGATAAATTATTTATTGTTCAAAACCCAAACTAAGATTTAGGGGGGAAAAAACACTCAACACATTTTTTCTTGTGGACATGTTTAGATTTGTAAAGGTGCAAACACACATTTGCATGTAAAAAGCATAAGGATAAATAATAAGGACCGTTTCGAGATATGCGTGACAATCGTGAGCTGACCTCCACACCTCCCATCTATTTTCCATCCTGAGCTCCTTAAGGCACCAAGTCATCATCAGACGATAAACACACAGGCCTGAAGGACAGACGAGCGCCCTGGAGGTCAGCGTCCATGTACCTCTGCCGCCCCCTAGCGGACAAGGCTGTATTGGCCATATGCTATTTTATTACAGCTATCTACATTCACTGTTAAACGTCAAAGTCTCATTGCGAATCCTGGATTCTAAACCTATTAAATAGCGAAACCTCAATTAAAGAATAAATACATCATTCTTCTGGCAGGTTAAGTCTCAGTTGTGTGACGTCATGTGTCTGGACAGGTGGTGTCGTTCTCTGAAGTACTCGTGACAGATAGGGCAAGTGAGCTTCTCCTCCCGCCTCCTCCTCACTTGGGACTCTGCGGCGAACTCCTTCTTGTGGTGGGAGCGCATGTGGAAGACGAGGTCAGACGTCATGCGGAAAGACAGGTTGCACTTGGCGCACCAGTTTTGCACCGACACACCAAAGGACGTGAAGGTGGGTGGGAGGACTGTCAGAGCCGAGTTGGACTGGACCCGAGCAGTTCTTGACCAGTGGTCTGATGCGTAATGGAAGGGGGCGTTTAGCGTGATGGGAGAAAGCAACGTGTGAACATCACTGCTAAGGATGCTAGGAGCCATCAGGTTAGTGTATCCTGAAACACTCCTGGGCGGGAAGGTCTCTTTCATCTCCTCCGGGTTGGCTGAAAGTACCATTGTTGGGCTACCTTTATGTAGTTCCCCCGCAGAGATCCTTTTACTGGGTTTACAAAAAGCGCTTCTCTGTTCTCGATTACCGGAGTGGACTAAAGAAAAAGCGCTACCAGTGCTGGAGCGTAAACCGGAGCTCTCTCCTGTATTCGACTCCGAGTCCGTCAACCTGTCACGCGTAATCGTCAATTTGGCTTCTGTCTCCTCTCCAAAAGTTGCATTTTTACATCCCAAATGATCTACTTTGGTTGTGTCAGCTTTTATCTTCAAGGGTGAGTCAGGTGCATCTCCTCCAGCCTCATCCTGGATCTTGTCCAGTTGGGTAATGTTATCATCATTTGAAATATTATTTTTTTCCAACAAGACTGTTTTCCTCCCTTTGAAGTAAACGGTTTCCTGGTATTTCCGTTTATTCCCGTAGGGAAAATCATCATCGGCGTCGCTTTTCTTGTGTTCCAAATCTCTGGCAATGTTATGGAAGTCTGTGACACGCCGCTGCCTCTTGACTTCCGCGTGCTTGTGAACGTGAACATCACGACTCCACGTGTCGCTTGAGATTTGCGGGCAAAAGAAACGGCAATGAGCCAGGAAGGGATATTCATTCTTGAATACCTGCTCGCACCTGATACATTTGAACTCTGCAAACACACAAATATCGCGGTATTAGTGTTCCAATTCTCAAATTGACTTTAAAAACAACCACAGCTAAAACAAAGTGATGCACACAAAATATATATATATATATATCAATTAAACAAGTTGAAAACAACAGAACTCTTTAAAACAAATGCAGGGTCTTGTGCCAAGTTGAACGCCAAAGATTACGTTTTGAGACTTACATTGGTTCCCCTGTCCATTTGAGATGCGATTTCAAGGTTTTGTGAATTACCGATAAAATATTACATGGCTGAACACTTTCCTATCTCGTTGACTTAGTGGTATTGTATGTTCTGTCGTGAAATCTTTGTTCACAACATGCTGGCCTTTTGGTGGCCGAAAAAAAGTCCCCAGGTTGTATCGCTTTTTCTTTTCTGGAGCTCTGGAATGCCCTACCCATGGAGAGCTGCTCCAAATATTTAAAGCATAACTAAGGAATATTACTCTTGCATTTATCGTTGAACTACATGTTGGCCTGCGTGACTGCTGCTTCTACTTTCTCTCTTGCCCCTCCTCCCCAACTTGGGGTGACGATGACCGAATTGGAAGTCACTGTCTGGATTCTGCACCAAGTGACCAGCACAAGATCTGAGGTGGATCAACACCTGCTGGGATAGGCTTTAGCACACCCGCGACCTTTGTGAGGATCACCGGATCAGAAAATGGATGAATGATCCTTTCTTGAACCGCAACGAGTACACTGACCATTGGGTAGATGGACAATCTTCTAGTATGCCATGATATTTAGACTGGATTGACAAAAGTAATAGCTGATACAAGGTGACTTTAACAAATCATAATAAGAAACTCCAATAAAATCCAGAAACATGTTGTTCCCAATCGAAAAACAATAATATTTTTAAATACCAACATATTCTAGACATCCAGATACCGTGCAAAATATCAAATGTATCCCAAATTGGCTATGAAGATCGGATTGGGTGGTTGACGTACAAAAATCTTTCATCATATCCCTATTTTACAAAAAAAAACATCTTGGCGAAACATAATTCTTCTCATAGCATTCTGTAGTCATGTATTTTTGCACACACTTGATTAATACAACAACAAAAAAGGGCTCACCTTCACCCGAGCCTCTGCATGTTTCTGCGAAGCCCAGAAGGTGACATAGCTCCCGGTCGTACCACACCAGCAGTTCCTCCTCCTGGTGGACGTCCCTGGTGGTCCGCACGTAGAGCTGACCTCCTTTCAAAAAGGCCTCCGTGTTCTGCTCCTCTCCGTTGCGCGCAGCCTGCACCAGCCGCAGCCAAGACAGCGCCAACGCGGAATTACGCATGGCCTCTGGGTCCACCTGTTGGCAACGTCCAGTTAGCGCACAGCAAAAGCCTTCCGAGTTGGGGAGCCGATATTTTGAAGCCAACTCACCCTGAACACGCAGGGTTTGGATCTTCTATCGCTGGATTTCTGAGCAATGAAAGCGACGGTGTCGTAAAAAGTGTGATGGAGCACACACGGACCGAAGCTGGTCCCCGCGGGGATGCTGCGCGTCACCACCACGCTGGTGTGAAGCTCGGCGGGATGCTGCACGAATTTTCCGTCACCCGGCCACATGGACCGAGCTAGGAAGGCGTGATCCATCGTTAAACTGGAAAATAATGATGTTCACACATTAGGAGATTAAAATGCTGGCCCAGAACATTCTCGGATTGACGGGGGGCGGGCGGAGGGGTCTCACAATCTTATCAACTACATTCTATATTGTGGATTACAAATTAAAGTTGCTTTCTATCGTCGGATAAAATGTGATTTCCATCGGCGTGCGGTGTTGCAACGGCGAAACGTCGTGATGTGAAGCGTGCCATTGATCATTTTTTACATAATTGCCGTTTGTAGCGTGTCAATTGACTTAAGCGGGCACAGCCAACGCAGACTAAATGATTCGGGACTGACGTCCTTTGTCTCAGGTTTTCTTTTTTCACTCGATTTCTTCTTTTGTTTGCCTCCATCTGCCGTCAACTGCCTCCTCCGTGGGCGCTTTAAGTTCAATCGCAAAAAAAAAAAAAAGAGAGAGATGATATTGAGGATTCTAAGAGCAGCCGTAGTGTAAAAATGGCACGCGTCGTTGCAAGCGTCAAATAATAAAATACACCCTGTGTATTTGCTCTATGAGTGGAAAAAGTCTCCCAAGAGATGGTGCGAGGGCTCACCTGCTGGACATGATGTTCTGTGACGACGTGCTCCCAGGTGGTCCCACGATGAGCAAGTTATCCGACTGAGCGTTCATGTGCACCGTCGCCCCTCCGAGCTCCCACTCCCACTTATCGCGGTCCGTCAACGACACCCGCTGATGCGTGGCACAATGATGCAAACGCGCAGACGGCACCGCTACTACCGCCACCCACTCATCCAAATGATCTACTGATTGGTTTGTGTGTCTTTCCAGGGAGGAGGAGACCAGTAGCCAATGAGTAGAAAGCAATCGCGTGATGGTGATGTTAAGGCCACAGCCCATGACATACAAATGATAAATAACACGACATCAAGACGATGGTGCCCAGTTTGGATGTAAATAAATATGTTTGTTATTGTGGTTTACAGTACTGAACGACAATACATCATGTGTCTCGAAAAATTAACTGGATTGGTAAACAGATCTGAACCAAAAGAAGACCCCGGTGGTGGAGTCGTCCTCTCGAAACATCAGGGAAACATTGGGTTATTTGACCGATTGGGAAAAACGAGGAAGAATCAAGACCGAAAGCGTCAGGATTTTTACTGCAAGGTTCTAGTGACATAATTCAGACATGAGTCATGCAGCGTCAACAGCAAAACACACATTCATCTTGAGTTCAGAGTCAAACCAACTGTGCAGAAACATCCTCTCTGTATATCGCAGCTATCTTCCGGTGCAAATGCAGCTCTTGGGCCATCAATGTAAATGCAGCCCCAAAACTCACAATGCCCTCACTGGTCGTGACCACCAATTAGTCTGAATGCAATTTTGGAATACATCCTGAGAGCCGTTTCACATATGTGCCTCCAATTTTGTGAAACAGTGTAACAACTACAAGTAATAGTGTTCAGCCCAAAACGGTCACAGAAACATTAACATGGAAGCCCTAATTAACGATTTTGTAGCACTTGACTAGTTTGTGCGCTCGGGCCCCGTTATTCGGCAATGTTACATTTATGCATGGCAAGATGCAGCAAGTAAGTCAGGTTTGCCACTGGGCCAATCGTCTGAATGTATCTGTCCAATGAGCATTGAATGGATTCATTCAGATTTATAATTTGGCTCTTTACATGGCCACAAAAATGTCAGTTAATCAGAAAGAAGGTTTTGTTCTTGATATTTAATCAAATTTCCCTCAGGGGCAAAATGCCAGAAGCTTTTTGAAAAGCTGACATTCCAATTGTGCAACAACCTAGAAAATACAGGCTTCTAGATGGCCATGTTGTATCCCAGCAGACATCTTGGGAATTTGTAAATACATTCTGGAATACAAGAGGCTGAAGGCAAAATTGCTGTGTTCCGCCAATCAACAAAACATCATGGCTTTGACATTATTTAAGAGGAAAATACAATTGTTGCTACCCGAAAGATCAAGTAGGCTACTGTTAAAAACAGACACAAACCATTTACACAAATATCTGACAAAAGGTTTCAAAGAAGTCGTTTTTTTGCCACATTTGTGTGGCTCAACATGACAGCATCTTGAAATTGTATCGGTGCGTGACTATTGCAGTGCATTTTCAAGTTACTTAAAGATAAAAGCTATTCAAAGTAAGTTTTGGCAATTTTCTATTCTTTTTCTTTCCTTTCAAGTCCTTTCATGTTGGAATAAGTTTGAAAACATGGTGTGTATGAGAACAAAGCAACCTGGGTATGAAAAAGAGTAAGACTAAACAAGGTTTTTGCTGTGTAAATAATCCTTCACGCTGCCATGATCCCAAAATGTTCGTTCTCCTGTAAAAAAACATGTATGTCCATTTTTGTCATTTGAAATAAATGTTTATATTCATAAGATATTCGAAACACGTTCATTATCTATGACTTACTGTTTTTCATTCAATTGTTTTATATTCTTTTTTCCCCCCCATGTAAAATTTGATTTAATTTTGACTTGACACTACTGTGGCAGCGTAGGTTAGCGATACGACTATGCCACATCCCGATTTATGTGTAAATCTGTATCGGTGATGAACGTCGTTCGAAGCTGAAGACTCCCTGTACGCAGCACAGGCCAAACTGTATAGGACAATAACATTTTACCAAGTGTGTATAAGAAAGGCTGTTACTTGGGGTGTAATGGTACAAGTACTTGTGGAAGACTTTCCTAAAAAGAACAAAACTATGCCAAGATAAAAGCAAAAATGTGTGGCTGTATGTCGTGCAATTATCATTACAATTTTATTCTTTTAGATGTAAATTCTCTGTTGTTGTTTTTTATAAGGTGCACTTAAAGAACTTTGGACATGTAAGCATCGTGTACTTACATTTAAAAACATGATATTTGTGTCTTTTAAGGATATTTTTTATAACTTGTCTAAGAGTGAGTTGTGACAAGAGGAAAATGCTGGTCCCAGAGCCATGGATGCAACAGTTTAAAACTCCACTTGAGGGGTAAGTGGGCAACAATAAATCAAATTAGTGTTACATTAAATTGCATTAATCTGCATTTACACGACATCTACTACTGTGGAGTTTTAGTTAAGTGGAGTTTAGAGACTCTCCTCGGGTGTCGCTCCTCTCCTCCATCCTGTGCAAGCCTCACGTTTCTTTTTTTCCCTCCCCACCCCAGTCTCAAGAGGCGAGATTTAGGGAGGCCGGCTTCCAGTCCACGCCTGTGCGTAGCGACACGGCCCGGCCTCACGTCGCAGAAGAAAAACTTGAGACACGTCGATCAATGCGTTAACGGATGTTGGAGTGGGGGGGACGATGTGAAGATTTGCAGTGAGTAGCGGCGCTGTTGCTGGAAAGCTCGAACGCAAGCGGGGGGGAAAGATGGCGAGGAGGCGCATCCACACGATCCTCGCTTCGCTTCTGCTGGGACTTTTCCTCCTCCATGTGTCGGTGAAAGGATCGCAACAACAGGGACAACAGCAGGGGGAGGAGGAGGGGGAGGAAAGGTCCTGCCAGGGCGCCTTCGACCTCTATTTTGTTCTGGACAAGTGAGTGTCTCTCATTATTTATGGCTTTTGTTACTTTCTCATGGCTGCGCTTAGCCGCGCAACCGCCCCGTGGGCTGGAAAACGCGTGGCACTCCGGCCTGATGCGTCGGCGTCCCGTTGGACAAATAAGCACCAGGATAGAATCGAACCGAACTGGGAAATCCCCTCGTTAAACGATGACAAAGATCCCAAACAATGAAGCACTAGGCTGTGCGAGCGGTTAGGATTACGCGGGGAATCCGTACAAGTGCGCAGACTTGATGGGTTTTTATTTTATTGTTTTTTTGTTGGGCCGTGTTGTTCTTTTGGCCCGGTTCATAACACCGAGGCAGAGAGAGCAAGCAGAGCCGCGGCATGTGGGCTGGGCCAGTCGGGATTGAGTTTCAGGCCGTTGACGCCTCCCTGCCGGCCAGGCGAGCACAGCTGCAACCGAGCCGTGCAAGTTGTCTCCCAAGTTCTGTTCTGTGCACGCTTCAAATCTACAATCCACATCCACTTCGCTATTCTTTGATATTGGCAATATATTACATGCATACATAAATTTTTGGGGCTCTGTACAGCTGCACAATCCAAAGGGAACCAGTATGAGTGTCCAGAATTTGGTCCCAACAAAGATAAGTTTTTACTTTATAAAGCTGGGGTGTCAAACCCATTTTGTCGCGGGCCGCATTTTAGTTACCATTTCCGTTGAAGGACCATTATTTTTCTGAAATCATATAAATAAGTCAAGAATAACGGTTTATTGAACGATTGTTTCAGTTACTGTCATGGGGTGTTTGGCAACAAGAAAATGTTGACAATATCTCTCTTCTTTATATCATATGGGAATTTGAAATTATTTTATATATTTTAGCAAGCCTCATGGAAGTTGCCATGTTTGATTTGTTTTTGTGGGCCACATAAAAAGGTGTGGCGGGCCAGATCTGGCCCCCGGGCCTTGACTTTGACACGTATGCATTAAAGTGATGTCGATTTTACTGACCTTCCATACATTCAGCTGGAGGCGATCTAGCGGACTTTTGAGAAGAGGTGGGGTACCCCGCGGACTGGTTAACATTTTTAAATGCTACAATCTATCCAGTAAATCACAATGTCCCATCACAGGTGAGCTATTTTTAGAACAGAAATGTACACATGGCCCTTGAGGGCGACATCGTGCCCACCTGCACCGTGTTGGGGACCCCTGATCACAACATGAGTTGAAAATGAATTGAGTGCAACAAGACGAAGGGCTTTCTAGTCATGCGTAGTCATGTCTTGCACAAAATAAGTTCTATATTCCAATTTTGCGCCCACCGTATTATTACATGATTGATTTTCTTTGGGTCAATGTTCAGTTAAGATGATGCCAGTTTACTGCGCTTATGTAATTTACTGTGTGCATATTGGGAGCTGCTCAGACATGATAATTTACATTTTTATCATTTCTGGCCTCCAGTTGCAAAATGATGCGGATGGCTGCAGAGCGATTAGACATGTCAAAACGTGCTACAAGCAGACCAGCGTACAGATAAGGCTGAAAAGATGGAACCTGTTAAAATGTCAAGCCGTTATTTGTTCAGAGTAAATTAGAGTGGTTGAATCAATTTTGTTCAAGCATCCGGTGATTTGCGTAGCTTGTTGTAACATGTCCTCATGTTTCCCTTGTACTCACCATTGGAGCTGCAAAGTCAACACTTTGAATGACATTTCACTCTTTGGGGTGTCCACGGCAACATCTGTCAGCTGCTCTTCACTCTTTACCCTTTGCTTCCGAAAGTTTAAGAGGAGCCCGAGGAGCATGCGTCACGCATGGCCAGCGCTCCCAGTGCTTGGACCTCTTCATGTCTCCACAGGCCTCCAGGAAGAAGCTGCTCTTCTCTTTTTTTTTTCTCAAAACCAACTTATTGGCCTTTTTCCCTTTAATGCCACATGATGACCTGTTCAACAGCCCCTCAGTGGGAGAGAACTATGGCATCCAGCGTGTTGAGAAAATAGATCTAGATGGACAGAATGAAAAAAGGATCATCAGCTCCCTGCATTCCTACACTCAATGTCTGACCAACACCAAATAGCAGACTAACTATTTCCTTTGTAACCCACAAATAGAGAAATATGCGTTCGAGTTTGTGGTGGAATTTACATCCGTGCTCAAGAATTAAGTGCATGCAGACTGCTTTCTTTGTAAAAGTGTGTCAATACATGTAAAATAGTTAGGAGTAATCTCTCAAATGAAAATCTGATGGCAATCATGCAGAACTGGAGCCTTTGGAGGAATTAGAGCATGTCGAGAAAAAATGGGATTCATGCCAGAAATTAGCGTGCACCCACAAATGTCGAACACAATCCATCTCACCACATTGGTCACCTGCTATTTGTTCTGGTTTGTTAAGAAAGAAAAAAAAGGAAAAACCCCGCCACGTTTGGCTTTATCCAATGGTGCTTCTACTCAAAATAAGCTTGTTTACTTGCCGGTTGAGTAGAAACATTTGTAGCTAAAGCAGAATTGTGGCTGCAATTTTACTTTGTTGACCTCAATTATCCACTTCTGTTTCAAACAACCAAATAACTCGGAACATCTCCAAACACCATAGATTGTGGAAATTCAAACACAAAGCCAGCCTAAACTTTGGAGTGATGTCGCGGCAACATTTCAGAGTTGATTGTTTGGTTAGGGGCCCATAGGCGTCAAACGCAGGTCCTGGAGGGCCGCTGTACTGCATTTTTCCAAGTCTCTCTGTTGCAACACACCTGATTCAAATGAACAGGTTCAATGCCGGGCTTCCGCAGAGCTTGCTAATGATCTGTTCATTTGAATCAGGTGCGTTGCAAAAGGGAGACTTGGAAAACATGCAGGAAAGCGGCCCCCCAGGACCTGAGTTTGACACCTACGGGTTATGCTTTCAGAATTTTGGTCAAATTCTAAACTGTTAGACTTCAAGGTTTCCACTGTATTTTAAAACATTGACTTGCTGTTGTGTTCCAAGGAAGCACACAAGTAGTTCTTTTTACTTTACCTTAAGAGGTACCAATAGTCATCTAGCGCTCAGCAAACTGTATGATTACTGCTCCTCCTACTTCCACTCTTACTCTGTCTTCTTCCTTGTTCCCTGTTGTGCTCGCTATCACTACACTCCTCTCCAGAGTCCCTCTAGTGATGGGACCAGGACACAACACTAATTGGCTAAAGGTGTACAGTACTGTTAATAATCTTTTTATTAGCATATGTGCATTAAATGCATCAACCCTGACTATTCAGAAACTAAAAGAAAGTAATGCTTATCTTTGGTTTTCCAATCAAAATGGCAGTAATTACCATGAGAAGACTGCCTACAAAGCTCTCTTCTGTTTATTTGAGGCGGTCTAGAATCCTAAAATTGAAGGAGCACTTTGAAGACCTTATATGGTATTGTGACTGTGTCCCGAGCAGACGCTTTCTGGAACCTTTATCATGTCCTCCTGTCTAGGAAAACGATAAGTGGAGCAGGAAGTGGCCGGTTAAACGGGTGGTACAAAAGAAAAGCATCATGAAACCAAACAGCTTTGACTTACTTTCCTTTTACGAGCCTGTTACACTCTTCAGACCGCCACCCTCTTTCCATGTCTGATTTTTGAAGTCATTGCAACCCCCCGCGCTCAATGAGTGCTACTTGTGCACCCCTTTGTTGTTCACGACACTGCCTTTTCTCTCCGTCAACCTGTTGTTAGGCTGCCTGTGCTCATCACCATCTGTTCTCTCTCACTGCCGCACACAAACAACCAAACGGGCATACACACACATGCACATGGACACACACGGGCCAGCTGCCCGCTACATGTTCACTGCTAAGGGCTGCTGCATCTGTCCCAGTCGAACCTCACCCCTCTGGCCAAACAGCAATTAGCCCTCATTAGCAGCCTCCTGGGACTGGGCTTCATTATGGAGACAGTCATGTAAACAGTAGCAGCATGTAGGCGGCTAAGCAGCAAGTCTAACAGGTTACAGTGCAAAAAGGTGGCATGTGACCAGAGACATATTCATATCATACCACCACTATTGCATTCTGCAAAATTAAAACATGCGAATGCTCACAACCGTTTTCACTTGCTCCAAAGTTGCACATCTTCATATGAATATGTGACTTTTCCTCTTGTTTTCTAAATAATACAAATTAAATTGCAACAAATGGAATACCGGCCAACAGTGCTTTTTTTCTTCTTTGACAGATCTGGAAGTGTGAAGCATCACTGGATCGAGATTTACTCTTTTGTGGAGCAGCTGGCAGAGAAATTTATCAGGTACAGTCATTATTGTAAATATGGCTGACTGTTAACCATTCTTTGTAATTTAGTATTTGATTAACTTTACAACAGAGAGAAAAATGTGCCACTTTTTTAACTGATTTTTTTGGGGGGGTGGGTGGGTATTAGAAGGTCATGGTCTTTGTCCTATGTTCTAATATGTTAATATGTGGGGGGGAATGTCAAAAATCCATCCATCCATCTATTTTCTAAACCACTTTATCCTCACAAAGGGCGCGGGGATGTTAAAAATATTACACAAATCTAAAATTATAAGCAGATCTATGCGGCTGCTATCATTTACATTTTCAGTCAAACTTGCGATTTAGAAAATATGAATGTCCAAAAAACTGTGTGTTCATAGTCCCATGTTGAGAATGTCCTTCATCGTCTTCTCCACGCATGGCAAAATCATCATGAAGTTAACCGAGAACAGGTAAAGAAACAACACACATCTGTATTGTATGTTTAGCTCTGTCCCAGGAGTTTGTTTTTTTATGTGACATTTGTTGATGACATGTTTATGTGGAAAATGCATCGCTGATTTTGCATGCAAAATTGGATGGAGCATGTTGCCCAAAATACAGAGTCCACTACGTTTTGGGTGCAGATTCAAATTATGGCCCTACTTTTTTAGTTTGCCACCATTTACCCTCAGCCTTTAAGCTGATGGAATGCTCAGATGCTGGAGACCGCCACATCCCGTTTCTGTTGAAGTCATTCTCCTTTTGAACGCAAGTTTCTGTCATAACATGGGCAAGGCTTTTTTTTTCATAATATAGCCAAAGCAAAAAGCCTCATACACGGCAGTGGAAAAAACAATAACCAGTTGCTCCAAACGTTCCAATCTACTTTTTTATTTGCAAGAAATTGAAAGAAATATATAAAGTTCTCGAAATAGATTGCAAACTGTGTAAATTGCGTACATGCTGCATAGCACTTTATTTTGCAAGAATTACACTGCACACTGTGCCGTGACTGTAAATATTTACATTCTAATTTAAAGTGTTTTTTTAAAATATTATTCCTTTTTATATACCCCAAAATAAAACATTTAGTGCATCCCTCTCCTGGAATTTCTCCTCTACCCTTAGAGGGTTACATTTGTTCTACTGGAAATATTACTCAATTTCATTTTTTTTAAGTTTTTCAAATTCCTTTTGTGGTGATTTTTTTACATGCTCTATTTGTGTCCCTCAGGGAGGCCATCACTGGTGGGCTCAGAGCTCTAAAAAGTGTGATTGCTGGAGGAGATACATTTATGAACCTTGGTCTGGAAATGGTAGGGGCAACCTGAAAACAGTGTCATTCAATATCTGCATTAGCACAGAATTAAACGGGTATAAAACAACCAGTCAAATATTCAGACTAACTATGTCTCTGTTTTGGTAGGCAAATGCACAGATATATCAAGAGAATCAAGGTAAACTTTCTACCGCCGATGAACAATACAGTACATTGTTTCGCAGGCGCTGAATTTTGCGTGCTTCACAGGGACAGCCAGTGTTATCATCGCGTTGACTGACGGGGAATTGAACGACTGGCAGTTTGACACAGCTCAGCGAGAGGTAATATGGGATGAGGAGTTGCTTTCATGCAAATACTTTATTTCACGGCTGTTTTTGAAGTCTCTGGGACGGCCTTTGGGACATATAGTTACGCGGATTGGCGCAATCTATCAAAGAACTGCTCAGTAGATGATAAAAGCAGGAAAATTTGGCACTTAGAACAGACGCAGAGGAATAATTTTACCTATTGGGTCATCACAGATTTCACCCATGACCCAAATAGCAGCCATTTTTCAAAATGGCCGACATAAGATTAAATTCTTTGGTTTACAGTCGATATAGAGTTTAGCTTTTTGTTTCAAAACATACGTTTTCCAACCAAAATATTATAATAAAACCAATGTAGAGGCCTTTACAAGTCAGAAAACCACAGGTTGCTCAATGTTTGGTTTTGTTATCACCAGGACTTTTCCATATCGAAATACTGTCTGGCTGTGAACTCAATTGCTATTTTATTGCTCATTCTTGAAAAGAGATAATAGTAATGTAACATTTGGTATCTTTCATCCTTTTGCTGCAGCTAGTCACCGTTTCTTTCTAGTTTCTGAGTTTCTTTCCTCTCGGTTTGCTAATTTACATAAGACAATAAGTGTCAAATAGTCATTTGATACAAACAAAAAAAATTGTGGAGCGTTCAGTATCTGATGGGTTTTTCAGGTGTTGGAAAAGTCACAGCAACACTGGTGGTGACCCTTTTGGCTTGACTGCATTTTTTTTTTTCGTTTTTGTGTTCCATCCTCACAGGCTCAAAGGGCCAGGTCTATGGGAGCCATTGTTTACTGTGTAGGAGTCAAAGAGTTTAACCAAACCCAGGTGGGAAACACAGAAGCAAAGAGTGTGTGTGTGTGTATATATATAAAAACATGCAACAAAGCAAATGCAACATTCTCCGTGTGTATGTGCTTTCTCTAGCTTGCGACCATTGCAGACACTATGGAACATGTGTTTCCTGTGTGGGGGGGCTTCCAAGCCCTCAGGGGAATCATTGACTCGGTAACATGCATCCACACAAATATACAACGAAACACACTAAATTGTGTCATCTCATCAAATTGTGGTGTGCTTTAGATCATCAAGAAATCCTGCATCGAGATACTCGCAGCTGAGCCATCCAGCGTATGTGCGGGAGGTAAGGGCGGTGCGGTGAGCAAGGTTTCCTCGTGAAGACACCGAAGCAGTAATATGTGGGTGTGATTCTGTCAGATGACAGTCATCCAAAGCCTCTGGAGCGAACCATGGAGTTGAGTAATCGCACATGGGCTTATTGCCGTGCGGTGACACACAGCGTATTGTCATTCACGGCCGGGGGAGATTAGCATAGTCACTTGGCCCCGGCATGTGGGTCAAAAGGGGAGGGGGAGGAACTGGACTTGGTCAGAGAGAAATTAGCCATGAATCTTTAAGCATGGCTTGTTCCCTGGCCTAGTTTGCCACATCGTATAATGCTGAATAGCCACTCTGGCTCCTTCACCCTCTACTTTGGCCTCTCTTTGCATGGCCTTTGGATGCCACTTTGAAGAAGTAAAAGGGGGTGGGGGGCACCAAATAAGATGGAGCATAAGCCTCTGTGCGAGTCTGCGGGATGGATGAGCTTTGACATGACCTTATTAGGAATCACTCCGGAGAGTGCATTTACAGCCTGGAAAAAAAAAAATCTTGATGAGATTTTCTAAAAATGATCACAAATAGCGCTGTGTATTATTAGATTTGTTGTTTTAGCAATCCTCTAACAACCATAGAGTAATATAAAATACAGTCGCCGCTTGTACGACTCCACCGACATTTACAGTAACTGTAATGAAAGATATTTGCTGCTATTTACTGTTATATAGAAATGGTTAAGTGATAAGGAAAGGAGAGGCTGAGAAGATGATCATAATACCACTAAGAAGGGGCTTAATCAGTATCCTCATGTGATAATTTTCTCTGGCGTATTGCCAGTTTATCAGCCGACATGCTCCCAAATATTTTCCAACAGCCTCATTTGTCATTCGATTGATGAGCAGCCTAATGGTCAGTGAACTAAGAAACTCACTCCAACCAAAACTTGACTCTGGCCTAATTAATGAAGGGCAGCCACTGTAATGCACTGAGCCTATTACTCCAGTGTGCATCCTTTGTTATTAAATGAAGCCGTGTAGAAATAATCACAGCATGTGTGCTATACAACGCATATGATTGCTGTAGCGTGACGCAAGATAATGTGATTGTCTAGCACCGGTCAGCATTTTATTAGCACCGTTGTGACATATTGCATCATTACTGTCCTATTGTCTCTATCTATGCAAGTCAGGCTTATAACATGTATAGTTGTTCTTTAAGAGCACACACACACAAACGCGCACACACACACACAGGTCCCTCACACTGATGTGAAGTGACCAGGCTGAGCTGCCTGCAAACAGGCCATCAGACTGGACAGTGAACATTGGGCCACACTATCAGATATGACAGCACTGACTCCATACACACACACACACACACACACATAGGCATAACATTGACCCAGAGATCTAACATGACAGCCAAGATTGCTGCTTTCATTAGCGCCTGACCCATTCCTCCCCGTCGTTCCTTCCTGTGTGGCCCCCGCCCTGCCCTTCGCTGTCCTCTTGCACTAACGTGATTGAAGGGCTGCCGTTCGGACAAGCCTTAGCCCACTTTCTCCGCGCACACAAGTGTCGCGGCATAACAACAGAAAAAAAACCCAAACATGTATCCTTCATATAGACGGTCACATTCATGCTCGTCAAACATTCAGGTGAAGATGGACATGGACATGTGGTCAAAGTGGCGGGCAGCAACATATGCATGGTACAAGTCAGCAGGGCGCCACCAGTCCTGACCCGCCATGATCATGACAGCATTAACCTTTTTGCCTGCCACTGTACGTGACAGCTAGTGTGTGTTGAAACTAATATAATCTCCATGCGATCTTCCAGGGAACTAACCTAATATACTGTACCTCACTCATTTCACAAAAGTTTAATGACAAAAAAAAAAGAATGGCTGTTCAGTATGGTCAACAAAAGCACATTCTTTATGCCATCTTGTTGAACTCACAAAATAGAATTCATTTGTACTTTGTCAGTGGCCCGGTAGGCCAGTGGTTAGCACGTCGGCTTCACAGTGCAGAGGTACCGGATTCGATTCCAGCTCCCGCCTCCCTGTGTGGAGTTTGCATGTTCTCCCAGGGCCTGCGTGGGTTTTCTCCGGGTGCCCACATTCCAAAAACATGCATGGCAGGCTGATTGGACGCTTTAAATTGTCCCTAGGTGTGAATGTGGGCGTGGATGGTTGTTCGTCTCTGTGTGCCCTGCGATTGGCTGGCAACTGATTCAGGGTATCCCCCGCCTACTGCCCGAAAACGGCTGGGATAGGCTCCAGCACCCCCCGCGACCCGAGTGAGGATCAAGCGGTTCGGAAAATGGATGGATGGATGTACTTTGTCATTTACATTTGACAGTACTATAAAACACGTATACCAACAAAACTGCAACATTTGAACATCTAAAGCATGTCTCGATTCGCAACAGCGACTTGTGTCGTGTCTGGTGTGACCTTTCAAAGAGGAGTGCCACATTTACGCCAACACACTACTGTTGTGTTTTTAATGCAGTGATCTTCACGCTGGCGTTTTTAAATGGTAAAGGTGTGACCGATGTTCATTTCTATTAGCCGGGAGGTTGCTAGAGGTGCACAGTCAGAATGCAAACACACTATCTGCTTCCACTCGGCTCAGGAAAAGGCAAAGAAATACACACAGTCCACACAAACACACAACACGTGCAGACGTCATGCGTTGTGCCATAGGTAAGGTTCGACCCACTTTGACAGCACTGTGCTGTTGTCAAGCCCGCAGGCTTGTTTTTTAACCAAGTGTTTTCTTCCCACTCGCCAACATATGCTGAGAAGCAACCACATCGTCACTGCGGCATATGCTGGCAAGGCCCTGTCAGTGCACTTTAACAGCGCCCGAGGGAAAGTAAAGGTCAAAGACGCACATGCACCGTGCACACACGCCTCGTGGCTACCGCGCACACATACCAAGATATTTTGGAAGAGGAGCACTTTGAGCGTCAGTACAATTGGAACATGTTGTGGACTTTCTGTACGTATACATACAGACTCTTGGATATAAACAAATCGTAATGAGGCATGCTTGGGCTTGAGTCCAACAGAGAAAGGAAATGTCTGTCATGGTGATCATTTCCCATTGAGCCCGAGTCTTCCGAAAACTAAGTTGCAGAACGGTTCAGTACTTTTATCACCCCCACCCCCCCAAAAAAAAGTCTTCATGTTGTTGGTGTGTATGAAATGAAATGAGGGCAGTGTTTGTCTCTCAGAGAACTTTCAGGTGGTGGTGAGAGGAAACGGCTTTCTCCATGCCAGAAATATCGACCAGGTCCGCTGCAGCTTCAAACTAAATGACACACACACTGTCGGTAAGTTGTGCTGGCAGTCAGACTCTCAGTCAGGATAACGGGAATGCACATAGGAATGTGTGTGTGTGTGCGTGTGTGTGTTGTGGGGGGTAGGGGGGTGCGGCTTAGTGAATTTTCACTTGCAAAAATCACAAATCAATCTTGGCCTATCATTTAATAATCAACTTAATGCGGGCCCCATGCTAAGTGGACCTTTGATTCATGCCCAATAATGTATGCAGGTCGTATGTTTTTCAGGAAAAACTGAGCAATGGGGATAGGATTTTTTTTTTTAATCTCCAAATATGGAAATGCATGCATGCCTTACTATGAAAATGTAGGGGCCGGCTGTAGTTTTAAGTTAGACCACAAATTAGCACTCGATAGTAGACAACTCATAGTTGCACTTACACTGGGTCTTTACTGTCATCTATGACAGCGCGAGTCGGCCTTCTCGTTTTTTGCGGATTTGGAATGATGCAGGATTGTACAACCTCGAGAGCCTTTCACATTGGATTTTTCACTGTGGAACGCGAGCACAGTGGGAACACTTTCCTCATCTGTGTCATAGGAGAAGTAACCCTCACCACGACAAGTAGGAAGTTTAGAGACAAAGGGACACGGACACCCACGGCAAAATTCTGGCCAGGAGAGATGAAACCACAGCGAGTTGGTCGGATCTCTGGAGTCTCATCTCCTACCTGAGCTTTCATTGAGGGTTACAAGAATTACAACAGTACAATCAATACAAGAATCAATTTGACATGACGTGTATGAGGACTTCAACCCTTGGTTTATTCAAAAATACGTGTTTACTCTTGCACCTGGCTTTTATGTGTATTTTAAGCAAGGCGGCCAGGTTGCCCTGACCTTGGATTGTGGTTAGTATGCTTTTCCTAAACTAGGGTAAAATGAGTCAAACAACACAGGATATAGAAAAGTATAGGACTACGTCCGAGTAAAAGTGTAGTTGTGTCGACATGTCTAGAATGTATGATTGGAACATTACATTTGATAAACTGGTTATACATTATTTCCTTCTCAAACTGCAAAAAAAAAAAAAAATCTCACATCGAGAAAAACCTAATTTAATTGCAGATGAGAGACCAGCCGGAATAGAGGATACATTCCTTCTCTGTCCTGCTCCTGTTGTCGAAGAGGCAGGGAGGTGAGTTGGGCATCATTTGTCACTTTTTAACCCTCACACTTTTTTATAGAGACCAAACTTAGCAGTCCATATCTTATTTTTGTGTGCGTGAGTCCAATTTATCCGCCACACCATTTATCCTTGAAAACTTGGTCAAAGTCACTGAGCGTGGGTGCGATCAATCAGAGTTTGTCACAGCTAACGAAGGCAGACACCAATCACAGGAGGAGAGCCCAGGAACACGACTTAATGAGCGCCTCCTGGTTTAGACCTTCACAGCCCCCCTCCTTTCCGTATGTGTGTAAATATGAACGTGCGTGCCTATCTGTGTGATATCCCAATCTGCAGCTGACACTTTAAGGAGAGAGAAAGAGTGCGAGGGGAAGCGGCCATGGGTGTAAAGTTTCCTCCGAGCGTTTGCGACCCTGCCCTTGGTAATTGCAAGTGGAAGTTTTCGAGTGGGGCAGACAGAGCGCGGCTCTGGGCTGAGCTCCAAGTGGACCGAGGCCCAGCAGCATTCCCGGTCCCGCTGCCCCCCAGGCCTGTGCATAATTATCCACTGCCGCCCTGCGGCTTCAGACACCTCCTAGTCATCATCTGTCTTGGTGCTGTCACTCAGATTTCTTGTGTGATTTGAGCTCGTCCGCGAAGATGTTGGTTTATAGGGAGTCATAGCCGACATCAATTGGGAAGAGGAATTTTGCTTTTGCCCAAGACTCTTTGATAGGTTGCATTATACGTCACGAGTTTCAATATAGATATACAAACAGTGACAGACGGGTTTTGAAGTTAATTGGGCTCAATTCATCCAAGAAAAGGTAATGCAGACAATGGATTGAGGAGGGATCCATTGAAAAATTATACATGTATATTATTTTCCAATTTAGACAAATTATTTCATTTCATCCACCCATCCATTTATATACAGTATATACATATATATATACACCGGTATATATATATATAGAGAGAGAGAGAGAGAGAGAGAGAGAGATAGAGAGATTAGATGTTCTACCTGCTTTATTTCACTAGATTGATAGTCAGAAAAAAAGTACCTGTTACTTAAGTGAACACTCACAAGCCCCCCCCCCCCCCCCCCCCCAAAAAGAATAAATAAAAAGCAGCAGAGCAATGGCTTGCATCTAAAAAAAGGCTCTAATAAGTCACGGTACCATTATGTTAGGATGTGTCCTTAATTTTATAGAATATACTATCTCAAATATAATGATATAGAATTACATATTTTTGCATGGCAAAATTAAACTAAAACCCCCAGGTGCATTTTAAAATGCATTCAATCATTTATTAAAACAGCCAGTCATAAAATAGCCGTGCCTTTCAAGTGAAGCGTCTTCTATTCTATTTTTTTCTTTTCATTTTTTTTGTGAGACCAAATAAAAATGTGGTACACCATCAACACCCGGTGCCCGAAGGAGTCCATTTTTCCATGTAGCTGAAGCCCATTAGTGCACAGTCAGCACTCTTTGACACCCTTGCGTTCCACTAAAGAGCAAGTCAGCTGTGAATGCCCAAAGGGCCCAAAGAGGAGACCAATTGACGCTTGATGGACTGTGGAAAATTGCACCTAAAAGACACACAACATACTGTTGGTGCAACCGCAGTCAGATTCATTGCTTCGACGGGAAGCGAACAATTGCGTTGGTCCCCACCTTTAACGCTATATGCACTTCCTGTCCTTCGGGCTGCCAACCAGACCTTGAAGCCCCTCAATCCCCTTCTGCTCTATCCGAGCCTTGTCTCTTAGAATGAAGACATTGATGCTGGCTTCACATAAATCAGTGTTGACTGCAATCCTTCCGGATGCGACGATACAAACACACACATAAACACAGGGCAAAGACACATATAATGGGGGAGATGGTGATTGATAGAGATTGATAGCAGCATGTCCCCTGACCGTACGATGGCAGGGGGGGTATAAGAGCGGCACCTGCACTGCCGATTTCCTTCTCCCAAGTCGGTGACAGCATGAGTCAAGGCACAGTTGTGTTGAGGGTATGGAGGAGAGCAAGTGTAATGTTGGTGGGTGAGGAAGTCAGCGGGTGATGGAGGGAAGGGGGTGTCTCATGGGGTCTCAGAAGGGAGTGATAGTGCTGAAGGGATTTCAGACAGAAAAGGTCCTCTTCATACCATCCCCCACACACTCTCCATCCACACCCCCCCGACCCCCGTCACCGCCCTCTCCTCAAATGTGGACCCAAAGCTCAATGCCCCCCTTGTCTCTGTCCCCCCAAACCATAAGCACAGCACAAGAAGCCTTTCTCCGCTCTTTTCCTTCAACCGAGAACTACAATCTGCAGCTGCCTCCTTTGCCACTTCTCACTTTGGCTGCTAGCATCTTTTGTTTTGGTCACTGATAAACAAATCCGTCCATTCAGCCGTCAAGAAAGAGCTAAATGTTTTCACGCTCAATGGTGAATCCAGTTTTTCATATTACAAAGTAGATTGAAAGTCTGGCCAAGTGCGCAGTCTCCATTAGTTTTTCACAAATGTATCAAGAGAGTTTTATTTCAGTTGTTGGTGGTTAGCTTTTTCCATCCATCCATCCATTTACTAATCGACATATCCTCATGCGGGTCGAGGGCGGGCTGGGGCCGATCCCAGCTGTCTTCGGGCAGTAGGCGGGGTGCACCCTGAACTGGTGGCCAGCCAATCGCAGGGCACACAGCGATGAACAACCATTTGCACTCACAATCACTCCTAGGGACAATTTCGAATGTTTAGTTAACCTGCCATGCATGTTTTTGGAATGGGGGAGGAAACCCACACAGGCACGAGGAGAACATGTAAATTACACACAGGAAGCCCGGAGCCAGAATCCAACCCTGCACCTCTGCACTGTGAGGCGGACATGCTAGATCACCATGCCGCGATAGGGCTTTTTGTATTTTTTTTTTTTACAATTTTACTCGATTATCCACGCGTGAATCACCACAATTTCACGAAGCATGAACAAGTTAAACAAAAAAACATTCATTCACCCGCTCCTAGTGGCAGATGAATGAGACATCATTCAACTTGATGAAGAACTCCCTTGACCTTTTGGTGGATTCTGGGAAAGTGCCCATGTCAGCGTTTTAGAGAACGCAAGTATGGACAGAGCACATGGAGGAATGTGCAGGCCGCTTCAGGCAAGCGTGAGTAGACCAAGTAGTCCAAGCAAGCCTCAGTCATAAGTATGTTGCGTCCGTGTTTTGCAGGGTCATCTACCTACAGGTGAGCATGAATGAGGGCATCTCCTACATCACCAGCTCGGTTCACATCACAACTACTGAATGTGTGAGTAGATCACGGGCGTGCTGTGGACCCATATTTTAATCAACTTCCCTTTTCCTTTCAAAACTTCCTTTGGATTTCCTCCAGTCTTCTTCCTCTCTTCTTTCTGACGTCTCCTCTGTTGCGTGTGTCATCAGAGGAGGCTGTGAGTACTCTGATTGCACAGAGACAATTTTTTCTCCATGTGACTCTCTCTTGGTCTAATTTCGTTGCCGTCATTGTGCATGTGTCGTTTGTGCAGTTTGACGGCACCATCGTGCTGATCTCGCTGCTGGTGGTGTTCTTGCTGTTGGCCCTGCTGCTCATGTGGTGGTTTTGGCCTCTCTGCTGCACTGTGGTAAGTTGACACATCAGCATTTTAGCTTCATTTGCAAAGAACTCTTTCGGGCCCATTACATTACTGTAATATGATTTTTACTTCTTCAACCTTCAGGTCATCAAAGAACCGCCCCCTCCACCTCCCCCAGAACCAGTAAGTATTTGTGTATATATATATATATATATATATATAAAACAAGCTGATTGTCAATGCAATCTATTTCTAGCTATCTATAAAATGATTATCAATTGTGCATTTGAACACGGTCATATAAGTGTGAAAATAAGTCAACCACTGTAATATTAAAAGACGAATCTTTAAAAATGCAATAATAGAAAGGCATCATTTGAATTGTGCCAGTGCTGCACCTCATCCTAGAGGGGTATTCCCCTATCTTCAGCCCCTTCTCAAGGTGTCTAATTTTTCGGCTGATATTTAGTTTTTCCTTGCACAAACCCTGCACCTCTGCACTGTGAGGCGGACGTCCACTGTCGTCCACTGTGCCGCCTAAATTCTTTACATACAAAATATTACTTTTCATAGTAGTACTAGTCTTTGCTTATCCATGTTTGGGCAACAGTAGTGCATCTAAAAGGATTTGAGCTTTGGAAGTGGAAGAAACAAAAAAACCCCAAGGAAATCAGTTGTTTGAGTGATGCTAGTGTATTGATCACCTTCCCCCTTGCCCTTTTTATGCTCATTTTGTATGCCCACGTGTCGTTCTGTGTGTGGTGTTCAGCAAAAATATTAATATGCAGTACATCAAAATCAAAGTTTAGTTTCCCTTTAAGGGGTTATAATTGCTGCAATAAATTTAAAACACATTTGCTAAATTAAAGACCCCGCAAAAGTGAATTCAGAGATGCGTTTCCCCAATGACGTTATAAATGGTTGAAGTTAATTGCTGAAAATGGGTCGAAACGATATTAAATGCTATCCCACTCAAGACATTTGAAACATCATAAGCTTATTTTCATTCCTTTGCCAAGTACAGTTTTCAAACATTTAATGGCTATAACAAATGGATTGCTGCAAGTGAGCCTTTCCTCTCCAAAGGAATCGGACGATGAAGATGGAATGCCCAAGAAGAGATGGCCCACAGTGGACGCGTCTTACTACGGAGGACGAGGAGTGGGAGGCATTAAACGCATGGAGGTACACAACCGGATACATTCAGCGGTTCTTGGGTGCAAAACGTGCCATTTCTCGTTGATGTATTTCCTGCAGGTGCGCTGGGGGGAGAAGGGCTCTACAGAGGAGGGCGCCAAGCTGGACAAACCCAAAAATGCTGTCGTCAAGATGCCAGACCAGGAATTTGAGCCTTATGAACCCAAGCCTCGCAAACCCAACCGCCGGCCCACCCAGCGAAGGAGGTGGTACACGCCCATTCAGGTTTGTCTTCAAACTATGTGGGAATTCTTTCTTAACTCATTCAGTACCATCCAATTCTGGACCAAGTCTGAAAAGACGTTTAAAAACGTCTTTGGGAGTGAATGAGTTAAGCAAGCTTTATATTTTAATAAATTATCCGTGTGGGTGTGTGTCCTTCCCCTCTACAGGGGAAGCTAGATGCTCTGTGGGCTCTCTTTAGAAGAGGCTACGACCAAGTGTCTTTGATGAGGCCTCAGCCTGGAGACCAGGTGAGTGCTGGCTTAACATTCCTTCTTCATTTTTAGCATGCGGCAAAAACAAAATGTGTGCACCAGACATTGGCATTATGACTATAATTATGGATCTTCTTGTGGGTGGGTAGCAACCACTTAAATGCTTTCTGGCAGAGAGTGTTTTCATCACGCTCTGAAAGATAGAACATTTCTGCAATCACGTTCCAGTGTGACAACTTGTCGGTGTGTCAAATGTACACACACCAGCAGCAAGTCATTCTTACACACCCAATGCGTGCAAAATAGCCTCTTGATCGCGCTCATGTCATCAATGCCGCCATTGTTGTCCAAACCTTGACTTTTTCTGAAACGTTTCTAAAGCTGCGCCGTACTGTCAGTGACATCATTGTGTGTCACACAAAGGTGTAGCACAACTAGATGGAGCAAAGCGGCGCCTGTTTTCTAACCTTGGACCCTCGTGCTTGCACCCCTATAACCCTGAGGACATGTTTTCATCATCACGCTGGTTGCCATGGCATAACATCTGCACTTGTCAATGGTGTCATTGTCACTCCCCATTGGAAAATGTATCAATTTGTCCCCTGTGTCGCATCTTCTTCGTATGTAACAGTATGCGTCTATAGTCTATCAAATAAGTCAGCGCCAATGGATTCATCCCCACTTTTTTTTTCCTTCTTCCGAGCCGCACAATTCATCTTTGTGAGGACAGAGGTTTTCAAAGTCACTTCACACAGATGCCCCAACAATGAGCACGACTGCCTACATGGTCCATTAACTGAGAAAAATGAAACTAGTCTTCACATATTTACAAAAGGAAGAGGAAGGGGAGGGGGCATGCACTTCTGCGGCAAGTGAGAGCAAGATTCCGCTGAAAGGCTTAGCGAGCATAAAAGACAGCAATGACGTCTCATCAAGAGCCGCTGTAGGTCGAGCTTCCAAAAGTGACAGATATGGCGGGAAAAGCAATAAACGTATTGAGGTCAAAAGCAGCGTGTTAAAATGCAAAAAGTGGAAGAGGATTTACACCGAAGCTCTTTTAACATGGTCAAAGGTGAAAGACTCCTGAGGACGAACGTAGAACAAAAAAAAAATGCCTCCAATGTGTGACGCCTGGCACAAATTATGTTTAGGTGGCACGTGATTAAGCACATTTGAGCCTTCTACTGCCATGCGAAGACCGTTTGGGAACCGGAAATAGTGCAAGGCTATTTTTCTTCAACAAAGTGTTGCAAACCCAATACTATAATAGTTTCAAATATATAGATAATATTGTTACCAAAATATAGATAATAAAATAAGTGTATTACAAGAAAACACAACTCAATTTGAAGTCAAGTGAATAAGCATCCCTAAAAGTGGCGGTTTTGGCTTGAATGGCCCCCTACGTGAGACCCCTTACTTTGTATGCCCCACCCTACACTCTCTCACACACACGCGCACCCACACACATTTAAAAAGGACAGGAATGGACCTTATATTTACTTAAAATGTGTTTAGCTCCAAACAAATGAAAATACAGCAACAGTAAAGGTAACATGACAACAACAACAAAAAGCAGAACCTTATTGCAATCATTTTACCTTTGTTTACTAGCGTCGGATTATTTAATTATTTCAAAAATGTTGCCTTAGGTATAATAAAAAAAAAAAAAAAGTAAAATTGTATCATAACCTATTTGCTCCCCAACTATTTGGTTGATGCTTATGATGCTAAGGCCAACTTTCCTGGGACATGGTTGCGACTCCACCAGGGGGTGCAAATTCCCCCTCCTGTCATCAAGCACGAGAAAACAATTTATTTCACCTCGCAATTTACATCAGAGCCACACGTGATGCACACGCCAGAAACCGCCAAAGCCCCGAGCAAATATTTAGTTGATGGAATCGTTGCTTTTTTTTCTTAGACTGAACAAGTAAAGTAGCTAATAGCACAAGAAAGACAGAAAGATTATCGAGCATCTATTCACGGGAGCGCTCCTTCCGCTTTCTCCCAGCATTACTTTTACCTCACTGCGTCTGCAAAACGGCCGTCAGCGTGCGACCACTTTCTGCCACAGACTGTTTTTGCATTTTATGTCTTAACTGCATGAGTGTGTGTGTGCGCGCGCACGCGCTTGTCACTGTAAGTTGTGTGTCAGCACCGCCGAGTGAGTGTCACACAAACAGATGGGCAGTTTAAAGCCCACGAGCCATATTGTGACACAAGAGATTCCCTTCTTTTGTCCCCGCAGCTGATGGCACGGATGTTCCGTCACACAGGACGGCAGAGACCAGAGGGTCCCCCGCCATCTTACGCCCCCCCCACGTCTGTCCGTCACCCAATCACTTTGCTTTAAAGCCTCGCTTCGCCCTAATTTCATCCAACACATTTCATCACTCACCTCTTGTAGCGTTTAAGGCTCGACTTTTAATGTCTGCTGCACGTCCAAAGCATCCATCCATCCATCCATCGCTTATCTCATTCAAGATAAAACCATCTTCCAAGCTCTTGACACTGTACGCTCGGATACACGGGAAGACTTGCCAGTTGAATCTCTTTTCCGCCTGTTGTCTGTTTAAAAGTGATTGAAAATGTTTACATCCTGGCTTTCTAGGATATATATCATGTATTGTTTGAGGACAGTGTAGGCATACTTGCTTATGTGAGTGCTTGGCTGTAATGTCATGCTTGAGGGTCGAATGCGCTTCTTCATTCTCGCCTTCTTCTTTACTGTATCGGCCACCGATGTGTAGGCACAGCATATTGACTGGATCAATCATACTCGTGTGTGCGCATGTGAAGCGCAGAGTCTTGAGGCCTGGAAAGAGTGTGGTGTTAGGAGAAATGCTGGAGGTGTTTCAGGGGATTTTCCCAAAAAAACAGTTGAGGTTTGGAAAGGGAGAGTCGCAAAGACGGGAAATAAAGCTGTGACAAACCATCATGCTCAACAGGGTCGCGTAATGTCTTGTGTGGTTACAGGCTAAATTCTCAGTGTAAATTTTGCAGTGCGGCACTGGAAGTTACATTGCACAAAAATAAGATTACATGTGATTTACAGCTTGCCACACTCATGCTGCACATTATTTTTTTAGGGCACAATAGTGTACGACACATGCTCATTTTGACACAACCCACCCATTTTTTTTATTATCTGGGTTTAGGCGGCATCTACCATGACACTAAATTGATAAGATTAGATGAATAATGAAAATATAATTGATAATACAATAATACAAATGACATTAAAAATACAGTACTACTATGTAGTACAGACACTGCCTTATTTTTAAATGAATATAGATCATTGTCATTATTTTGATTATTTATTTTCAGTATCAGTAGTCGAGATGTGTTAAATGCATGGATAGCGTTTCAACATATTAATTTTCATCACTCTCTCTAACAAGTGTCATTTTTAGACAGAGCATACCCATCAAAAAGTTTCGTTTAGCTTAAGTGGTTGCGAGTTTTTTTCCTCAAACACCAATTCTTTTGTCTTAGTGCTCTTTTTACAGCATCTTCCTGAACCTTCCTGTCTGTTTATTCATGAGCCAGAGGGTTCATTCAGGCCATATGTTGTAGTAGCCGCATGCTCACACACACGCACACACACTCATATTCATGAGCTTGTGTTCTCATTGTGTCCATATGCTCTTGCTGGTGTTGTTGGCCAAACTGGCCCGTTCTCCGCAGCCCGATGACAAGACCGTGGCAGTCACCCCCCGATAGCCCTCCTCTCCCCGAGCGGACTGACCCCAATCAATTACGCAGCTCCTCATATACATGCATTCGCACAATAGCGCCCCTCTAGCCACAAAGCTACCGCTGCCTGGGCCATCTAAATGGCCCCTGTGTGACTTTAGGGCCTCTCTGTTTAATAAGGTGTTATAATCAGACCACCAAGGACACAGAGAGCCCCCTCTCCATGTCTCATAACAACGCCGACTTTGCAACAGCCATCAATGAGGACAATAAGAGAAGCGTCCCACTCTTTGCCGCCTTGTAAATCATGATTAGCACCCTCTGTTAACTATTGTGGGCATATTTAGAGATGCCCCTTTATGTTGCAAACACATAAGACATAAAGCACTTTCTGTTTGGTGTCACAACACGGGAGGAGGAAAGGGGAAGACCGCGCAAGTGTGTGCGCCTAATTTTGCAAGCTATTGTGGCGCAGGTGTGAAGGGAAGACAGGCGCGCCTCTGTCCGCCCTCAAACACTCTCGCTTCTGTCAGCACAAGCGGGGACGCGACTCGTCGAGGCTGTCTCTTAGCTGCGCGTTTTCACTTCAAAACGGCAAACGCTAAAACATTTTAACATTCTTCACTGGCACACTAAAATAAAACAAGGAGTGTTACTTCTCTTTTTTTAACCGCAAAGATTAAAAATAAAACAAGGAGAGTTACTTCTCGTTTATTTAAAACCTCAAAGAGAGACTTTCAGTCTATTATCTTAATGCTAGTGCTAATTAGCATTAGCTTGTACATAAGATAACATTTATTTGTCCCACACTGGGGAAATTTGCAGTCTCGAAATAAAGGTTATCTTAGCTTATGTAGAAACTAATGCTGATAAGTGCGACGGGCTACCAGTTTGATACACACTTCTGAAACAGGCACCAATTTGATGAACTCTTGTTTTAAGCAATGCATTCAATACAAAGAGTACATAAACACACGAGGATAGACAACATACTCACAGTATACATGCGTATTCTTCATCTTCTGCTAAGAATGACTTATATTAGAGTCATACTGATGATCAGAGAGGAGTTCAGACGTCGAATCTCAAGTATATTTGTCCGTCAGTCTTAGACTGCTCCCAGGTGGCCATGGTTATTTAATTGATTCAGTGCGACAAAAAACAGCTCATTTAAATGTCATTCTATTTATTTAGCAATGTTGAATGTTTTATGAAGTACAATATCATAGCGTGCTATTTAAAATGCTGTTGGGGTTTTTTTTAATTAAACCATACCAGTCTTGTCCCTGACATGTTTTGACGTTGTATCAGTTTATGGTGGCAAATTGGTGGATTGCACACGGGCGCCAGTCAAACTTTGGAAAGCCATATTTGTCTGCATGGCAAATGAATCAGTATGTATCTAACAATAAAATTAACATTTTCTAACTTTCATACTGTGATTTTGGATAATGTCCTGTTACCATTAAAAAAAATCAGACTGATCATTTCTTCAATTGAGCAAACCCCCAAAATTCAGCAGGAAGTCAAATAATTAGTACCCCTACTTTGGATCGATGGATAGACAAACAGGCAGATGAACAAAGACATGATAGGCAAATTGATGGAGTCAGATGGACAGACAGACAGACAGACAGACAACACCAAAGTGTTGTTTCCTAACATTTGTGTCGCGTCTTTCCAGGGCCGCTGCATAAGCTTCCACCGGGTCAAAGAAGGCGAGTTGGCCACCTACACCCGCGCTGCCCCCTCTCCGCCATCCTCGCCCCTTCCCACCGCTGCCCTCCCTCCCGCGCCCGCCGAGCAGCGACCCCTGGTCTCCAACTCGGTCCCCCGCACCAAGCCCCCTTCCAGAGGGCCCCGCACCACGCCTCCGTCACGCACACCCCCTCCTGTGGCACGACCCCCACCCGGGCCGCCCCCATCCCGCATACCCCCGGGACCACCGCCTTCCAGACCACCTCCCAGGCTGTGATGATGATGATGTAAAGTGGTCCAACTCCTGCAAGCCCGTGGGCATTGTTGCTGGACAGCAAAAACACAAAATTTATCCTCAAGTTTAAATCAGCCAACCATTTTGTTACTTCAGTACTTTCATGGCGACGAATAGGAAGAAAACAGCATGTAGGAATCCATGTTTGCTTCTAGATCAGGGTGTGAATTGATACAGTATGACCTTTGGGCAGATCATTTTTCAGTCTTCTTCGAACCTAACATGCATGTTTTTGGGAATGTGGGAGAGATGCGAAGCAAGAACATCAGAATTGTGAGGCAGACGTGCTAACCATTTGATGATTAACAGTTCTATTGTTGCATTATGTTTTTAGCATCATAGGAAAAAGGTTCCCCGCCCTTTCTGGAATGAAGAGAATGTTATGTATGAGTAACTTTGCCTCGGTTTTGTTAGAGGAGCTTTTAGGAAAAACATGAGCGTTGTAACGAATAGTAAGTTGAAAAATGTTTTAAATGTAGACTACCCTCGGAGTTGCTGCAGATTAGGCCGACGGTCCTTTTACATTTCCCAACCAGTTAAAATTCTTGTGGCAACTGCAGGGCAGTTTCTACAGATTTTATTTATTTTTATTTAGCCATGGCTGAGTTCAACACTAGGGTCTCTCTTTTTCGGGCAATTTCAAGTTGTGTGTGTGTGGTTTGTTTGTTCGTTTGTTTTTTATGTTAGCAAGCCCTCTAGACTGACATTTGTGGTCTTTTTACAATTTTTAGTATCAAAAATTGCCTTGTGCTTGTCTCCATTTAATGAACTGACTGAAATGATCTTTTGCATTATTTCTGTATTAACAACTTCAATAAACATTTTTTTAATGAGTCACCTCTTTCATCTAATAGAAGTCATCCATTTTCGCAATATTCTGATATTTTTGCAGAAATATGCTTGCGAGACGGTTTATGACATTGATTATTTAGTGCTGCAGTGCTTTTTCCTTGAATTAAACAAATTGACTTTTAACTGCTGTCAGGACACTAATAATCTACCCGTGACATTAATGCAAAATCAGAGATTTTTTTAAAAATTATTTTGGAGTGCATTCAAAGTCATAATTTAAGTTTAAATGGGAGAAAAGGAGAAATAGGGTAGAGGTACAAAGTAAGCAGTGCGGCTGGCGTTTTGCTGAATGCAGATTAGCTTCTGATAGTCGTTGACATTGACATTTTGATGGCAGCACATCACAGACATGTACGACAAATAGAACCATTTTGGATTTTGATGAAAAAAGAAAAAAATGTACAGTATATCTCCTTTAAAAGATTATTATTCACTCACAAGCCAACACTGCTCTAAGGTGGCTTAGTAAGGAAAATACATAATACTTTGTCTTTGTATCTGCATACACTCAATGTGAAGAGCAGAATTAGGATTATGAGGCAGTTCAAGAACAAACTGAGTTCTTCACATCCACACAAGATGTCCATGACGTCACCAAACACACAGGCACACACATTTGAATTTCCTTCGAAGAGTCATCCATGGTCTTCAGGCTCTCCGCTTGCTCTTCTGCATTTTTCTACCTGACAGCGCCCCCTTCTGGGCTCCTCTCACCATGCCCTTGAATTGGCCCTGCAGCTTGGCCCGCTTCCTATTTTGACCACAAAAACACACACACACGCACAAACCATGCCACAAACATCTTCCAAAAATAACATGGTTTTGAAAATGGCGTTCATACCTGCGATTGAGCTGGGCCTTCCGTAGAGGGATGTAAGCATAAGGGTCCAGTTTGCCTGTCTTCTTAACATCCCCCTTTCCTTTCTGTTAAAACAATAACAAAAACAACATTTATATATATTTTATTTTAAATACATATTAAGACTGTCTTTGTGTTTTCTGCATGCCGCTGACTTCACCTTTGACTTATACTCTGCTCCAAAGTCTGCGCGCCCTCCCAACTGTCTGTGGATGCCCGAACCACCAGCTGAGCAAGACCATGAAAAATTCCATTCATTCAATTGGTAGAAATTCATTATAAAAAAGTAATTTCTGCATTTGATGAATTACTTAACAAATTGCTTCCTTAAATAAATAGTTTTAAATAGATCAAAATAAAAATACAATAAACTTGTTTGTATGTTTACAGTCATTTCCAAGCCCAAAAATGACAAAATGTATGACGAACAACATTGGTAAAAATGTAACGGTCTATTAAACTGCTGTCAATATTGTCATGTACCTTTGTACTTGGGATGTGTTTCTGTGTCCATATCATCAAAGTTGTCATCTCGGAGTTTCCTCTTTTGTACCTTTTTCTTAGAAAATAAACATTTAAAAAAATAATTAACATTGTGAGTTGGTAGTCAACTGTGAAGGCCTTTGGCGGTTCATCTTGGCCAACAACACTCACAATCTTCACTCCAGCTTCTTCCAGAATATCCTTCATTTCGCCGTCATCTGTGAGAAGGGCGATTAATTAATTGAACATTTCCGGGTGCTTACAAGTAATAAAAGATTGATTGCTACCTTTCTGGTCATCCTCGTCGTCCTCTTCTTTGATGATCAGCCGCCCGTCTGATGTCACCTTGAAGCCGTGTTCAGCCTTGGCGCTCTTTTTCTTCTCAGGGTTGGTGGCTGACAGAGGAAAAATAGTCAATACTCCAAACTCAATAAATACAAATTGATTTGGAACATCATGCAATGTTCACGTTGCATTTTGGAACTTTTCAATAGGTTCATATTGCAGTGTGGTGGTCAATTTTACAAGCCTACATTTCACACTGAATAAGTACATTTGTGAGTTTATTTGGAAGAGATCATTATTTCAATATTTTGGTTGCATATTTTTTTCCATGTAGAAATATATATAGCATATTTAATTTGTTGTGAAATTATATTCAAATCTACCCAAAAATGAAATCAAATAAAATGTAAAACTACCCGTAAAAATAGATTTTAACAAAATGTATGAGAATTGTTTAAAATAAATTACATTTGTTTTAATAAGAAAATATTTTTAATGGGTAAAAAATACTCCCCAAAGGCTTGAGCTCGTTGGTCAACCCACAAGCAAATACGGTAATTTAAAAAAATAAAAACAAAACCGTATTAAAACATTCCCATTAAAATATACATTACACCAATAAAAATATAACAAATATCTTGACTGCTGTATTTGTTTTACCAAGCACTCTTTGAGAAACTTTGGGGTCCAAGAAGTTGAGCGGGTCGTCCTCCTCTCCTTCTTTCAGCCAGGCCCGACCCTTTTGCTGCTTCCCGCCTTTTTTCTTCCTTCCAGCCTTGCCTTCATCCTCTGACGGCTCGCTGTCTGACCCCGCCAGGATGTCCTCAATACTGAGAAGGAAAAAAAAAACAACGAGGTTTCGCATTGAATGGCAAGTCAGCGCTGCATGTGGACAAAGACGAGTTGTACCTGTCGCCGGTGGCTTTGGGAGCTTCCTCTTCACTGTCCGAGTCTTCCTGTTGCTCCGACGCTTGTTTCTTTCTCTTATTGCGAGCTTCCGTCTTGCGAATGTTGGCCAGAACCTTGTGGTGTTCAAGAGGTAGCAGATTCTTCACTACCTCGAACCTGCACAAAATGGCATGCCATTAATTCAGGTTTGGGAAGCGTATGCCGGATGGTGTGAGAGAGACAAAAAGAGAGTCAGAGAGTCAGACAGCGAGAGAGCGAGAGCATTGTCTTGTCGACTTTTAGGATCTTCACTTTGCCTACTACTGAGATAGAAGGCACACACACGTCATGTTTTATTTTGTTCATCTATTGAATGTTTGAGATGACTGTCGACAGCAAGGGGCAAAATGGCCGCCCCCTCAGATTGGGGAGGGAAAAAAATGTTGCTGCCAAATTCAGGTTCCACAAACGAAATATTAATCTGAATGCCACGTTTAAACTAGTGGGGCTGCGTAGAACATATATCATAAAGATTTTTTTAAAATAAGAACAATGAAATGTTTAATTGGCCTGTGTTTGAACTTTTTGAGACATGAGTTTGGTCGCGTGCTGTGACATTGTTTTCCAATTTGGAAAGGAGTCTATAAAAACCTCTCTTCCCCAGATTTAGCCATGAATGAATGAATGAATGAATATATAATTCTCCAATTTTGAGGAAGCTATTATTGCACGTACATGCACATAGATATTTATACACACACACACACACACACATACACAGAGAAAATAAACAAAACAAGATTTCTCCATGCTTTACCCAAACTTCCTGATAAACTTGGTGAAGATGTTCTTGAGTTTGACTCTGAAGTGTCTCCTCGCATCATTGGACATACTCGCAATGCCTTCCATCTGGCACAAAAACAAACGTCATAAACTCCGGTCTCCCACAAAAGACTCCGTGTTTTTCCACGATCTCAATCACGATGCGATATTCACGGCGCGTCCAGCGCGTACCATCACAGTAAGGTGCGACGCTAACGTGTTGGTCTCCAGGACGAAAAGGATGACCTTGATGAAACTCAGCGCGGCCTTGACCACTTCTCTGGTGCGAGACGCCAGCAGCAGGCATACGTTGTGCAGAAGCTGCTCCATGGTGGACACCTCAATGGAGTCTGACATAAATAACAGGAGCTTATTTGACTCTGACTCTTAGATAACAAATATACACACCCATGTTTTAATGGCTGCTTCTCGTGTCGTTTAAAAATATATATATAAATAAATAAACCCAAAACAAATTATTTCTTTACTTTTTCATCACTGATGTACGCTACAACCTGGAGAACTCAATTGAGGTGAAAAAAAGGCTTTTTAAAAAAATACAATAAAAATCTCTCATTTAAAGGGGTGAGTGGAGTTTTAAATGCCACATGTCAAGTGCCATACCTTTATACTCGTACACCAGTCGAGTGAGTGCCAACACGGTGCAGGTGAGCATCGTGATGGGGCCTGTGAGGCCTGCATACACCATCACCAGATACTCCTTGATGGCCTCTAAAACACACACACACACATTGCTTGCGACAGGTAAACAATGACGGATGGGATGATTGAATGACACAGTAACCAGCTAACTTTTTTTTTAACCATAGCTATCAAATGCCACATAATACAATTAACTGCTGACTGAATTCAACCATCAACATAATTTTCTTTATTGAATAATCTAATAAAATATATGGATACATTATGGATTAGAGGTTATAGATACTGTTTAGGGGACTCAGCGTAATTACATTTCTTTTAGTTATTTACTATCGAGTCTCTCTTGTATGGAGCCAAACGAATTAATTTGTTTAATTATAAGCAGTCAATGTAAAAGGTCATATTTCAGCAAGTTATTCCTGGAGCTTTAGCTTTTAGATCATTCTTAACCATGATTTACCACAGCCAGCAAAAGTTTCCTTTTATTTTTAATAGAGTCGATATTTCACGAATCCTATGATGTACCTAATGGAATGCAAGGCTTGTACTAACTCTTTTCTTTGACCAGCACTTTTGTAAATCAACATTATCATTTTTCTTTTTTTTTAATGAACAAGCAATTTAAATTTAAAGGTTAATCCCAGCGACCTGAAACAAAAATATGACAATATAATCAGCCGCAGCTGTTGGGACGGAGCTCTTGAACATTGTAGCGTTTGACTGTCCCATGGAAAATTTTCTCAAATAATCAAATATTTGGATAAAATCTATTTTTATTTTTATACAAAAGCAATTATTAAAGAGAGAAAATAACCATATTAATAATGAATGACCAATCGGTTTCCTTAAAAAAAAAAAGAAAAGAAAAAAAAAACACTATGGTTCCAATTACACATTGTGCATACCAGCAAACTATTTTCTTGTTGTAGGTCAGCTTCCCAGAGGTGGCCTAATATTGGACATCCTTACACAGCAACTATCACCGAAATTTAATGGCAGTTCTATCACATTTTCTTGACTTTCCGGAGTTAGTTTACCTTTAGCGTTCCCGCAAAAGCGCACAAACGCATTCCCAATTTCCACCAGCAGGGTGTAGGCATTCTTGCGGGCGCCCACCGACATTTCCTTGGTGCATACAATCACCTGAAGAAGCGAGCAGCCTTGTAAAAATGTCACGGATCAATGCCTGTACATTGTGTGCAAGCATATGTTTGGCTACCTCTGGCAGCAGCGAGATGATGAAGTCTTTGTGCTCTTCGTCAAGTCTTTTCATAATGCAGATCAGACACTTCAGTCGCGGCTGAGGACGACGACAGTGGAAAATTAGACATCACTACAAAGACACCCATTCGATAATCAATTGAATAATAAACGACATCGGCAATAATGGCAAATATTGTCAGCTCTCTGACAGTGAAAATCAAATCACAACTTTTTGGCGGACGTCAGATTGTGCAGGAGTCCCTGTCGTTATGTCCCAATCGTGTGTTTTGTATTCCCGACTCACCCTTTTCGCTGGCGATGAAGCACTTTTCAGAGTCTCCAGCAAGACCACCTTTAAAGTCTCAAGGTTGGCCACGACGAACGACCTGCACTCATCTCGTTCACCCGCGCACATCTCCTCAAGCACGCGATACGCCTTCTTCTGCATGCCCGGGTCTTTAATCTGATGCGAGAACGCGGACAGTTGGGAGACCAGGAAACGTGTTTGAAGCCTGCAGAGCATTCTAAATGCGCGCGTGCACAAACCTCCAAATATGGCTTGATGAGCTCAAATGTCTTTGTCATTGTTAACTGATCCAAGAAGGGCGCCATAGCAACCACTAGGTCCATCATTGACAACCTGAGAAGTAGTAGACAGTGATAAAACTCCTGATCTGATATATGGTGTTTCTTCAAATAGCGTGTGTGTGTGTAATGTTTAATATTAGAAAAAACGTGTTTGTATGTACAGATAAGTGGCTCACCTTTGACAATGGAAATTGAGTAAATAAACATCCATGGAAGTTTCCTAATCTTCCCACATATTTTTCAAACTACGATGAAGTGAACTTACCGAATGAACTCTGTGCCTTCTGTACTTGTCAATCTCTCTGTGGCTTTTTGCAGGAAGGTATTGATCATCTATGGGTAATTTCGGGTTTGATAAGCATAAGCTTTTTAAACACACTGTATATGCATTTTATTTTATTTTTTTACGCTAACCTGCAGCTCAGTGACTGTCAGGTAGACTTTGATAGTGTCCAAGACCGCCATCCTGTAGGCTCCAGACTCTCCTTCGGCAGGTGGCTGGCTGTATACGTTGAAAAGGATCGGCAGGAAGTTCTTGGAGAAGCGACCCACTTCGGCTCTTTCCTCCTCTGCAGACACAGAGAGGTGATCAGAGGAAGTGGCGTCACTGAAAAAGTCCGACTCGCCACAACAAAACAATACTGTACCAGTCGTGCAGCTCTTATTGATGAGAGTGCGCAGGGCCTGGCAGGCAATGAGCCTCAGGTCGGGCCACTCATTGATGGCCGTGCCGAGAGTTCGGGCGAGGCCTTTAAAGGACGCCACCAGGTCCACGGCGCATGTGCAAAAACCGGGAAGCATGGTCCAAATCTAAAAGACAACATCCACTCATGTCGCGAATAATCCCGCGGGTAAATATGGAGAATTATATTGTGACCCATGCAGGACACATCACAAAGGACTGACTTACCTGAAGCTGTAAGATCCGATAGACTTTGGCTTCCAATTTCTGACCCGCTTGCTCCAACTCTTCCGCTGCAACACAAATAGGATGCAAATCATGAGCTAGCGTGACACTTCAATTTACCTTTGAAATATGTTCAGCTGTACCTCTCTGCTTGAGCGTGGTGGCCAGAGGGAGGAAATAGGAAGTAAAGAAGCCCAAGTGAGTGTTCTTCACATGATCGCGGATGACCGGGACAAGCCAGCTCCGTGGGAACTCCAGGTCGTCACTGATGACCACCGAAAAAGCACATATACAAACAGTACAGTTACATCCAAAGGGGACCTACTATTATTTCACTATGTGCGAGCACCGAGCACTTACTCATAGCCAGTTATATTTAGAGGCACTACTCCTAAGACAACCTGGGGGCCCATGCTCTGAACAGCGCCACCTACTGCCAGATCCAGTTCGCCACTGTACGGGAAACGAGGAGTGGCTCGCAAGTCGGCAAGAGACTGCAACGACTACAAGCACGGGAGAAAAGAAAAAAAAAATCGCATCAAATCTCTCTCAACTATGTACGTGCTTTTTCCAGCCCTTTTAAGAAGACCTCCAAGAGAATCGTTTTCCAGGAGAACAGATTTTCAAGGGCGTGGGCTTCAAATGTGATCACAAAGGTAAAAATACTGAGCTTATTTATTTGGTTGTAATTTGCACTTCTCTTATGGTGGTGATTAATATTTATTTACCCAACCACAGACTTATTAGGTGTCTAGTTATGGCACACACAAACACTCTACCTTGGTCATGACAGGGTGCGCATGTTTCCCCGCAACTTTGTAGAAGCAGCCAAGTATTTGCAAAACAAAAGGCCAGGCGGCATGGAAGCGATAGGACAAGCCTTCCTCCACGACACTGAAACACACACACAGACGAAAATACAACCCGTATTAGTACCACGGCACGGCCAATAAATTGTTTCAAAATGACAAACAAACAAATGCTACGCTACCGAAACATTTTGCAGACATAGGAGGGGTTGCCTGCAGAAGCCGTGGCAGAAACCACCCCTATTTCCTCCATGCGTGGACCCACGCACTCGGTCAGCAACGTCTGAAACATGAACATAAATCAGTAGATTTGAATCCATCCATCCATTTTTAAACAGCATTTGTCCTCGTTAGGATCGTGGGGGACTGGAGCATTTTCCCGGACACTTTGGGCGGGGGATGCGGCAAACCATGGCCTAGTTGCTACCCGCTAGCAGAGCACAAACGACTATCTGTACTCATATTCACACCGATGGACAATTTGGATTTTTCAAGGGAACTATGACATGTTTTGCCAAAGTAGAAGGAAGCCGGAGTGCCAATAGAAACAGCCAGGCCATCAAAGGGAGAATATCAAACACAGAAAGGCGAATAACTTTGAGCCAGACGTGCTAACCACTCATACACTGAGCAGTCAAACTTTAGACTATGTCAAATTGGAAGGCCTTAATAGGAGAGGCATGCTCAAATAATTACTACCTAACTTGTATTTCTCTATCACCACATACTGGAACATGAGAAATCAGTGTGAAACTGTGAATTGATCACTTAATAGTTTCTGAAATTAATTACGAAAACGTACAAAGTTTATTTTGACAAATGATCTTGTCTGACAAAAAGAAACACTGTTTTGGGGTGATATTTCCACAACCTTAGGAATTGTTGAACGCAGCAAAAAAAAAAACATGAAAATTTAACCGATTGGCGCATTTTTTTATTTAGACCTTGACTGGATACGGCTTTACCTTGAGCATGCTAGCGGCCGCAGAGACCACCTTCGTGTGAGGCGACAACAGGCAAGACATGGTGGCCGAAAAGAGGCGAGGCAGGTGCCCCAGACTCAACGAACTCTGCAAACTGCACAAAAGACGCACTCACTCATTGTAACGTGAGGACAAACTAACTCATTCTAAAACTCCCAGGACGATTCCCGAACTGCGTGTTACCATGCCAAGTGAACGTGTGCCTTCTCCATGACAGCGAGCCAGGCCAGCAGAGGCTGCAGGTCATTCTCACTGGGCAGGTAGTCGTACAGAGCCTACGAAAAAATTCCGAATTCATCACGTAATCCACAGCAGGACAACTTTTTTTTTTTTACTTTGCTCCCAGTCTTACTGTGATGATTTGTGCGTTGAGTTCGGGTGACAGGTTTGAGGGGTTCGGCTTCCCGCTGAAGAGTCTGTGGAAGGTCTGCATGGCACTGGCGGTCACAAGCTTCACACAGAAAAATGACAGTAATTGTCATCACGTTGCATCAACGTTAACTAAGTCAAATGTCTCCTTTCAATTTGGAGAACAATGATCAACATTTCTGCTTATGTCTGACATGTTCCAGACCAAACTAGTAATTGAATGTTATTTTCCGCACAATTTTGTCCATTTGAAATAATGTCTCTTTGAGTAGAGAGATGCAAATAATCATTTTCTTGGTCCGATTCATTGCCAAAAATAAATTGACGGATGAATCGATTGCTGAAATAATTGTTTGTTGCGACCCTAATCTAATTTGCATTCTAACTTGATGACCTCTAAAACATGCATTATTCCAGATAGAGACTGCTTTTTGGTCGCACCAGTTCAGTAGATCCGCTTCCGCATATGTTTGCATGCGCAAACATTTGATAAATCAGGCCCTAGGTTTGTTTGTTTTATGCAGAGGCTCCACAGCATTCTCACCACATGGCTGAGCGTCATGACTCGCAGCAACGTCTCGCAACACGATTTCACGGCCGCGAGGGGGAACGACAACATCAGCTCCTTCAGGAGACCCAACACGTGAAGCGTGGTGGTGTCCTCTCTGCTTCCTGCACAGAGAAAAACACAAGTTAAACACCCTCATTACTGGCAGAATGAAAAGTGGCCTACCTCCCGCTTGCTCCATCTCCTTGATGCAGAATTTGGCTGTGGACGCGGCAGCCGGGTGATGCGCGGGCGCATTGTCTGTGAACAGGAAGCCGCTCCCTCGGAGGATGGCGCACACACCTTGCTGCGCTGCTTTACGTACCTACACAGAGGTACATAAATGACAATGCCGTGTTAGATAGGTGCCCTGCGAATGACTGGCGATCGCCTAAATTCAACTGGGATAGAAACCTACTCGAACCGCAACGCTAATAAGGACGAGTGCAACAGAAAGTGGGCGAATGGATGTTTTCCTGACCTTGGGTTTGCTGTGCACGGTGAAGCTGAGCAGGCCGTGGTACGCCTGAAGAGTGGATGGGTAAGTCCAGACAGTCGCGTCCTGTGTCCTCAACAGAGTGGCCAAGCATGACAAAATCTAAGGAGGATAGCAACAAGACGATCAGTCTGACATGCCCGGAAACAATTGAGAAAAATAAATAAGAGGACATATTCACCCATCTGAGAGACGAAGTGCTTTCAGATGAGGCCTGCTGGGACATGATGTCCATCAAAACCTTGGTGGTGTCTGAGAATTTAGACATGAGCACCGGGGCGGGTACCCTGAAAGCAGCCAATCGCATTCATTTATTTCATTCTTCATGAACTTGACACAAATGCATCCATTTATGTGAGGGCAAACCTTTTCATGGTGAGGTTGAGGAGGTAGGCCACTGCAGCTTGCGATTCCGCTGAATCCACAACCTCCAGAGTGGTCATCTATGCATCAAACACAACCGACACATGCTGTAGATATTCATATCATCAGACAGATCAGCGGTTCTCAAACTGGAGGTCGGCAAAATGATACGATATATCATTTAAAGTACATACCTACATGTGGGGAATAACGAGCTAATTTAAACATAATAAACCACGTACTCCTGCTTTGTTTAATTTCATTTAAAGCTCACGCGATTGTGTATCACAAATCTTCCATTCTGACATGGATGATCTTTTTTTTTTCACTCAAAAACAAAAAGCGAGTGGTGTGCTGGATTTAAAAATAAATAAACAAAGCCACTGTATCATGATGCAAAGTTTGAAAATTAAATGCAGTGACATTTTTACCATGTACCACACAACTTTGAAGAGAGTTGGTTCTCTTGTAGTCATATTATGTTTATAGAACAGTTAATAATGTTCAAGTAATAATCAAGACACTGCTAGCATTTTTAGTCGCAACAGTTTGGACTATAATTGATCCATGCGTCACAACATGGACTTTGGTTAACCTTTAAGTATCAATACATCATGCTAAGTCAGCACACCTACCAAGGCAGCAAAGTACTCAGTTTCTGTTTCCTTGCCTCCCTGACTACGAATCACCTCAGTTACAGCTGCCAACACAGCGCAAATCTGCAAAGCACATTTGGGAAACTGGGTTAGTATTACAATTGATCGCAGAAACCTCAACATGGAATTCAAAAGATGTACATTCCTTTTGAATGGCAAACATCCACCTCTCTTCCTACCTCTTTGTGAGCGGCTGAGTTGGATTCCCAAAAACGTTGCACCTTCCTGAAGGTTAGGTTGGAGCAGTCCGACAGGCCGCTGAGGAAGGTGCCCGAAGTCCTGTGCGACAACGCCGGCTCTTCCTCCATTCTCGCATCTTTTTGGCTCGCCGTTTTGATCTCCAATGGACCCGTCTGCAGCTCATTGTGGAGCTTGAGCGCATCGACCGTCAGATCACTTTTTCCTGACACACAAACACACACATACCCAAACAAACAAACAAACAAACAAACAAACAAACGGCATTACACTTCAATGCAAGTTATGTCGAGTACCGGTAAATAAAATGTATTGAACTCATTTCTATTTATTTGGATTTTACTCTATTCAGTACAATAAGCATGTAAAATGACACCTTTTATTAAGAAAATGCACCAAGCATGTAAAATTGCGGGGGGAATGCTCTGATTTAAATAAAAATGGCTGTTTTACAGTCATTCGGTCGACCAAACCCCTGCAATATACTACCTTGAGATTTTCAGGTTTTAATTTGTATTACTCGAGCCAAAGAGCAAGTTCCTAATATTTTGGTTAGCTTGATATTTTAATACATGACAGTTAATGGTGATTAAACTTAACCATTTAAATCCTGAACTCATGCATTTACTGACTTTTGATGTATTAAACAAAGGAAACTTTAATTACGCATAATGAATGACATACGCATAAATGACAATGTTGTGGATTGAAGCTAACTGGCTACCACCAGCTAAAGTTAGCCCAGCCCCTAAACCACGTGCAAAATGAAGCTTTACCTGATGGTCGGCTGAAAAAGCGACTTTTAGCAGCAGATCGATGTCTACTCGTCTGGGGGTTGGAGTCGCTGCTGCGTCCTTTCTTCCATCGTTTGAGTTTCGAGCCTGTCCCGGATCGAAGTTTGCCCGATTTGACCATTTTCACGATCTCCCAGCCTGCTGTGTGTACACGCAGCTGCCTCGGCCAGACAGATGACTCTGTCGCTCATTTGATGACGTCACAAGACTGGTCCCTTTGTGTTGTTTTGCCTGCAGAGGTCGCTGCCAAAATGAAAATCCTGTATCGGTACAGTGCTGTATTTGCATGTAATGTGAAATAACTTGTTCATTTGTTAGTCATCTTTATTTAAGTTCTTCATTCAAGTTCAACATCGCAGATAATCTCGGCAAAGGTGTGCCTCCGGTTACCTACAATGAAAGGCCACTCTAAAATGTATGATTTCATGTTTTGTATTTGTACAGTGTACAATAGTTTAAGTTTCCACTGATTTTGTTTCATTTGGGGTTAATTTTAAAAGATGTACAGTTATGTGAGGAACATGTAATGCACATTTTAAAACTCAGAGTTACAGTGCAAAGAGAACTAATCATCTGATAGTAGATGGTATTCATTTCTTTATTTGGAATTGAGTCAAGGACTGACAATGACTGAGCACGTCAACTGACCAAACAAAAGACAATGATGCAAATATTTACATTTATCTTCCCTGTCTCACAGTTCTCCTCTCACATTACACATGGGGTGGGGGGCGGGGGGAAGCGCATGGATTTTCTATTTTTGGATGACTGAGCTAACATTATTGAGTTTGCTACCGAGCACAAAGACAAACACTCAAGACAAAGTGGGGTGTTCTCAATGGAGGTGAAGGTTAAAGAGGTTTACTGAGGACACAAACAGCGATGTGCATTTTGGGACTTTATTTTTCATCTAACCGAGGGGTGGGAAACCTCTGACCTATCGACGGCTGTTTCAGCTTTTTTTCTAATCCTGAATGAAAACAGAGTATAATGCATCCACGTTGATGTTAAGAGTATTTATGCGTTATAATGCTCTTGGCTTTTGTTTACATATGGCTCACAGACCGAAGGTTGCCAGCATCAGCTCTAAAGTGTTCCAGTGCTTATTTTTAGTGTTATTTGGAAAAAGGGAGAACGAATACAAAAATTAAACTTTATAAAAGCAATATTCTTATAGAAAATTGTACAGAAAATTCCAGTGCATAAACCTTTCATGCCCAATTTCTCTCTTTCTCTCTCTTGTTTTCTTCCCATTTTTTCCCAATTATTGCACCCCTCTCAGTTGGCTATAAGTGGAGGGTTCATGTTGACGATGACTTGAACAACAAAGTCTTTCTGGATTTTGGCATCCTGCAGACGAGTCTTGTCCGTGAGGAGTTTCCCAGAGAAGAACCACCTCTGGCGGGACACGTCAATAGACTCCTGATCCTCCAGCTGCTTCTTCAGCTCGGCGATGGAGTCGGCTAAGCTGGCAGTCAGACGCACATCTTCGCCTAAAATTGTTTGTTTTTTTTTTATTAAAAAAAAAAACCTCAGGTACACTTTTAACCATATTATTTTCGTTTCTTTAATTACCTGAGGACAGTCGCACGCGCAGCTGGAACTCTTGCCTGCAAGGAAGAGGCTGCACTTGCTTTTGTGTGGATTCACAAAGTTTGCTCTCGCTGCATGTTTCATTGATGAGGTTGACAGGTGGTACCAAAGTGTACGCTGGAAGCTGGTAACGGTTGCCCAGCTCATCGTAACTCTCTGTGAGAGAGCCTGCACAGATAACAAAATAGGCCATGCTCTGAAAAAGTGAAAATGCTCTGAAAAACAGTCATTGCATATTTCCCAAATCAAGACTGACAGTGAAAGCGTTAAAATTGCACACAAAACAAACAAACAAATTAAATAATAATAATAAGAAAATGAAAATTAAACAAAAGCCTGTAAATTATGGAGATCCCACTAATCTCCTTCGCTTTGGCTCAAAGAGGAGGTTCCATTTCCACAACAATTAGTATGAGGATATTTTTGGAAATTTGGAGGGAATTAGACCAGATACACATTAAAAACAAGCAGTAGGATAGAAGGAAATGAAACAAAATTATTTTTATCGATTATAGCTCTCATAGATTTTTCTATGTAGATGAATATGCACTTGACATGCCCGTGTTTATGTTTCCATGTCTCTGTGTGCACCAATCCACTGGCAGTGGTCACGCAGGACATTACGTAATCACTATTAGTGGCGTAATCTCTAAACAAGTGAAACGCGGCCATCTGCAAACTGCCCTCTGACATTTTGAGAATGACAAGCGACTTATGCGCTAGTGCTCAAAAATGTAACACTTTGCATTCCAGAGTGGGATGAGGCATGCGTGTGTGTGTGCGTGTGTGTGTACCATGAGGAAGAGTAATGCAGGCTCCGTCCACGATTGCCTGCGCCAGCTCCAGGTCATTGCACTCGGCGGCCAGGGCTGCCGCTCGCAGCGCGTCCCAGATCTCTTTGCGTCCATCAAAAGCAGGAGCCGTGTCCCAAAACTCATCCCGCTTGCTCCTAAGCTGGCCCTCGGTCATCGGGTATTCACTCTTCCACTTGGGACGATCCTTCTTGAGAGGCTCGTTACGTCCTGAAGGCAAATGCAGGACATTTTCCGTTCGTACAAGCGAATTCATTATGGCAAAGGATGAAATGAAAACCTTACAGTTATCACTTTCAATGGCTTCCTTCTTCAAAATGTAAACCACTAAAATATACAAAATTCAATAAAAGGAAAAGGTTAAAAATGATCAAACTATTTCATGCTGTTTCTTAAATTTGACTCTCAATATTATATTACAAACATGACCATACACTGTAACACTACAAAGAATAAATTAAGACAATATATTTGAATGGGTAAATCCCTCATCATGATGCCCTGCAGTTGATCACATGCCGACGTCAAAATGTGAGCAGCATGATAAAGAGGACTGCTAAAATACCAATTTTAATCAAAGTAATTTTTGGGTCGAATCATGGATGTGTGTTTGGTCCGAAAAAAGTGGTATCAAACCAAACCCCTAGGTATACATAATGTAGTCCGACGGCTCACGCCGCTGCTCGTTACATCTTCCCTGATAAAGGCAGCGATCATCAGCGTGAGCATATCAAGAAAGTTAATTTACCTCACTCAGAGAGAGTGGATATATTTAAAGCGATTCATGCTCATGAGTGTGGTTCTAGTGGAGTGAGCAGTAACACACATACATGTGAGCCACACACGAGTGGACGGCGCTGGATTATAGGCGGTAATCAGGTGCCACATAACAGGATTTAGCTCTCTGTGCCTATCTTGAAAGGGCATTGGCTGGCCAGAGGAACATGCCTTGGCCAATGACAGTCACCATCAGCACATGTGCCGCGTGGGCTGAATTGATTTCTGTGTAATACTGTCTTGTCCACTGGTTATTCCAATGCTAGGCTGATTTTATTCTGTTTGCAGTATGATGATTTAAAAAGTGTATCACCTTCTAGAACACATGTTGCAAACTCAAGGCCCGGGGGCCATATCTGGCCCGCCACATCATTTTATGTGGTCCGCAAAAGCAAATCTAGGAAGTCAACTTTCATGATGCTTGCTAAAATCTGTACCAACATTTAAAATTCTCATTTCTAAGAAAGAAAAGTGATACTGTAAGAATTTTCTTGTGACCAAACCCTCATTACAGTCACTTAAACAATAGGTGAACAAAAACGTTATTCTTGACTTCTTTATATGGTTTCAGTCATAACGGACCTCCAAGGGAAACGGTAACTCAAATGTAGCCCACAACAAAAATGAGTTTGACACCCCTGGTCTCGAATGCTACATTACAATCCAGATTTGTTTCATCCTGTTCTGTTTATCAAACGGAAGGATAACCCAGTAATGTTTAACAGTTTGTCATTTTGTCTTCATTTTTCCATGAATAAAGCATTCATCTTACTACCAAAATCAGGCAAATATATAATATGCCTCTGTGAAGTTGTCCAGTTTTGCGCTGATCACAGTTACAGCTATTTAGAAATGTTCACTCTTCTGCGTTCCATTTTATTTGCAGACAAGTTGTTGTATGTTACATCCAGAACACAGATTGATGAGTAAAAAAAAAATACAAATAACAACATTCAGGTACAAATGAAATTATATTGGTGCAACTGTGAGGGTTTTTTTGTGCACAAGAAGATCTTAAATCATTTCTTTAAAAGTCAGCAAGGTGGAAGAGGTTTGCTTTTGTCTCGCCGAGACATCTCGGCTAATAATATTGTTGCCGTCAAGAAAAGTGGCAAATGAATTTAGAATTAATAATAAATAACATGAATCATATAAACACAATGCTGTAGCAGCAAAGAAATACCTTGACTGTAACCAAATGTCATAAATCCATCTATCAGACTCCCTATCTGGCAGTCAATCAATCAATCAAACAAACAATCAATCAATCAATCTCAACTTACTTTTTAGCAGAACTCTTAAAGGTGGATTTGGAGAGTGGTAGTAGTTATTCTCCCTTGAGTTGGGGACTCCCATTGCCGGTTATTTGAATGCAGCTACATCCACACTTGTGTCGCTCAAAAGGACAACAACAAGTTGGTCTGTCTGGTTTAGTTGACCATCTGCACCACCACCACCTAACGCAAGTGCCTCCACTTCTATGCGGTCTCATAACAAACCATAAATATCCTCTTCCTGCTTTTCATGGAACAAGAGTTCAAGCTGAGGTCCAGCGTCGTGGTCGTTCTGAAGGTTGCGTCTCTGCACAAGAGCCCTAATCCTATCACTTCTATTTGGAGGAGGGATAAAGATGCCCGACGCTAGCATGCCAAACCTATTAGCAGTCAATAAAACCCCATCAGCTATTCCATAGCCCAAGATTCTGTACACGGGCCAGAACTCTGCGTCCTGTCAAACGTGTAGAACCTTTGAGGTCATGCCTCTCAAATACTGGATACATTGTGATGTTAAGTAAGGCACTGAGAAGGTAAGGAGCAATAAGAAGGCTTTCTGGGCAAGCTCAGTCCTCAGCACAATGCATTATGAATGACACATTCGTGCGCGAAGACACTTACTCGCTCACAATCAAATGATGTTAAACGTCAACAACTATGTGAAGTATTTGCACACTTACTGTATTTGATATAGCAGTCTAACATAATGTACTGAGATGAGTAAATGCCACATGTACATTTCAGTTCTGTCTTCATCATGTCAATTATATCTCCCATTACGATGCGACCAGCGTGGTGCCTTCAAAATATCCTAATCTCCCTTCAGACACAACGAAATGGTAATCTACTCAAATGCAGCTGACCAACAATACGATGACAAGAGGATTAAACCACCTTCTCTACTGGGGGTGGACGATTTATGGCCGCTGGGCGATTTACAGCCCACAAGAGCTATTGATCCAGCCCGCAGTGCAATTCTGACACTAAATAAAGCCTCAGAGGACATTCATTGAAAAGCCGTAATAATAAACACTTGCTTGAATATTGCATCATCAAGCAAGTGCCATTAATACATTTTCCACAGCAGTGATCCATAAGGCTTTAATTTTAAAGAGAGTTATATTATAATATTATAGTGTTATTGGATATAGGTTGACCTACTTCGACAAACTGACCTTTGACGCATTGAAAAAAGTCATTTGTGGCACTCAAAGATTTGTATTCAAGTACCTTTGCTGGTCCATTAAGGCATTTAACCTGAAGTCGTTTTTAAAATGTTGTCTCTTGCCACCTTCTACTTTGCTCACTTCATTTTGCTCACCGTGTGCCACCAAGAACCCCCCCCCCCCCCCACTCCCCTGCCATCAAGTCTGCAAATAAGAAGTTGGAATAGTCCATGGCATGAGAAGGGGGCAGTCCATCATGGTAGACGAGGCGTTATGATGTGTTTTTAACAGTGTTAATTAACACTTATACAGGAGTAGTTTTTAATCAAAGAAAATAATTTTTAAGAGGCATTTGGGGAACACCTGACAATCTTGAGGTTTCGTGCCTGTGTTGGGACATGTTCTTTATTTCAGGTCGCAGGTGATCTGGAGCCAGGAGTGGCTGACCTTGAGCCATGCAGCAAGTGAGGTACACTCGATGGTTCACCAGCCAGTCAACAGAGAAACATACAACCACTCACGTTCACATTCATACTAGGCAATTTAGAATCTTCGGCGAAATTAAATAGCATGTTTTGGGGGTGCAGTAAAGTGGGGGGGGGGGGGGGGGGGCTGAACCAAGATCCGAACCCATATCTCAGAACTGTGAAGCAGTCGTGCAAACCAGTTTGACAGCGTTATGCCCGATGTCACTACAAATACTGACTGCATATGACTATTCTACAAATATAGTTGCTTACCTCCACGTTTTTTACTCCTGGTCAAGCTCCGGACACTCCCTTGGCCGTCGCTCCTGCTCCTCCCCACGCAGCCCCCCATCGCTGTACCTGCAGATATGCGTGCACGAAATCACGTCCACATGCCTTTCAAATACAAATAAAAATGATGTTAAATATTTTGTAGTGTAATCAATCATGATGTGAGGGAATTGTGACAGCTCAGCGTGTTTCTGCTCGATCTGCCATGTTTACGTCACGTGTACTGCCAGCTGACCCAAGCACGCGCCAGATCCACGAGCTTCTATCGTTCATATTTTGCACTGTAGTAGTCAGACATTTTTAAAATCATTAAATCGTGTATATAGATGTAGCCTATATCAAATAAAAAATGTTAATTCGTGAATTTACAACGACTTTTTTGGTAAAGTTCCACTTCTTCCTAATTACGCACCTGAAATCCAGTCTGCAAAATGATGCATTCGTCGGCAGTTTGCTTGCCACATCCGAGCTCCGATTTTTTTCAAGAGAGAAAATATTAAAAAGGGATCAGGTTGTACTACAGAAGCCTTCGGATTTCCACCATAGATTGTGTACAGATGAGAAAATGGACAAGAAAATGCAAAAGAGAAAAAAATGCTATTAACTCTCCACCGAATCCTGTAGAATAGAACAGACCTAAAAGAATACAAGAGGTTTGCATCGATAGATATTAAAGCCCGATCAGCGTTTGCGCATGCGCTATAAAGACCATTTCTTCAGGCGCTTCAGTTCGCTGAAATCGAAGCAGCGTGGCTTTCAAAATAAAAAAAACATTTTTTTCTGAAACAGAGTACTGTGCCCAGGTATCAAATGTGAACGTAGATTATAAACAGTGCATACTATAAATAATCTTATAGAGTAGGCCCATGTAAAAAGTGCGTATAATTTATACGGAAATAATACCCAAAGTCTTATTTTTAAGGTTTTGTAGAGCATCCTCAACACGCCATTTGATGTGGCCGAGGCTTCAAGTATTTAGTCGTTTTGCTTTTATCAAACCTAATAATATATTAATTCGTTATTGTAATAATGCGTCGGTGAATTCAAAAGATACCGAATAGAACAACAAATATTGCATTATTTACTTAGGTTCATACATTATGATAAAATTAATCTATCAGTTTACATAATTGTAAAAATCTTTACAACACAATTTGATTCATATACTTTATATTAATGGCGTGTGTGTGTGTTAAATAATGAGGTTTTGTTAATTTTGTTCTGAATATTTTGGTCTGATCATAACCTTGTAAATTATTTAAAAAAAAATATTACTACTGACAAAACTTTTTCATTCAGAATCCAAAGTAAGACAAAATATTTGACTACAATGGCAATACTGGTTGCAACATATTGAATGTCGTGTATATGTACCGCTGTGATTTATTTCTAATACCATGTGCTCAAACCTGGCATTCGCCTGATTTAATCCCACACTACTGACATTGCATCGTGTGTGCCTGCACGTGTGTGTTCTGTCTGCCCCAACAATGTGGTGATGTAACAGATGAGGTGATACCCTAAAAATCAAATAAAAGTCAATAGACCTTGTTTACGATAAGCAAGGTTCAAATGTAATGCATTACAAGTCAAATCGGAATAAAAGGAACCACATGTGTAGTTATTTAAACAAGATTTATTAATTTAAACAAATAAAAACAATACCGATAAATAAAAACATTTTACTGCGGTGTTTATCTGGCACGTCAAGTACTATATTAGTTCTGGAAGGATATGAGCAGTAAAAATCATTAAATTATTGGCTTCAATTCAATCAAAGTGAATGATAAAATATCATAGTCCATTAGATTCCACAGTGTTTTTGAGGTATCCGAGGTTGTTATCACCCAATTTTCTTTACTTCCACCAGGATCCATCTTGAAGCCAGCCTTAAAATGGGGTACACACATACTGATCAGCCGGGCCGAATTTGAACTGTTTCTGTGTTTGGGGTGATTTTTTTGCTCCCTGGCCTGCTCAGAAAACGGTCGGGGCTGACTGTTGTAAATTTTAAGCAGGTTGAATTTTTGGTAGATCACAATTGTGACATGAAATCGAATTAGTAAGCAACCTGTAGATTGCATTGTCGCAAAAAAACAAATAAGAGCAACTGATTGAGTAGAATGTTTGTATAATGTGTCTCACAAGCCATTCACCACAAAAAACAGTCATCAGATTAGGTAAAAGGTTTCTTCTTCTTTGGATTTTTCAGAAAACTGTATGCCCCAGGGCCTCTGACAGGTCAGTCTTGGTACTATGCAGAAACCTGGTTTGGGAGAGGAAATTGTGTGCGTGTACCCCATTTAATTTAACATAGCATCTTGACAGCTTAAACTAGTATTGGTTCTTTTTTGATAGGGTAGCTGTCCCACGTCAGGCCATCACCGAATGGTAGGTGAGCTGAGGGCAGCAGGACACGCGTGACCCAGTGACTGCAAGTTCACATGCAAACAGAGGTTAGGTCAGGTGGTCACAGACAAATTAAAACAAACAACACAGACAAAAACATCAGGAAAAAAAAACCACACCTTCTCTTCTCCACACCGAGGAAGACTTTCCAGTTATGCAGCTTGCCGTAGTTGAATGGGTTTTTGTACACCTGACGCACAGTGTGAAGAGATAGTTTACACACTAATCGAAAAGGAAAACAGCCCTTAATCCCAGCGAGGATTCATCACAAAAACAATCGTTCAAAACACTCACCTGTCCCATTTTTTTCATTCGACTCTTTTCTTTTGAGTTGGTGTGCCTCTCGATGCTGGTTTCACCACGTGATATGAGAAGTGCGTGCCACGTGGTCAGTATTCCCAAGACCACTGCTACTGTGCTGAAATGATACAACACATTATATCAAACATATTTCTCTGTATGCGGTACCACACACCCCACATTGTGTGGCTGAAGTCAACCGAGCTAATTTTTCCTCTTCTGAGGTTGTCGCAGAATCGTCACTGCTTGATCTGCAGGCTAGTGTGTAGGGGAATTGCATCATGCTAGGACAGTGCTAGGGGTGAGAGGTTACACACTCACTCCTGTTAGCAAGTTGTATTAAAGGCAAATTGTGCAGACTGGCAAGTTATTAGCATCTCATAAAGTGTCATGTAATCATGTGATTACAGCCTTGTTGTGTTGCCGTGCGGAAGCACAGTCGCGGCTTCACTGAGATTTGTTTAAAAACGCTGAATGAATGAAAAAAAATAATCATGCCACAATCAAATAAAATATATATACTGAGAATATATGGGTGTAATGGTTTTATTCATTTTTACAATTGCCTAACAAGCTTGATCAAAATTTCTCTCGGGCTGCATGTTATCTGCGTGCCGTAAATTGTACCACTACAACATCAGCGAGGCTACTTGAACACTTGATCATGAAAAAAGATTTTACCTGGTGAGCACCCACATGTAGATGATGCCCTTATCCATGATCTTTTCTTTCAAAGAGTATGGAGGTGCAGGTGTGGCATAGTCAGTCTTAAAAAAAAATCCAGAATCAGTAAATGAAATGAAAAGAGAAACACTTGTTACTGGGTATGAGAAGTTAGTACCTGGCCAGTGGGGAGAAGCCCTATTAAAGGTCCCATCCCTGTTACGGGAACCCCCGCTTTTTCCATTTCCAAATGCTTAAAACGCTAAAGCAGCAGCCCACGAATACCAAGCCCAGCATTTAAAGACCCCCCCAAGGAGAAAGGCAGTCACAGTAGAAAAGCATTAGGGGACATAATCAGGAGCTCCAAGCAGTTTAACAAGGTGAAACGGCGCATTCATTCACCTCAAGGGCATTGTACGCAGCTAGGAAACGGATTCTGCCGCTCAAGCTGCAGTAGATACAGCCCAACGTCATGAAGACGCAGAAGGAGAAGAAATAACGGTGATTCAAATGACCGACGCAATTATTCAACCAGGCTGAGTGGAAGACACTAAGTATGAAAACGACTCTTGTGCCACTGTGGGAGTTTACACATTGGACGTGAGAAAGGATACGACAGTGATGGTCCATTTTGAGAATACACCTGCACAAGGAAACGAGTGTCACTGTCAGTTATTTCTTTGCTTGATCAAATGAAGGTGGTTAACAACAGTATTTTGATGATATTGGTAATGCACAGATAAAATGAAATATACAAATGGATTTTTGAGTCGAAATACAATTTGCCTGGATTGACTGGTTCAAAATAACATGCATGTGTACCGAATGTGGGAGGAAGCCGAAATTCTGCAGAGTAATTTTTATTTTTTTTGCATGTACAGTATATCATAGTTTAAGAAATATATTGTTGAGAGGAAGAAGACCATGTCAAGCGGGGGTCACAAAAGTGTAGCCCGGCGGCATTTGCGGACTGCATGATGACGTTTTGCAGCGCTTTCGTTCCAGGTTATGCGGCACAACTGCAACTCGCAAATAAATAATGATCTACAAAGTATGCCTACACCCCAAAAACATTGAAGTAGCCACTTGAGAGTGCTTCACTGTTGGTTGAGGTGGGATATGCAAAGTCATTTGGACTTTGGACATTCAATAGGCACACCCACAGCATTTGAGAGTGCAGAAAATTGCTTGTTATTTCATAAAATATTTTATGAACTTGGCATTCCAATTTGGCATGGTTGTTTTTCTTGCAAGTGCATCAAATTTAAAAGACATATTTGTTGTCAATACAAAGGGAATTTAAGGGATTATACTTGAGTCACATCTTAGGTCAAAATTTTTTCCCTATCAAAACAGTAATAATAATTGTATTTCGGGACTTTGCAGAACTCACCTGTTGCAGATACCGCAGTGATGCGCTCTCGCTGGTTTCGGAATGACACATTTTTTGCAGACAGATACAAAGGGAATGTCATTTTTTTCCTGAAAGAAACGCACAACATTGCTTGAGCTAATCCATCATGAGGAATCATTTGTGTGTCAGTCTTACAGCAGGCGGGTGCCCTGGGGCAGTCTTGACGGCCTTGTAGTAATGAAAGACGATCATGACTAGGTTCCAGTGTCCGTAACAAAGGTGCCAGACTAGCCATGCGGTAGGATATGTCCTGAGTGCATTAGGCAAAAGGACGACGTAGGCGACCAGCAAGATGGAGCTGGTCAGTACGACCACCATCCACACAAACACCTTATGAGCAAAAACAAAAGCAACATTTAGGGCGAGAAGCTCTTCGTATTCTACTAGAAATGCAGAGCTTTCTAACTACTGTCCCACCATCAAGACCAACATTTAAATACACGAACGTAGTGTTCATCAAAAAGGAGGCAGCATTCCTACAAAGTAAAAAGCATATTTACTCTTGAAAGCCAATGCCAATGGCAGTTAAATAATGATTTGACTAAAATGTACTTCAAATAAAAGTTACATTCCCCCAAAAATGTGCATTTGCTGGGTCCGATTAAATGAGCATGCACTTACTTACCAAGCCAAACGAGCGTGTAAGATAATCCACAGTCCATAACAAAGGCTCAAACAAAGAGTCAAAAACCACATTTGAATCTGTGAGCGAGTTATAATAAAGCGAGTGCAGTAATAGTTTCAAGTAGGCCTGTATTTTCAACATCCACAGAGGCAGCTGGCATCCTCGTCTCCTGGGACACAGCCGCAACAGCATCCAGCGCAACAGGTGCACGAGAGAGCCCGGACACCACCGCCGCCGCATCCTGCACTTGGAACAACCAGTCACCTGCATCGAACAAACACACACACACGCACACACACAGACACACACACACACACACACACACACACACACAAATCAGTGGAGATGATTAAGGAGATTTACTGCTGCCGTTGGTTTGTTTTGTAGTTTTTGTCCTTGATTTTGTAGATTATAAAAACACAGTCACTATGACTGTGGGGCTGGGGTGTCTGAGATTTCATTTTACATCACTCAACCCTGTGCCATATTTGAGTCCACATCTTTGAGCTCCAAGTAAAGACAAGGATGCACTCTTCTTGCACTATGCTTATGTGGAGAATGTAGGCACTCGTTTGTCTCGACCTGTGAATTGACAGCCCGTTTGCTTAAAACGCTGTCTGTAAACTACAGTTAACAGACACTTTTATGACACCTGCAGCTTTCACAGGTTGGGTTTGAGTTCCACTGAAAAGAGTCTGAAAACCTTGATACCAGTTGAAAAGTGTCTTAAATAAAGTGCCTCACAGACACTAGTGTCAACGCCACTGACAAAGTGGATTTTGAAGACAATGGAAGGTAATCTCCTTAAACCGTGGGAAGCGTCTTTTAAATACTTTGAAAATACTTGTGAAACTGCCAAAACAAACAGACGGACGACGGAGCTGCAATCTGACTAATCATCAACTCCAACTTTGATAGGTTCCAGCATACCTGCGATTCTTGTGAGGATAGTTCAGATAATGGATACATGGCTGGATGTTTGGTAGTTTGTAGGGGTGTGCTGATACATTTTCACATTTTTCACTTCAGGGATGACACCAATATTTCAACCGAAAGTACTGTCTGATACCGATCTCGATTAGATACAGTCTTGATCAATACATCTATACAGAATAGTCAGAAACAGTAGGTATGAGAAAAAAATATCCTTTACTCCAAACATTTGGGTTCCATAATTTCAATTTCAAACATGAGAATGTACTGCACTTGAATAAAATAAATACAAAATAAATTAAAGGACACTGCTGGACAGAAGAGCAGGACCGGCGTTTGGAAAGGACTGCTCGTACTGTTTATAAGTGCTAATATCTAAGGTTTTGAATGGAGACCAATATAATCCGATACACTTTTTTGGCTAATATCGGACTGATATCGATATCAACATTGGATCGGGTAAGCACAAGTATTTTGGTACAACCCCTCTTTTGTCTTTATGTGACATCCTCGTGAGGATAAGCGGCTCACAATCAATGGATGGCTGTACTCAGTGCGGGCATGGTCTCCCTCTAGTGTTATGTGAAAACATCCCTGAAATTTTATTTTCAAACTGTGCATAGTGTTTTTAAATCAATGCAGGCCACTTGCTAAGTGCAGTTAAGTTGTGTTTAACTTCAGCATACAATATTTACAGTATTTTTTTTCAATTTTTTCAGGTGGCACTTGTAAAAAAATAAGCAACATGATAATGGATGGATGACTAAATGAAGCGTGGCTGTGGCGGCGCAAGGTCATTAATGACATAAACAAGTCTGACAAAGACCTAATCATGTTTAGCTGCATTCCAAAGAGGGTGGAGTCGGAGGCTTTGTGGTTTTCTGTGTCAAATTGTCTGCAAGCGGACTTGCTTGATTTACATGATAAAAAATACACGAGTAGTTGTAGAGTTGGATAGTTGCACATCGACAACCGGTTAGGTTTGCTCGTGCCCCATACAGACAATGCATTTTAAAGTCATTTCCATGGGCATTTTGCATCAAACGGACAGCAACCAAACCCCCCTCGATCTGGCCTCTTATAGGTGTCATTCCTGCGCTGACAATTAAATAGGTGCACATCGTAAGTCTCGCGAGCGACACGTTTTTGTGGAGGGGTACTCACTTTTTTATGAATGAAAAACCTGGTGAAATACATCCTCCAATCGACATTTTCAAAAGGGCGACCAAACCCGGATTATTGACATTAAAAAAACAACGGGTTGCCGGATAAAAATCAGCTCGTGTGATAGTTGAGCTGGAGCTTGAGCTGCTGAGCTGGTGCGCATGCGCGAGAGTCTGGCGAAAAGCATCGTGGTCAGTAGAGTCCGGATATCATGCACGGTGACATTATTGCTCCACGTTCAGCACTACTACACGCCTTAAAATTTACAAAAATACAACCACTGTATTATATACAATATCCAAAGAATTGTTTTATAATTTCACACTAGGAGTCTAGATTTGTCTCTTATATCTCAGTGAATTCTGGGAATTGAAGTGCCGCTGCTGGCAAATGTGTGTGCGGCGAGCTCGAAACGTGGCTAGTGGCTACCAACCAGCCAGCTTTCTAAACCAAATCGAGCTTTCTGTTGCGAGTCAATATGTCGTTTTGTTTTAATTTTGACTTAAGTGCAACGACAAACACGGACGACGTCCAGGGGAGAACATCGTCAACTAACAAGATTGACATATTTGCGAAACCTGTAAGTACAAGGCATATGCTATTTTCTAAAGTTGTTCGTGTGATTGACTGGCATCACTACGTATTATAATATGGGTGCTTCCATAATGAATAGTTTGGATTATTACAACAATGAAATATGTGCTAATGCTTGTAATGTCCAACTTGAGTTTCATGGTGGCTGTAGTGGAAGACCGATAGTAAATATGGTGTTTGGACATGTTAAGATAAGATAAGATATCCTTTATTCGTCCCACACTGGGGAAATTTACAGCCTCCAGCAGCAAGAATGTATGTAGAAAGAAGAAAGGAGAAAGAGAAAAAAAAACAACAAACATCTTTCAATTAAATACAATATGAACACAAATGGATAAATCGCAGTACTATTTACAATTTTCCTTCACATCATTTAATTATTATTATTATTATGATTGTTATTTTTTATTCATCAGCCTGACAGCAGTCGGTAGGAACGAGCGTCGGTATCTCTCCTTCTTGCAGCGCGGGTGTAACAGTCTCTGGCTGAAGTTAACTATATCCAAACGAAAATCTTACCGGTAATTTGACAAATTTCGAATACGAGTCAAGATTTCCAGCTGTGCATATTTAGATCAACACATTAAACTTTCATCCACTAGAGCGCGTCCACTTACAGACTGTTAACCTACTACAAAATACGCCCCACTAATAAGGTGAATGTCAGTTATGGCTCGTGATAATTATCAGATACGTAAATAGTTGAGGGGAAGTGAGCTGTTTACTGTTATGGCTGACAAGCATTCTTTAGAAGGGTTCAAAGCCATGATGTGATGGGAAAAAAATCCCAAATTGTTCTGACTGGTTGACAAATCATCAACTCATGACGTGGTGACTTCCCTCGTGTCATTCATTCAATCACATGAACGATAAAATCATAGCACTCATCATTAGTGTAGTGAGCAAGCTTTTCATGAAAAGCTGTCAATGTAAAAATGATTGTCCAAAAATATCATTTATTTAAATTGTGATCATAAAAAATGCGAATCATACGTCATATTTTTCTTAATCAATTGTCTTGAGGGAAGATATGTGAGTTGTAATAATGGAGACACTTTTTGTTTCAACAATTATGCAGGATTGCTGTGTAAAAGAAGCTTTGGTGTATCCAAACTGAATCAATGCATGTTCCTCATTACTGCCTCATTGCTTTGTATTTTTTAGGTAAATGAAAGTGGTTGCCCAGCAGAGGCAGTAAAAGTGGCCAAAGAGCACTTCCCACCATCTGATCCTCTACACTTACTTGATGACGCCATATATGAAACCCTCACCATTGGCACTCTTCCTCCCTTGCACTTTCTCAACGAGACAGTTTTTGAGAAGACCGTCTATGAGAGGGAGGACACGGAGAACATTTTGTGCCGCACGGCCGAGCAGAGGTCTGACCTCATCTCGGGAGTGTATGAGGGCGGATTGAAGGTGTGGGAGTGCACATACGACCTCCTGGAGGTAATCGAGAGGGAAGGCGAAACGTTTGGCGGCAAGGCTGTCTTGGATCTCGGCTGTGGCGCCGGGCTTTTGGGAATTTTGTCTCTGAAGAGAAAAGCCAGGGATGTCCACTTCCAGGACTATAACAGCACAGTCCTTGAGCAGCTCACTGTGTCTAATGTAATTCTCAATTGCCAAGATGATGACAGTGATAATGATGATGATGACAATAAAGGAAAGAGTAAGGGAACGGACAGGGAAGAAGAACGTAAGATAAAACTAAAACGTGACACAAGAGATATTTTCCTGCAAAGGTGTCGGTTCTTCTCTGGTGACTGGCGCACCTTTTGTATTTTGGCCTCGAGTCAAGACCCAGTGTTGAAATATGATATTATCCTGACTTCAGAGACAATCTACAACACGGCTTATTACCCTGCGCTACACGACACCTTTCATAAACTTTTGGCACCGCGTGGGCATGTCTATGTGGCCACCAAGTCCCACTACTTTGGTGTGGGTGGTGGTTTACATCTCTTTGAGACTTTTGTGCAAGAAAGGGGGGTTTTCTCTCTGAATCACCTGTGGGCTAGTGAAGATGGACTTCAGAGACATGTTGTTGTCTTGCGTTTTAAAAAAGAATCACACTAGCTCATGGTGGGCCAAGTGAAAACAGGCCAACCCGTACAAAGATGTCCACAACAAATATGCCTATATTACAAAACTAAAAACACATTTGAAAAATTCCAAGTTGTACTTTTCTTGAATTTGATCTTTTTTTTTTTACTAAAATATTTAAAATAAATGCAGAATACTTTTCACAAGTTTGGGGTCAGAATTTTTGTCAGTGACAATAACATTAAATTAACCAGAAACACAGTCTTGACCAGGGATCACAGACTGGGTGCCCACGGCAACCAGGTAGTGCCCATGGACTACATGAGTAGCCTACGAGCCTGTTCTCAAAAGCTTACCGCCCTGCTTTTAATCTCACAAAGAACTTTGCCTGCCTGTCAGACCGCTATTGGAATTTGAAATAATTAAATATAGAAATATTTGTGGTATATGTGTGTTTCTTTAAAAATAGTGGTGACTATTATTAGTATATGCCATGATTTAAAGTTTGAGTATATTTTTGAAATGGAAAACCTCTGAAGATAGTTTTAAATGGACTGACACGTGAGCCACAAGTCTTACTGTGTATACAACCATGTTTAATAAAAAAATGACTGACATGATTGCTGTTTTTTTTTTAACTGTACCTACTCTATATAGATATGTTCCAGTAAGTGAGGAGCAGTTGAAAGGGGGGCAGTTGCAGGTCAATTTAGATGCGCTGGCAGCAAAGAAAAGGAAATGGGCTCAGTGACCTTTGTGAGTGATTTCCCCCATGTTCAAACAGCAGTATGAAAGCCAGGCTTGTTTCTGAAGTCCAAAACAAAATGTCAATTGCAACTTATCCGGCTGCCCAAGGATGTTGCTTGAAAGAGGATTTGGGCGTCACGGTAGGTCTGTGGTCGGTCTCTGGGGGGTCTCCTGTAAGAGTAAATCTGGAAAAGGATCTCTGCCTTTCGTGATCTGCTCCTTCTGTGGAAAAAAAAAGTCGAATTAAAAAATAAATGAATCCCAAATTTGGGTGTGGTTTGTTTAAAAGCCACAAGATGTGACACATGCTGATACCGGCTACATCCTGGAAAATGCAAATAGATATCCAGGAAATGCAGTGAAGTAACCTGTTGGGGCCTTTTGTTTAGAAATATGTATCAAGACTGGTCTTGTTGATAGACATTCAGAAATGTTTTTTGACTTCATGATCTGCTTATCTGTTGTGTCCGTTTGACACAACACAGTCATAGGAGGAAACAAAAGTGACCCAAACAAGACTAAACAGCCTTTTACCCTAAAACACTTTTTTGGGGGTGGATTCTGTTTAAAAAGGCACTGGCAGGTCATTTCCAAATCCTGTTTTATATTTACTCTAGTCACTGGGGGGGTTCTGAATTCTTGTTTCCTTGTCGCTATCCTATTGAGCAATAATGTTGCTGCTGGAGTTGTGCCATAGCAAAGATTTGCGTAGATGTAACTCAACTTTTCCACAGCTGACGTCATCATCCAGTTGTTCTCTGGACCACAACAGGGACCTGCAAAGATCTATTCTTCATGACTGATTTTTAATACCCCATCCGCCCACACAAGTCGCATATTACGATTAGAACAGTACTAATAAGAGCAGCAACACTAGTTATTCTCAGACACCATTAGTGAACAATTGATTCCTATGACAATCCCCAGACCTGCCCGCCGTCAAAAAAATCGGGAAAAAAAACACACGACCATACAGATAACATTACACAACTATAATGATCTGCTATCATTTCCAGATGATTGTAAATATTTTGCTTTCCAAGTCCGAGTCTCGAGTTTCGGTTTGCACACATTGGATCAGGGTGTGCGCCTACTTCGTCATCGTGGCGTCACAGCCTGACAGCTGTACGCAAACCTGTGGGGGAATTCCTGACTCCAACAGTAGACGCAGCCTTTCCCCTTCTTTACTTTATGAGAATAGAGGTCAGGGCCCGTCAGATGGTTTTCCTCAGAAACTATTATGTGTTGATTCACGGTGTGGGGGCGTGCTGTTGACTCCCACTGTTTCCTCCTTACTGGGAAGTGACTGGTGAGCTTACCAAACAGGGGGAGTGTATGAATAACCGACGTGAGGAGGGCGGGCTGGAGGGAGGTAAACCGGCGAGTGATGTTAAACATGATGGTATTTAAGGTCGGGGCAGGATGTCAAGTCACTACACTGTTCAATGAGCTACGGAGCAGACGGCGGCGACACCTTACGTTGGTGCATTTTTGGAAAGCAGATCCTATTGAGAACTGAAATGTAACATTTCTGACTATCCAAGAGATTGATGGGATGGATGCACTTGACCAAGAGAGGCAAGTATCAAGGGTGAGAACTAATTTGACTCATTTTAAAGAGTCACAGAGAAAAGAGTTCATTTTTACAAAGGTGCTTAACTCACCTAAACTTTATCATCATGACAGCATGGACACCTCGCCATGTCTTCATCAAGGATTTAGGTTGTTGAACCGGTTGTTTGGCACTTTTGCGATAGGAATATTTGTCATTTCCTGGCCAAGCTCAGGTGTGGCCATTCTTCGATTGTAATGCATATCCTCAAAGACATTGTTCTGAATGACTCTTGTCTTATCAGGAACTACACTAGTCACTCTGCAGCCAATCCAGTCAATGAATGAATGAGTTTTGTTTGTGAATATAAAACTTCCTCATAGGATTTTAACTACAGTCTTGAAGCTGGTTTTCCCGAGCGTGAAGTGCTTGTAATTTTTGGGACACATCATCCGGTGACAAGTGCTATCTGTGCTTGCATCAGCTTATCAGGCAGAGACTGTCCTTTCGGTAGTAGTGAACCATTTCCAGGAATAAAGAAGAAAAAAATGCAGTGATATTCAGCAGGCTGCAACGTGACCATAATTTACTTCGACAGGTTTAATTTCACTTTCTTTTCACATTTATCATGAAACGGAGGACATTTAAAAATGATACTTCGGTTGTGTAGTATATTGTAAAAGGCCTGTGATCCAACTTCATGTATCGTTTATTGTCATTTATTTGCCACTTTTGAGGACAGTAAGTCAGGATTTTATCTGCCTCTGTAAAGTATTTATCAGTCAGGTACTTAGTACACATTGCATTGCCAATGCTTTGTCATCTTCAATGAATCTAATGTTTTTTGAGGACCTCATTTTCAAATGTGCTCCACTATGAGAACTGAATTCCATAGATGGTCGCATCTTCAGGTGTCATCTATGGGCTCAGTTCTTTTGGCATGGCACTAACAACGACACAGCAGCAGAGAATGGAAATACATGTCAGAGGTACTGTATATTTCTCGAAATATATGTAATGTAGTCATCTGTTTTATATTGATGTGAAATAAAATTCATCACTTTCCCTGTATTTGACATTTGTTGTGTGAGATTCACAATACTATCACAATATTTACTATATGTACCTGTAGTTCACAAAAGAATGGCATAAAAATAGTAAAACCATTTACCATTTACAAATATAAATGCACACTGAGTACTTTCATTGTTAAACTTGCAGGAGACCCACTGACATTTTTCTAAGCGTACTAACTTGTTCTTACACTAATGTAATGTCAATTCATTTGAAGCAAAAAAGTAAGGAGCATCACAAATTGCAGTCTTTGATTGTCAATGAGCAATGAGAGATCGATCTCTGGTTAAGTAGCGTTTTCAATTCACCATTAACACATGGGGGCATGTGACACTTTCATGCCCATTCCAACAATTAGCTAACCTTATTTACTCGGAATGCCATACGTCTTTGATATCAATAACCCATCACTTAGTTTAATAGCGAAATCTTCAAATTCGCAATTCTCAAATTCAACCTTCCATATGGCAATGTACGGAGCCCCTAAGGGGACATGGAAGTCCTTAGGGGTCCTAGATGTCCTAGCATGTTCTTCATTATCTCACATGTCCCCTTAGGGGCTCCGTAGCAATGTCAAAATGCCATTGGAAAATCATTTCACGAAATATTTTTGCAGTGGCGGCACATTGCAGCTCACGCCCCCACCCCCGGAAATGCTCTGTGAGGCAGGTCATATTGCACATACCAGAAATTGCCATGGCAAACAACTATTCACGCTGTGGACAATTAAATAATTCAACAAACCTAACTTACTGTTTTTGAGTGTGCAAAGAGTACCTCTAAATAACACAGATACAAGCCCAAAATCTCAGAACTGATACGAAAATGTCCTCACTAACTTTATTACAACCAAGAGCACATTTTGGGTAGTGATTAATGTATGGGCTACCAGATGTATACACTCTTCTGAAAGAAATTAACATAGATTTAAATGTATGTTATCAAATCTAATTTACTAATTAAGGATATTGAGATACGCTTTGTGCTAACCACTCGGCAACTGTGTTTCCCATTTAAAGCAACTGCAAAATTCCTACAGGATATAGTAGGCGTTGGACATCAACCTCGGCAGAATTATCTACAGTGAATGCGAAAATATTATGCATATTCGTCGATTTTACTAAATAATAAACTCCAAACTACAAATTCCTTTCATTCGTTCATAGCGACGTCAATCTAAAACGTCACTACGCACTACTGACCAATCGCTCACGTTTTCGGAGAGGATGCTGAACAGGCTGGGCCCCATCTGGGCGAAGCACATATTAAATCCTTAACCCCGCTCGCCCTTTCTAGTGTAGTGGAACGCATGTTATCCGAAGAGCGGTAGTTCGTTTGGAATTGTCTCAGTCACATTGTGGTTTGTAGCTTAATAAGGTTCGTTTCGAGGCCGTGGCATGGATGAAATACGGCCTAACAGCGGTGCCCAGGCGCACGGGCTATCGTCACTGTTTCCCCCAGGATTGCAGGCTATCTACGGGGAATGTCGGCGACTTTATCCCGATCAAGCAAACCCGCTACAAGTTACAGCCATTGTCAAATACTGGTTGGTCAAAACCTAGTCTTTTGTTGTTAATATGTTCAGATCGCTTGAATTGTGCTAAGTGGTTGTGGGTGTAAAAAGTTAGCTTCGGAGCTAACGCAGCAGCTGAACGTTCGTCGTGATTTTATTTCCAATCTTTCCGAACGTACAACTGGTTAGTTTCACGCAAGCCTAACAAGCTGAGCAATAAAAGCATACAATGTTTATTCCATTGTTTGTCCGCGCTCGTTGCATGTCCATATGTGTTGGTTCACGCTGTATGAAAGTGTAAACCCGGGGCAATGCGTGACATCATTCAATGGATCATTGTGTTTTGTTGCAGGTTAGGGGGTCCAGACCCGTTAGACTACATTAGTATGTATCGAAATACGGGGTGTCCAGCTCAGGACGTCCAGGAGCATTGGCACTACGTCAGCTTTGGTCTCAGCGACCTGTATGGAGACAACAGGGTTCACGAGTAAGTAGTAATGGTTGTTTACTAGTTTGGAAGGTCGAGGGTGTATAGCCGACTTGATTGGACCATTTTATTCCATCATTATTTTACATATTTGGGGTATAATTCATCAATGAGATATGATATATCACTATAATGCAGCTTGACTGACTGATGTGCTGACTCGCTTCTTATGTAGAGGAAAGGCGTACATAACTGAGGAAAGCATACGGATGTTAACTGGGAAGGTTGGTCGTGAAAGAGGATGCTAAAGGCGCGTGCGCAGTGAGTGTAAATAGTGCCAATTCGTGCATTGTGCAAAACAACACCCCAATAATGGCACCCATGAATGGACGCTTACGAAGCTACGGCAGCATGGACAGAAGCTACTTTAACATGACCGTGGCATATCTAGATCAATAAAGAAAAAAATAAACTTTACCAGTCAGTAACATCAGAAATGCTGAAGTGTAGGGAGACCACAGTTATACTTTTATGTTTATGTGACATAATATATTTTGATTTCAAACATGTATAAATTCATTACAGGCATTACAAAATGTAAAAGATGAACGTTGTTGTCTGTGTCTAAATACAAATTAAAATACAGCTCCCCGCTCCCCAGTTCTCAACACCTCCTTCCTGGGTGTCCCCTTAATTAGCATGTTCTTCATTATCTCACCACAAGCTGTTAATTTGGATTAGCATTGTGCCTCTGACAAGACTTATGCATATGCGAGGGGTCTAAAAGCACAACTGCTGTTTTATGTCTCACCACATGTGTTTGTGTCAGATTCACAGGAATAGACAAACCCAGCGGCTTTGGCTTCGAGCTCACCTTTCGACTGAAAAGAGAGATGGGGGAGACGGCCCCTCCCACCTGGCCGGCTGAACTCATGCAAGGCTTGGCGCGCTACGTCTTCCAATCGGGTGAGAAGCACAGCACACTGATGGGCCAAACTACAGTCAGTCGTCATTAATAATCATCAGAGGATGAATCTAAAATGAAAAGCTTCTATTTTATGTCCCATGTTGTTCTCAAACTATTATAAGAATTATTCAGTGGAAGGGAATTCTAAAAATGTCAATTTCGGAGAGCATTCTCCGTATTTGATTTGCTTCACTGGCTCAGCTCGGTCGCAATCAGCTAAGTTATTACCTGTAGTGGTCTTTATTTGACAACCCCCCTGTGACCGCCGTTGCCATATCACCATGTTGCCGTTTGCCAAATGTTAAGAATCTACTCTTTGTAATTGTAGTCACTATTTCATCCAAATGTGCATGACTGGAAATGGCTGCTTCAGGTTTCCATAATAGTTGAATCTTTTGAATCATCGATCAACTGACAGTTGACAGATGAATCTAATATTGAAAAAAGTTTGTTGCAGGCAGACATAATTCAATGTAATTATACTGTAATTAAATGTCATGTAATGTGCCTCACAAATCTCACTTGTAAATGTCTCATGGTCTCACTGTACCAGTTTTAATGGCCTTAATCGCTGTAGCACCTCTGATATTTTATTTTGATCAATATTGTCAGTATGGTGGCGTAAATGTCCCTGTTTAGCCTCGGACATGACAACAACCCAAAGAGGTAAATGCTAAAAGGTTTTCTTTTAGTTTGGGTTGTGGTCTAGTCGGCTACTGACAGTTGGTTGTTTGTTATAAATAGTTTTCTTCTATTTTAGTATAATTTTTTTTTTTAGTCGATGGTCTATTTGACAATGGTCTGATATGTTGATTTAATTTCTATGTGCTTTTATGACAATGTTTATTTTGTACTGAGTTGCCAGGTCAGAGAGATTTGATGTTCTTTTAGCAGTTGTAGCTAGGATGATTAATATTTTTTTGTTTGTTTTTGATGTTGCCTTCACCTGTTCTGCTTTGTGGTTACATATGTCCCAAAACAATATACATGTGCATAGTTGGTCCTATAGGCCAGGGTGGGTGACCATCACGTGGCTATTTGGGATGAAGATTTTGTTTGGTGTCCGACTTGTAAGAGTGTTGAATTTGACATTTGAGGTTCCGCTGTGAAATGCGCATACATCATGCCAGAGCCTTTCTAAAAAAACTATAACATTGAAAGGGACAAAGAGACATTTTGATCAATTCTGGAAGAAGCCCGTTCTCTCCAGTCTCATCTCTCAGCCCTCCAGCTGGGATCAATTTGCTCGTGGGTGGGCCTGGCGTCTGAGCTCAGCGAATACTGATCCGCCCCGCCTCCCTACATGTTTACCCCATAACCAAACGAAGCTTTGTGCATTCTACCTCCCAAGCAGATGCAAATGTAAAGTGAGTTTTCTTGCCATGAGGTGTCAACCTTTACTCTGATTGTTCTCTTTGTCCGTTACTGTAGTGCTAACTCTGCTTTGTCGGAATGGGTGTCTTTGAAGTTGGCACACTCGCAGCCCCTCACTGGTGATCTAAATGCAAACTAACACACATGAATGATGAGAATTTATCTTTTCGCGCCCCCACAGAAAACACGTTTTGCAGTGGCGACCACATATCGTGGCACAATCCCCTAGACAACAGCGAGTCTCGCATCCAGCATATGTTGCTCACGGAGGACCCTCAAATGCATCCCATTCAAACTCCTTTTGGCACCGTCAGTTTCCTGCAGGTGGGTAGGAATGTTTCATGGCATAGACAAGAGCTGGGCAATTCATTCAATGTACGTTTTTCAGAGCGATATACAGTATTGTTTATTTATTTGCTTGTATTTTTTTTTGGGCTGCTATAGGTCCAAGCGCATCGCTGCTGATTTGTATTGCTTATACAAACATCGTAGCTGTGAACAGAAAAATGCCAGTCTACAAAAGTACAGCCAGTGATGCAAATTTAGCAATTTAGGGACTCTAAAGAGCGACGAGCTAATAAACCGACATAAGTGGAATTATTTTCATATTGTTTTGCACATGGCATGACAGGAGCCCGTTGAAGATGGGGACAGAATCAATTGGACCCATTTGGTTTTTTTGGGGGGTGGGGATTATGTTTACATACCTTTTTTCACACAGGAAGCACGTACTTTCACATTATGTCTAAGGAAAAAAAATTCTGGAAAGTTAACGCCTGGAAAAAAGCAATTTCTTGTTTATTGGAGAGAAAACCAATTCCAGAAGAGAGAGAAAAAAATATAAAAATAGCATTTTTTTTCTAAAGGACAATGTCTTGTCATTAGTGTTTTCCATAAACTGAAGGTGGGCAATAGATTAAAATCAGATATCACACTATTGCTGTAATAAATCTGAGATTTTAAGAGTGTATCGACCACCCGTTGCATCGATTTATCATCAAGCATACCTCAATCTCACATGTTGTACTGTGGCTGGCAGATTGTGGGCGTTTGTACAGAGGAGCTGCAGGCGGCGCAGCAGTGGAACGGCCAAGGCATCTTGGAATTGATGCGAGGGCTTCGAGTGTGAGTTGAACTCAAAGGCAGCTTAATAGCTATAATTTCCTGAAAAAAAAAATATTTTTCAGTATCTCTCTGGGTCAGTCCGACAGGGGGAATAGTCAAGTCATTTGACACAACTGAACACAAAATAACTACTGCATATTTAAAACAGTAGAAATACATGTTACATTTTCATGTTCTCTTCCTCAAAGTGGAGAAAAACACATTTTTTTAATGTTAAAAATGCAGTCTTGTCGAACTGTTCATGACTGCTGTTGTGTATGTAGAGCTGGCGGTCCCTGGCTGATCACAGACATGAGGAGAGGGGAGACCATCTTTGACATCGATCCACATCTACAAGTAAGGCTGAATTACGTTCTGTCCGCTCACCTAAGGCGACTGAGTAAGGGTTACAAAAAAATTAAGGGTGGGACACATTATTTTTATTGCAGTGTATTTCAAAATTCGAGACATTGATACTGGCACCGTGCAAGATCAAGTTGTCCCTTCTTGAGGAATGGGTATTGTGATGCGTACTTGTTTTTCATAAAAATTGAAATGGCTCCAAATTAGGAAAAGGGTCACCTTCCATTTTTAAACCCTTGTTTGTGACTCGACAAGAGCCCGAAGCGCTGCCTTTTGGTGCCACAGCAGCCCTACAGGCCTAGTGTTGATGATTGCGTCTGTCTTGCTCATCCAAGCAGGAGAGAGTGGACCACGGCATCGAGACGGAAGGCTCCAACTTGAGCGGGGTCAGCGCCAAGTGCGTGTGGGACGACCTGAGTCGACCGCCAGATGACGACGAGGACAGTCGGTCCATTTGCATCGGCTCGCAGCCTCGCAGGCTCTCCGATAAAGGTGCTTCTTTTTGGGGATGTGTTTGCGCTGCATGATGGGAGCATTCCGCGTTGACCATTTGTGCTGCTTTGACAGATACAGAAAAGATCAGGGAGACCTTAAGGAAAGGCCTGGAGTTTAACACCAAGGCACCACTGCCCCCCATCGGCAGCCAGAGACATGACAGACCTCAGTGAGTCCGCACGCACTGGTTGGAATCATTTTTTTCTGTCAGGGGCCATTTTAGTTCTTATCGTCTTGCAAGGGCCGTATTATATTATTTAAAAAATGTAATGCAATGATGGAACAACCGTTCTTACAAAGTCGTTACGAAGTACCTCGAGAGACATAACAAATCTGTCCCTTATAATGGTAGTATGTTAAAACTTTTTTTAAAAAACTTAAAAATTTTGTTGGGATAGGATGCAGGAGGCCCACAAAATTTGCACGTAAAATGCATAGGAGAGGAGGGGTAAACACTTTTGTAACCAAGAAATTCTTCAAAAAGCGCTGATAAATATTCAATATGCATTTCCCCTAAAAATGGGTGACATCGAGCAAAAAACAGAAGTATTTTAAAAAATGTTGGAGAAAAAAAAAGAACAAAAATCGGAAAATGGGAATCCAAGGGTGCCCAAACCACAAGTACGTGTGGGCTCCACTGTATTGCGAGCGTGTCCACGAAACAAAGTCAACTTGCAAGTCAAGGCACGAATATACTGCAGCGCTTCTTCAAAAAAAAAAATGTGTCGAACTGGTTTACTGTCAATCCCGGTTGCACAGAAGCATTTCCGAAACACCAATTGTTTGTGTCACGCAGCAACTTCCTCACTGTGTATTGAAGGACTTCCTCACTTATATTTCCTTTTTTTTCCCCTGTCTTCTCAGAAGTCGAAAGGACAGTTTGGAAAGCGAGACCTCAACCGCCATCGTCCCGCACGAGTTAGTCCGAACACGACAGTTGGAAAGTGTCCATCTGAAATTTAACCAAGAGTCCGGCACACTGCTTCCACTCTGCTTACGGTGCGAGGCATTTTGCATCTTCATATTAGCTTTGTTGCGTTGTGTTTTTACACTTGCACTATTTTATGGCGGATAAGACCATGGGCAAACCTTGGGCAAACCTTATGAATGAGAAAATTGACTAGACGCATTTTATCATTTAACAAATGGTTAGGCAACATGGTTGAAATGTAAGCTTTCAGGGTTACTGGTTCACTTTCCCACGTCTGCACTAATAGAGAGTATGTTCGCACTACTTCCTGAGTTGTATAAGAGACTTTGCTTGAATGTCTCACAGGGGCCGCTTGCTGCATGGCAGACATTTTACTTTCAAAAGTATTAACGGTGACACGGCTATTACGTTTGTGTCTACTGGGGTGGAGGGAGCCTTTGCTACTGAGGAGCATCCATACGCAGCCCACGGCCCTTGGCTTCAGGTACGCACAAAAACGTGTGTGCGTGTGTGTGTGTTGGTTCAAATAGTTGCCATTGGCCATGCAGTAGCTTCCAGAAAAAAAACGTTTGAAGACGAATCACGGCTCAACTGTTTTCTGAAGCCGAGACATGATTGGTCGTCACTTGAGCCCTGAGCAACTGTGATTGCATTCTCAGTTGACAGCAAGTAGCAAAATGGCCGCCCCCTGAGATGGACGAAAACGGGTGGATTTTACTGTTTCAGTCCTATGCCATGAACAGAGTATCAATCAGAGTGCCGTGTGTAGACTAGTGGGGCTGCAGAAAATTTGGAACCAAGCTTTTTGGGTTGACCGCCCCTGTAATGAATGACTATCTGTGTTCCCTGTGTAGATATTGTTGACTGAAGAGTTTGTGGATCAGATGCTTGGGGATTTAAATGATCTTAACACTCATGAGGATGTGAGTAGATCTTCCCAAATTGTATGTTTTTCTGCTCTATTTTTATGTGACTGACTTAACTCTCTTTTCTTCTTCTAATAGACAAAACTACCGAAAGAGTACAGTTGGCCAGAGAAGAAGCTGAAGATCTCCATCCTTCCAGACTGTGTGTTTGATAATCTTCTGCAATGAGCTGGAGATGCTTAATCACTACAACAAACAAACTAAAAACAATGTCAAAACCTGCACATCCACTCGCTCAGAGGACGCAGTGACGTTGAAGTGTCCTCACTAAAGAAACGTGAACTCCAAAAGACTCTCAGTCGATCTGGGCTGCTCAAAGTCTCAGGTCCATATTACACACGTCGCAGTTTAGCCGTGTAGGCGTCACATCACAAGCAATAACTTGTGTTCTATTTATTCCAGTGGCCACAGACAAGACAACAACAACAAAAGTCAGCTACTGATCGCATTTTTAACATGTTTTCTTTCATTTTTGCCTTTGCTGTATGTGTACGTTAAACAAATGCTGGACATTTTTCCTGCTATGATGCCAAAGGTAATGTCGGTCACTCGGTGCTAATACTGGGTGAAGTAAGCCAACATTTCAACTCTCGTCTTTGTTGTATGGCTGACAAATGCTGCAAATACATGCCCCTATACCAAGATTTTGTATAGCAGGAGCGAGGAACCTATCAGGAGCTATTTCATTTTTCATCAAGTTCTTTAAGGGCCACACTAAATGTATGAATTATAAGCATTTCCTCCAAACTTGAATTTGTTGTTAACGTTGCCAGATCAAGCCCAGATATGGCTAGAGGTTCTTTACCCTGGTTACGTGCAGTCATATTTCAGTTTGTAATGTCTCCATTAACTTGGGTTAGGTAATAACTTGTCTGCTTTTGTGTTTTAAGATGGCAATCTCTACAGTGTTATGTCCAGCGGCCACCGTGAATGAAAAGGTTTAGATTTTTGTGTTGTCGTGTGTAGGATCAGTTCGACAATGAGTTGGAGCAAACCTCAAATTGAAAAGGACCACACACACACACAGATAAGTTGGCTCAGTCAACAGTGAGTCTTACTGTGTCATGAGCCGCTTCGATTTGAATCTCGATAACACCAGAATTGAAAGGACACATTTTACGACATTGTCTTTCTTTTCAGACCGCGTGTACTGTTACACCATACTGTATGTCATGATATTATATAGTTGTCTTTTTTAAGTGACTGATACATGTTTATAACATGCTTTTGTTATTTGCCATTTTATTTGAACCAGTTATAATCCCAAGTGCATTAAAGAGTAGCTATTTACACAAATAAAGCTGGAACACTGATAAGTGAGTATCAGTCGATTTCTTTCCTGATAAAGGTACACCGATCATTGAAGCACTATTTGGGTTTGATTTATGTACCGGTACTGTATATCCGTACTTGCCATGATATTAGTCATGAACGTTTTCTAACTGGGCAAAATGATGATGTTTATCATTTTAGACTTGTAATTTTTGTTGCAGCAGTGGCTTGCAAGTCTGCCTCACAGTGTTAAAGTCCAGAGTTTGTATTTCAGCCTTGCATGTTCTTCCCACACTTTAAATTGTCCCTTGGTGTGTGTGAGCCCGAATGGTTGTTCGTCTATGCGTGCCCCCATGTCAAATCTTCAATGTTATTATTCAAGCTAAGAAGAGATGGATAGAACAACAGACAGACATTACCCTCTGTGGGAAGTAATTTGTCACAGCTGCACTACTCAAAATCACAAGAATAAAAGTGCAAATAGCAAAGAAAAAAACAAATCCATATACCTGTATATGTAGAGAGAGAGAGAGAGAGTTCTGTATCTTTCTCGCTCCACTTATAGTGGAAGAAAAGGTCCTGGAACTTCAAGACTAATTCTTCAAGTTTGACATTATTTGGATGTTAATTTCTCATCGACTAAAAGAAGCCATTTCCATGCTGGTGGTTACATGACCATGATTACGAATTTGCAGATATTCGCTTCGTAAAAATGGCCAGCTTCTGTTCTCTTTTAAATCACATTTACACGCTGTATGTTGTGCTTATAAATTTATTGTCAATATTTCAAGGGGACCCAGGGGGGCTCAGCTCATAAAAGTAATTGCTGCTGACTCCCAGCCTCCTGGCCTCTGCGCCCGCCCCCCACCCCTCCGGGGCTCCTCCCCTCCCAGTGTATGTATCAACTCTGACGGGTCACATTAGCAAAAGGGGCCGGTCTGGGTGGACGCACGGAGCTCCCGTTCCGACGACTTTTTTTTCCGTCGGGCTTTTCATGTTCTTTGACGTTTAGTTGACGATCCAACGCAACAGTTAAGCTGCGTAGAGGAATGCAAAGGCTTTCGTTGAAAACCAGATCAAACAAAAGCTAAAGGCTGTCGATCGTTCCGTTTGGAGGGCGAGCTTTTGCGATCTTGACAGCGGGGGAGCTCGGCTTGGACGACGTAGAAGCGGCCAAGGTGCGCTGGAGTGTGCAGTGGACATGTAAAGCCGAGAGTTGGTACGTCGCTTTTGTTTTTCTTTTTTGCCGGAGAATTCCAACACTAATCTTCGCTGACAGGAAGCCAAGATGTGGCGTTCCAATAATAACAAATAGAAACGTCAACGTAGCTCAGCGTGACATCTCCTGCTTGCGAGCAAATTGAACCGCCCCCCCTTCTTCGATAAGACACTGCGTGGATTGCCGATACCGACTCACAACGACGACAAAAACGCCATTAACTGTATGTAGTTTCATAATATTACAATAACAATTTATAATTATGGTTATTCTCATTCATAGTTTTGAACCCCACCAATAAACTGTTAAATTTCCATCACAGGAGGATGCTGACTATTTATTTCTCTTTCAAACTTAGCTTGGAGTAAATTGCGTCATGACGTCCCAGTCTCCTCTTACGCTTCACCTAACAAAGCTTATGTATGAGGGAATGGGGGTGGATTGTGATGATTGTTTTATTTTTAATGTTTTTGTTCTGGAAAACGTGCTGTTACAGTTGCAGCTGTTCTAGAAGCGCTATATAAATCAAATGAGTTGGGTTGTGATACTGTGTCCTTTAAACAGGGGCGGAGCTACAACGTGTCCGGGGCCACCGTTGTCACTCTCTGGCCACCCCCGCCACATAATCAGTATTTTTTTTCTGCCATTTGTTCCTACTTGTCTCTTAGTGTGATGATTATTGTCCTGTATGTGAATTTTATTTCACGAAACCCTGACTATAGATGAATAAAGAATGACACATGCATGCATACACTCACGGAGGTGTAGTGTTACCGTGACCAACGTAGTGCAACATTTCTGTCAATGCTCTAGCCTACAAATATGCACTGACAGGTCTCTTAAAGTTTCTCCGCCCCTGTATTTGTTCTCCTTGGACAGCTGTAGCTACTATACAGTGGATAAGACTGTTTTCAGTGGATAAGATTATTTTCTCTTTCTCCAACAGTGGGATATTCTAAGAAACTCATTGCCTACTTGCCTTCAATGTTTGGAACAGTTGCCGCCATGGATGCCACTTGGAGGAACTGTTTCGAGGAGGAGCTCCTCTGTCCCATCTGCCTGAATGTGTTTGAGGAGCCAATCCAGCTGCCCTGTAGGCACAACTTCTGCAAAGGTTGCATCTCAGAGGCCTGGGCCAAAGACAACGGCGCGGGGGTTCGCTGCCCCGAGTGTAACCATGAGTACGAGCAGAAGCCGTTACTGGAGAAGAACTTCAAGTTGGCCAACATCGTCAAGAGATTTAACGTGTTTGACTCAGAGAAGTCTCCGATGGCACTGCACTGCGTCCTGTGCAGACGAGGCCCACCGCTGCCCGTCAGGAAAGTGTGCCTGCGCTGTAAAGAGCCCTGCTGCCAGATACACGTACATACGCACCTGCAGCAACCGTGCGTGGCGCCGGGGCACCTGCTGGTGGATGCCGAGGAGCTGAGTGCCTGGACGTGTCCCAGCCATGATGAGTATAGGCTGCTCCACTGCGAGGATGAGCAGCTGGCTCTTTGTCCCTTCTGCTGCATCTCCCATTGCAGCGCACAAAGACACACGGTCTGCGACGTGGACACACAACGCATGCACATGCAGGTAAATAACATGCACGAGAGTGCACACGTCATTCGCAATACCCGGAGGCTGTTGTAATGCATCCAGCGGACGTGATGTGTGTCAAATTTGGACCAACATGGGTTTCTTAACAACAGGGCAAGGGTCACTAGGAAGGAAAGACACATGATGTTGCTGAGTTTGGAAATCCAAATGCTAGCTGGCTTGAGGAATAATCATGTAAGGCCAAGCGCCTTCCCTAAATAGGTGCATGGCATGTGAAGTTAATTGAAGACTCTAAACCAGCGGTTCCAAACCATTTTTTATGCCGCAGACCAGGTATATGTAAAGCAATATTTTGATGGACTGTCACAGAAACAACAAATATATAAAATGCAACTCACAATTACAGTGCGGCTGGTTCTCAGTTGTAGCAGTTCTGTGCGTGTAGCTCTTCGTGCTATTGATTTATCATGTTGAGGCTATCCCAGCTGATTATGGTAACAGGTGCCGTATAACCTGGCCTTATAGCCTGTCAATCACATGGCTGGCATATAGACAGGGGTGCACATAAGCAGTGCGGCAGTGTGCATCAGCATTGAAAATTGAATATTGCGCACTAAAATATTTAATGACGGACTCAATTCAAAGTCAAATTAGTCACCACAACAATTGATTCAGAGGGCCAGCTTCAAAATGAAACGTAAGTAAGACATTGATATCCAAGTACAGTATAATTTGTGTGCTTTTATTTTGAAGTTGACAACCACGGCGCGTTGCCAAGTAGCCAATGAACAACTCTTGTGGCGGCTGGCTTGATTAGGCTTGCTCCCAGCTTCATGGGGAGACGGTGGCCTAACACATCGCAGGATGGCCGCCGGAAAGACGGTTATCTACGTGTTGCTGCAACACTGCTTCGGCAGTCCTTGTGTGACTTGTACATAAGACAACCTAACGCCGTCTTTTTCCATTCGGACATTAAACAGTAACTGTAATTATTTCCGGCCGAAAATGCTATTGGTCAAATGCAAATATTTACTTTCTCGACCCATTTCAACTCTGTGGCTAAATAAAATCCAACAGGCCCTCTCGATGCAGTTGGTTTAAAGAAAAAAAATATAGAAAGTTCCTTGCGCAATATTAAAGAGTATCATAAAGTAGGGAGAAACGGCATCTTGATGAACTTTGCAGGAGACTCTGTCTTTATTCGACTGTGTCACCCTTTTTGAGCAATGAGACACTTCAAATCAGATATTTTTATATTTTATATATTATATATTTTCAATGGATATGTGATAAAAGGCCAAGTGTACCGAACTATCAAACCCGTACAGGTATACAAGATGGATGGTTGATCTTTGGATGTAGTCTACAAGCCCAAAGTAGGTTTTGGCTTGAGAATCCGACTGGTTTTACCATCCGAACCACTTATAGGGTGACCTATGTTTTCCCTTTCTGGATGAGCAAGTCGCGGGCTCACATAAAGTTCACAGAGTTGCAAATTAGATGTTTTTGGTGCAAATTGTTGCTGGGGTGGAGAGCTATTATTGGGACAAAAGATGTCTGTTCAGCCCTTTCCACAGCTGCTCACCACACACACATGCACACACACACCCACCATCTATTCTCTCACAGCTGTATGCGCTAAACGTTAAACAGATCCGTCTAGGATTCGCTGCTCCCTGCTCTTCCCGCATTAACATTGTCCACAGCAGTGAGCGTGGATATTGCTCCATGCTACAAAGTGTGGGGTTTTGCCCTCAGAGTGTTGAATAAAGTATCGGAGCAGATTCATGTGAGTAAGTCCTCCAAGAGCATGGTGGAAAACCTACAGCTCCTGGGCTATATGCGGCCCACCAGAGTATTTGATCTGCCCCGCCATGCAAATTTAAAAACAAATAAAACCCACAAGGAACCATTGGGGAAAAATTTTAATGGTTCTTGATAGGAAAACAGTTCCCCGCCGCTGTCCTAGAGGGAGCTGTGGTCAATTTTAGTAGAAAACGTTTTTGATTCCCTTGGCGGCAGTTTTGTTGCTTTTGGGATAAACAAAGATGGAAATACCGACGCGACTGTGTTCATATCTTTGGCTCAGTGGCTCTCAAAGGAGACTTTGAGAGTGGCCAAATACAAGAAAAGCCGAGTAATAAAAGACTAATGTCATCCTGGGGACTGATGGAGGAGGAGTCCTCCCACGCAACCTCACCTTGCGTTTCTCAGCAGGAAACTGATTTTTCTCTGCTCCCCATCATTCCCACCCTCCCCCCAGTATCTCGTATGTGCACTGCAATGAATCAGTCTGTTGGTTGACATCAGCTGTCTGTTGATTGTGAAAGAGACTCTCTGTTCATTGACCCTGAGGCTCTGTGTTTTAACATGAGCTTCCTGGCAACTGGTGACTGTGCATATGCTTTAATAGGACAGAGGGGAAAGTGACCGTTGTTGGATTTAATCTTGATAAAGGTAGGCTTTCACACCGCTTCGGAGAGGATCACCAAACCAGAGAGTGGCCCTTGTGCTTCGTTTCAAGCACTTAACCAGACAAAAGGAAACTTTAGAAAACGCAGGGACACGAAGAATAGCTGTGCACAGTTTGTGATGCCAACTCGCCATTGAAGGAGTCTCTGCAGGTTCTAACTCGGTTGCCTTTATAATAGTTTAGGCAGGACAAAATGTCCTCGAGTGTCTTGAGTAAGATAGGAATCAGTTCCGCATAATGCTGTCATCGATGTGCGAAGAAGTGTTGTTTTGTTGTTCATGTTTTCAATGAGAACTAACTATTGTGAATAGCCATGAGGTTCTGATGTCGGCCCTACTTCGTATTATTTTAAACCGTAAATATAGTGCAAATTATGATCCTACGCAGCCAGGAATCTCCGTAACTTCCGGAAAGAACCGGTGCTAACCTTGGCTCCTCACCAACACAAAGTTGTTCAGCCTCGATGTATACCTTCGACATACAGTAGTAACTTGAGATAAGAGTTTAACACTCGTAACACAAAGTACTCACTCATACTGTATGTCAAATAATCTCATCCTATCAAAAAAGAATGGAACAGCCATTAATCCAACCCAGCCTCCCCAAAGAAGCAAAATGTTTGTGTTGTGTAATAACGAAAAATCACGCTATATTTGTATATTACAGCCTTGGGGACACAAACGAAGAAGAATTGTTCTTCTACCAAGTGACTCAGTAAGATGTTGTAATATATACAGTACATTTTCTGTTGAGGATAAAGAATATATGTCTGAGTATAGTTACATACTCTAGGTCAAATATCCTCTAACTCTACAACCGTGACTATTGATGCTAACTATTAGCTAGTCAATACCATTTTGCATTGTTTGTTAGCATTAAGACATACTAACTATTAAGGTTGTTTTCACATTGTGTAATTCTGTTTAATCCTTAGTTTGACAGTAAACTTCAAGATGTTGTGGTATCTCGGAAAACTCGGACCATTTCTGTCTTACTTCCTTGACACTAATTGCTAATGCCATTGTGTGGCATCTTAGTGCCCAAAAACACCAAGAGGTTAGTTTCCCAACAAACTGGTGAAAAATGAAGTGTTTATTGAAATAATATTTCAAATAATGAAAGACTTTTGAATGCAGTCTCCTCGGTGCACTCGTAATCACCGGTGTTGTGTTAGTTGAGTCTAGTGGCTTGTTGTGGGCAGCTGAAGAGGCCGGTTGCTGTGATACAACGTTCGCCGGAGACCGCAGGAATGTCCTCATTCTCTCCCATCTATGCTCCGAACCTTCTCTCCGCTGCTTCCTTTTTGAGTTTCTTACTTTTATTCAGCACTTTCTCTCTCTGACCCCGCCGGTCGGCACACAGACACGACAGTGTGTCGCTGCGGCAGAGGCCAGCGCAAACAACAACGACGGGAGCGATGCATGTGGCGAGCGAGAGGGGAAAGCAGAGCAGGGCTAGTGAGCTTCTCCTCCCCCACATGCACATTAGATAATCCAGCAGGCTTTGTTGCCCTCTCTTATATTTGGTACGCAAGTGGCTTTTCCACGCGCTACAAGCTCATTAAAGAGTGCCCCTCCATGCTCACTGTCATCAATCAGCCCGAGACTGTACATTGATTTCCATCTGCAGCACTAAAACCGAAGAAGGATTCTATTTAGTTGTTGAACCCCCCGTGGGACTCTTTGTACTCGGCACACAGGAAGTGGGACGGTTCCCAACAGCGGACAGCTGGGATCAGGTGGATTTGTGCAGTTGTCAGTGGTCTCATCGCTGAATGTTTGTCGTTGTGCCTGGCAGCAGTTGCTTCCTCTGTCCACTTGGGATTTTGGAGGCGGTAGCTGATGTGACTCATAAGCTTCCAAGCAAGCAGTACTGTAGTGTTCGGTTCTCTTCGGGATGGTTCCATTGTCAAAAATTAAAAGAGTATCAAAAGGAATGGATTTCCACAACGTATTTACTCAAATACCAAAAGGAGAAGGCAATAGAAGGGAGTGTACAGTATTGTTTTGAAGGAAAAAAAAGACTATTTTAGGGTTATTTTAGGGAGAAATGCAGAAACATGGAAGGAAGTGACGCAAACGGGACAGAACTAATAGGTCAGCATCCTGTAACTCCCTCGGAACATAAATATAGATGCACACAATACTGTGGAGCCGCATGTCACAGACTTTACACTAATTGGAGGGATGCTCACTTTTGGTCCACAAGGTACATGTGGTAATGCTCCACATCGAGCAGCTGATACCACAACTACTATTGTGCATTAAAAAAAAAAAGCATTTTCTCTTTCCAATGCATTGTCTTTAACGTGAAGAAGTGATTTAATTGTGAAATTGATCTAACTGCCGATGGGCCAAAACTACACAATTTTTTTTTTCCACACATCACTTTACTGTAGATCAGTCCAAACAGATGTGCTATTTTTACAAAAGATGCGCCAATCTAAAGTGTTGTGTGTTAGATGAAGCAATGTTAACGGTTGAACAAACACAGCGTTTTGGGGGCTCTCCTGACAAGTGATGATTGTGAAGGTACGAGGAATCTACCCGACACCAGCGGTATCTTTAAAAAAAAAAAATCTTCCTATGTCCTGTGAGATCTGCCAAGCAACAAGGAAATCACCGCATTCGGTGAAAGTGTTGACGGGGCTTGGTTTGCAGTTCCTTGTAATACATATTTGTCCGTCTTATCCATCGCCTGTCGGTCATCTCAACAGGCCGCACTAATGAGGCAACAAGACAGACTGGAAAGTCGTGTTCAGAACATCGATGAGCACATTACCAAGCTGGAGTCCGACAAGACGCTGATGAAGGTACACCGAGCTGCCGCCGCTCCTATGGAGACAATAGTCCACGTCTTCACACGCTACAACAAATCTCAATGTATCCCGACTGTAATCGTGTTGCGAGTGGCCTTCATTGCTTATTAGGCCCGCCTCGTTTTATTAACTTGTGGCAATTTGCAGCAGGGCGTCGTCATAAAAACCCGCTATGTACCTCTCCGCAGGATGCCCTTTCAGACATGAAGGAGCGAGTTAGGGACCAGTACCAGAGGATGCAAAGCATGCTGGAAGCCAAACAGTGCGAAAGTATGCAGATTCTGGAGAGAGCATATAGCTCATACCGGAGGAAAAACTCCCAGCAGGTTTTGCAACTTAACGAGCGGCGGCAGCAAGCGGAAAAACTCCTGAGCTCAGTACAAGCCTTCTTTCATCGAGCCGACAACATTAACTTCATGAAGGTTCGTCTCTTTCTGTTTATTTATTTACTTTTGGGGCCATCCAAACCACTTCTTGGCCTTTGATAATGAGGAGCAATCATAAGATCCTATAATTTTTTTCCCCCCCAAATGCGTTTAACCCTTTCATGCTCCTGCAACCTCAAAACATGAAAAGCTGTCCACTGTAGTAAACGCTGTCCCTTAAAGGGTTAATGGTCATCTTTTTTTTGTGCGTCTCTTCTATCCTATCCTATCATTTTTGTTTTCAGTTGTGTATCTGTATCTGCTGTTTGCATAGTGTAAAGATTCCTGTTACTGTATTTCACATTGGTGGGTATTGTTTCTTGTCACATCATCTTAAACACAATCATATACCAGTCATTAAATGAACGCTGTTGCTAAGGTGACCGAGTCGTATGTTTTTCTGGACAATATCAAAGAGGATTTTCGATCCAAATTGACATGTGTTAATTTCCTTTACAGAACACGAAACCTTACCAACTACTAATTGACAGGTAAGTGTGAGAGTTTCCATTTGGTTTACACCACACCAAATCTGTTGGTGTTTGTTTTAGTATCAGCAAAAGAGTAAAACATCATAATGCATTCTATCTGGTCGGATGTATTTGTTTACATTTATTTAAAATGAATTGGGTGTTGATCCTCTTAGGTCCAATTTGCAGCTCAGTAGTTCTGTCCCTCCACTCTCAGTGGGCCAAATCAGCGCTCATCATTTCTTATCGGGCCTCTCAAGACAGGAGAAGAATCTGCGCAAAATCCTGGAAGGTAGGATGGATTTTTTAAATATCATTTTACATGTATAGATTGGAAGGGAATTCCTGGGGTACAATCAGGGCCGAAATAGTTGAATTCTGTTCTGTCATCGTCAGAACCTGTCAATGAGGTGTCTATCACTGAGGTAGTCCAGACACACTCGAGCGCTGTGGACACTCGCTCAGGACTCAACAAGAGGAAATACGGCATGGCTTTTCTGGAGACTACGGCCGAAAACTCGGCATCCCAGCATCCCCCGCCTTTGCTCTACGCCACCAAAATGCCTCTTCTGACTGAACCCAGCCAACGTGACTCCAACATGTTCTCCTCTGACACTTTGGGTCAGAATGCACACTCTGGTCAAGGCCACAGTCGCTTCCTGGACACCTCCGACCATAATGTTGTAGGCCAACACGCGGAGGCCATTTTCTCGCCGCACCTCCGCAGCGGGGGCGCGTCCCAACAGGCTGTCTACGAAGGGAGGAAGGTCCTGATGTGCTCCAGGCCTGGAGCCGCTCGAGCCATTTACCCGACGCACGACTCATTCGCCCCCATCAATTCTCAGGAGTTTGGCCCTATGACTGGCAGCCAGCCCTTGCAGCATTTACCCATGAGGGGACTGATGGAAGCCTCCCAGGCATCCAGGCGCTCTGACTATTTTGGCTTGTACAGTCAATCTTCAACCAAGCATTATGGGACCAAGTAACAATATGGCAGAATCAACAGCGGCTTCACTTTGTGGATTCTGAATATATTCAGAGGGCGATTCATTAGGAACACCTGCAAAACCTATTGAGATCCAATACACGAGCTGGTCCAACAATTCGGCTTTTACAATGGTGATCATGAAGACTAATGAACAATTTAATATTTTATAATAATTAACAATAATAATTCATCCATCTGGGTGGCCCGTTAGTCCAGTGGTTAGCACGTCGGCTTCACAGTGCAGAGGTACCGGGTTCGATTCCAGCTCCGGCCTCCCTGTGTGGAGTTTGCATGTTCTCCCCGGGCCTGTGTGGGTTTTCCCCGGGTGCTCCGGTTTCCTCCCACATTCCAAAAACATGCGTGGCAGGCTGATTGAACACTCTAAATTGTCCCTAGGTGTGAGTGTGAGTGTGGATGGTTGTTCGTCTCTGCGTGCCCTGTGAATGGCTGGCAACCCATTCAGGGTGTCCCCCGCCTACTGCCCGGAGACAGCTGGGATAGGCTCCAGCACCCCCCGCGACCCTAGTGAGGATCAAGCGGTTTAGAAGATGAATGAATGAATTTATCCATCCATTTTCCAATCCGCTGATCCTCACAAGGGTGGCGGGGGGTGCTGGAGGCTATCCCAGCCGTCTTAGGGCAGTAGGCGGGGACACCCTGAACCGTCTGGAGGTATGAATGTGCACAATTATCTATACCTGCATATGCTCTACGATTGGCTTGTGACCTCTTTTCACGCAATCTGCTGGGATAGGCACCAGCTCACCCACGACCCGAATCATGACAAACCAAAAATGGCTCAACAGCACGGACTGTTTTGGATACAGCTCTTGCATTGGATATAATTGTCCAAGTGTGGCTAATCGTGTCCCGTTAGTCGTTAACATGATGATATAAATTAATGTAAGATTGGCACTTTCATGTTGAAGTAATACTATTTTCCTTATTACGTTTTCAAAATCTGTTTGATTCCCTTCTACAGCGTTGTTTTCCTTTATAGTCAAGTCATCTTGACATCATAACAAGGATAACACCGTTTATTTCCAAATCAATGCAATCGGTCATGTGTATGTCAAATGAAATATATTAAAATAATATTAACAATTTAATAAAATCTTAACTCCACAGTGACCGTACCAGACAGCAGTGCCTAAAAAAGACTTACCGGTAAATAGAATGCTCTTATTTTGATGCGTCACTTCCTGTTAGCTGCCGAACGCATGCAACAGAGCTCTTATGCACTCCAAAGTCGATGTGACTTTGAACTAACACTGGAACACGATGCTTGGGAGCATTTTAATATATTTGTAAAGGTTTTAAGAAACCAGAATCAGTGGAAATGCGAAATAAACGTTTCAGTGAGATGGAGATTTTCTTCCTTAGCTTATGTGTGTTTTTTTATCTTGACTAAGTGGATATTATCATCTCCAGACTTAAATCAGTAGAGAGCTGATTAATTTTTAATGGTGACTGACCATGTCCTTAAAAGTGCAACAGAAGCACACCAAGGATTCGATTTCGACTTTCAAGCGCCGGTATTTTGTCAATATGTAGTCATATGACACAAAACGAAAGCAAGCGCTCTCTTGGAAGGAAAGCACCATTCTTTACATCTCATAAAACACACAACTTGCCATTTGATTGTTCGTTCGTCCACGCTAGAACATGTAAAAGCCAAAAAACTTCTACATGCTGCTCGGCTGGTTCTTTATTGATGATCTTGAACTTGAGGGAGAGCAGTAGTAGTCCAAATGATGAGACCAACAAACAGTGGATACAAAATATTTTGTAATTTAGAAAAATAATACCAAGCTGTTAAGTCATAACGCATTTTTTTCTACATGTGCACAAATTCGCAGGTAAAAAAAAAACAAGTCAGTATGAGCGCAAAATTTACAGGTTTATGGTAGGAAGCAAAACAAGTTTCACTTTTGGAGAAAGGCCAACAAGAACATTTGAACTTTATTTGGAATTAATCAGGTGTACTTTAAATGCTGTTGTGCTGACTCATGTTCAAAATTGAGTTTGAGTGAGATTGGTTCATTCTGAACACAGTCACACATCCAGCTAGACCTTGTGCGATCACATTATTTCTGTTGTTTATTTATACTTTGCCTCCTGAAAGATTTCGTTTTTGAATTGTACATGTTCTCCCCGGGCCTTTGTGGGTTTTCTCCGGGTGCTCCGGTTTCCTCCCACATTCCAAAAACATGCGTGGCAGGCTGATTGAACACTCTAAATTGTCCCTAGGTGTGAGTGTGAGTGCGACTGGTTGTTCGTTTCTGTATGCCCTGCGATTGGCTGGCAACCGATTCAGGGTGTCCCCCGCCTACTGCCCAAAGACAGCTGGGATAGGCTCCAGCACACCCCGCGACCCTAGTGAGGATCAAGCGGCTCGGAAAATGAATGAATGAATGTCGTAGGTCATTTTAAAAACTAAAATGATTGATTTGCGGGTCGTTATTATTTTTTGTTTTAAATCGCAGAAGCAAGCATTTGAACGCATGCTCTGTTTTGACTTGCTGTGCCTCATTCGAAAGTCACCCCAACTTGAAACTCGGTCCCTTTCAGTAAGAAAACAACATGATAAACTAGTCGGTTCTTACTTGCCAACATCCCGCTCTTGGCGGATTCAGGCCTCTTTGTCTCATTATTTGAGCTGCTTGTCAAGTTATGTCGGAGTGTGAATAACTGAGGAGATGTACCCCCCACCACTCATTCTATTCTCTCTCCCAGGGTATCATTTTCTGGGGCTCATTGCAGGAAGGGGAGGGGACGAGCATGCTCATGATCTCGACACAGACGTTTTAATGAGGGTTTAGATAGTACACCCATCTACATCTGTCACTCATCCTTCTTTCATCATCAGCCCTCCACACAGTGATAAGAGGGGAGGAGGGAAAAAAATTATGAAGGCATATGACTCGCATCACTTATTCATAATCTGTAAAATGTTCTTTTTGCCCTATGGATTTTCCTTCTCTGTCTTTTTTTCTAATCTAACAAGAGTGGGGAGGAGGTTTTCTGATTGGAGTGCAGCTTTTTCTCCGATATTATAGTGGAGGAGTGGGCGGAGCTGATTTAGTGACAGTGCGACATCAACTTGCCACTTATGGTGCATATGTGTGTGTCACTCCATTAGCATTACTCTTGTGTACTCGTCCAGTCTGTGTTATTAATAAAACATACAGTAGATATTCATGGGGGGTTGGGCGGGATAGTATTATTTTAGAACAACAGTTGTGCCTTGACAGTTTCATTCGTTCTGTGACCTCACTTGTAACTGACCCTAAAAACAACCAAATATTTTGAAATGCGTTTTTTAAGGCGCAAAACAAATAAATGAACCAAGGTCCCTTAGAATATTATATTAAAAACACGAATGTCATCAAAAATTTTCCTTAATCACAATAAAGAAAGAGAGGCCAAATTAAAATGCTGTATTTAGTAAGCTTTGAATACAGCACCCTAGACACAGAAGGCTTTAATTACATTGCAGGCTTCATATCACATGATTTTCTCTTCTCACGGGAATGAGAGCTCAAGGGTAAGTGTGCAATGTGTGTGTGTGTGTGTGTGTGTGTGTGTGTGTGTGTGTGTGCGTGTGTGCGCGTGTGTGTGCGTGTGTGTGCGTGTGTGTGCGTGTGTGTGCGTGTGTGTGCGTGTGTGTGTGTGTGTGTGTGTGTGTGTGCGTGTGCGTGCGTTTGGGTTGGGCTTAGTACAAGTCGAATCCTGTTGGCTGAACTAATGTGTGCTCAGGTGTCAGCGTGCACTGCTGCGCTCTGAGGTTATGTATACAGTAAAGAGTGATGCACTTGACAGCTGTGTTGTGTAGTGTCAAGTGTGGTGGGTGTTCCATATGAATCAGCTCAACACACCCTTGCCTGGAGAGAGATGAGTGTCCGTGGATTTGGTCAGGGTTAGCCATTACCCTGAAGAAGCTGTTGTGTAGCTGCTGTGCCTGTGGCCTGCCTATTTTGTTTGTCAGCAGCTTCCCTTTTTTTCCCGCCGCAAATACAAAGTGAAAAAGACGACTCACCATCACTGCATATTATGCACGTTGGGTTTAGTGTCTCTTAAATGTAGCCTTCTTTTTCTTGAAAGTCGTAGGCTCGTCTTATGTCTCCTGGCTGGGCCTCCCCACCCCCCCAAAAAAATTCCAATTACGTCTGTTTTTACTCATTTTGCTAGCTCCCGGGTTTCATTTTACAGCGGCTGTAATATGTCACGTGACCGAAAAGCGAATTTTGACGTGCATCAAGATTGACATACTGTAGACGGATGTAACAGGGGATCCGGTAGTTTGTCAAAATAAAACCTCTTCAGAGTCAGAAATAAATAAAACCGAAGTAATTGAAGGTAGTTATTCTTTGTGCAGGCGGCCCGGTAGCCAAGTGGTTAGCACGTCGGCTTCACAGTGCAGAGGTACCGGGTTCGATTCCAGCTCCGGCCTCCCTGTGTGGAGTTTGCATGTTCTCCCCGGGCCTGCGTGGGTTTTCTCCGGGTGCTCCGGTTTCCTCCCACATTCCAAAAACATGCGAGGCAGGCTGATTGAACACTCTAAATTGTCCCTAGGTGTGAGTGTGAGTGCGAATGGTTGTTTGTTTCTGTGTGCCCTGCGATTGGCTGGCAACCGATTCAGGGTGTCCCCCGCCTACTGCCCGGAGACGGCTGGGATGGGCTCCAGCACCCCCCGCGACCCTAGTGAGGATCAAGCGGTACGGAAGATGGATGGATGGATATTCTTTGTGCTGCCCGGTACCAAATGACCGACGGACCGGTGCCGGTCTGTGGCCCGTCGTTTCGGGACCGATGTTCTACATCAGGGGTGTCCAAACTTTTTGCCAAGGGGGCCATATTTTATGTGGTAAAATGTCGGGGGGCCGACCTTGGCTGACATTCTTTACATTGAACAACAATATTGTTCAACAAATTTTAGTAAGCCAGCCTGTTTCACATTTCCATTTTTATTTTAATTTCAACAATCTTAAGAATTTCTTTTGGTTCATTTGAAACAGGTATATCACATGCAACTGCTTATTCACTTGACTTTTTCTTAAACAGAAGTCTCCTGAGTGCAAATTGATTGATTTGAAACATAAAATGTATCACTATGACTTTTCAATAGTCACAAAACCTTTGACTCGAACAACAGGGAAATGAACAAGCAATACACATATCCACAACTGCAAGGATCATTTGAAATATGACATATCAGTCAATATAAACACGGAGTGGTCTTGTTAACTCGTGAGTGTTGCCCTCTCGTGTCTAAATGCTATTACTCATTTAGTGAATGCTATTACTCATTTAGCCACCAGAGGGAAGCAGTACTCTATGAAACATCACTCACCAGTCTACGAGACCTCAGTCAATGCAACACGTGTTCCATTGCGCCCAACCTGCGGGCCAGACGGCACTGATTTTATGACAGGGGCCGAGGGCCGGATGAAATTCGACCGCGGGCCGGACTTTGGACATGCCTGTTCTACATCAATCACTCAGCAGCCACAATGTGACACTTCTTGCAACAAATGAATGGCAAAAACTGCCATCTACCATCTGCAAGTTGAGGTATTATCCTGCTATGGTACACTTGGAAAGCCTGCAGACTGTGCGTCTGTGTCCAAACGATTTAAGTGTTTCAGGAAAACTGACATTCCTCGTACGCATACAACAGGAAGTATGCAGAATGACGATTCGGCTCATGCAGAATGCGAACCTTCATCTGATCATGCCTTTAAAAAAATGTGGCTTCTATATACACACACACACAAACAAGCAGTGCAATGTGTTTGAATTTTTTATGGCCTTTCAGTGGTAGAAAAAGCTGTATCCGTTAGTGAGAGGGAATCGTGGTGCGCTTGAGCAGTTGCTGTGGTAACACCGGGATTGCATATTAAATTGAAGTGACGCCTGTTACAGAGAAAGGTGGAAGGTGCATTCAATCAAGTATTTTTCTTTCCTACTTTGAAGTTCTGGTTGCCTCGCATGTAGTTTGTGACAGCCTGAAATAGAGCACTATGCAGGGAATACAACTCTAAATCAATACAGTGTGACTGTCTATTCACCTTTTTTTAAAACCTAACAAATATTCATTGAAAAAATATGTACATTTGCAATTCATATGGTACCCACAAGTCATCGTGCAAGCAGTGGCTTAGCTACTGTGGGCCAGACCCTCTGATGAGTTTTCTGAAATATGAGCCTTTGCTTAACTACTTTTTTTGTGGTGGTTTGCAAGCAAACTATCGAGTTGCAGGGGCAATATGTTCAATCAAGTTTGGCGGCTAGTGAACAAATCTTCCAACAAAGAGGGCAGGTGCTTGTGATTGCCACTCCCAATTGAAGTTTACTTTGAAAACTGTTCAATTCTATCAAGGTTAAGACAAAATGCTTTCCCGCGCATTCATGATGAACTCAAAATCCTTTCAAATTGAATTTTTTAACATTTTGTATAGAAAAACTATTTCAAACAAAAAAAGTGATTGTGACCGATAAGTCACCGATCAAGCAGAACTTACTGTCACACAATCACAAAGGCAACACTTTTATTATGAAAGTTACAAAATAGCTTCAACGGTGGCATCTTACTATGACTTGCATACAAGGAAAAGAGGAACCATTTAAAAGCAAAAAACAGTTCATGTCCACAGTTCAGTCATGTGCTGTGAATAAGCGCTTGAAAGTCTGAGGGTGATTCGCCCAAGCAGTATGTTGGGCTGCCACCAGGAATATAGCTGAGGTGTTTGGAAATGTCCTGTGCCAACGTGGTCAAAAGTGTCCGAGAATTCTTTGCTGACAACGTCTCATTGGGGGGAGGGCTAAAACCCTCGACTGAGACGAAAGCTACTGCAGCTGCTGCTTGTTCTTCTTCTTTGCCGGTTTGATCGGGCTGATGTCTTCTTCCTCTGTGTTGTCGTCATCGTCCTCCATATCTTCATCCTCCTCTTCCTCCAAGTCGGATTCGTCAACCTCTGAAGCTGAACGCAAGACAAAGAGCAAAATTGCATTTCACGCTACATTCCCGAGTTTAGTTGGCACATCAGACGAGTGAAAGTGGATTAACTGGCCTTTGCCTTTTGGACAGATTTTGCTGATGTAAAACTATTGAACAATGTGGGATTTTTTTTTTTGAGCGTTACTAATGGTGACCAGTGGGAACTGACGTTCAGTAGTTTGGAATCATTTAGAGCAGGCATGTCCAAAGTCCGGCCCGCGGGCCAAATCCGGCCCGCGGTCGAATTTCATCCGGCCCTCGGCCCCTGTCATAAAATCAGTGCCGTCTGGCCCGCAGGTTGGGCGCAATGGAACACGTGTTGCATTGACTGAGGTCTCGTAGATTGGTGAGTGATGTTTCATAGAGTACTGCTTCCCTCTAGTGGCTAAATGAGTAATAGCATTCACTAAATTAGTAATAGGATTTAGACACTAGAGGGCATCACTCACGAGTTAACAAGACATCACTCCGTGTTTATATTGACTGATATGTCATATTTCAAATGATCCTTGCAGTTGTGGATATGTGTATTTGTGGATATGTGTATTGCTTGTTCATTTCCCTGTTGTTCGAGTCAAAGGTTTTGTGACTATTGAAAAGTCATGGTGATACATTTTATGTTTCAAATCAATCAATTTGCACTCAGGAGACTTCTGTTTAAGAAAAAGTCAAGTGAATAAGCAGTTGCATGTGATATACCTGTTTCAAATGAACCAAAAGAAATTCTTAAGATTGTTGAAATTAAAATAAAAATGGAAATGTGAAACAAACTGGCTTACTAAAATTTGTTGAACAATATTGTTGTTCAATGTAAAGAATGTCAGCCAAGGTTGGCCCCCCGACATTTTACCACATAAAATCTGGCCCCCTTGGCAAAAAGTTTGGACACCCCTGATTTAGAGCTTATACCATCGAATAAGGCTTGTCGGGAGTGGTTTGCAAATATGCATGTCTTTTTTTTTTTAATTGCTGAAAGATAAGAATGATTGAACGTTTTAATCTTTAGTGCCATAGATTGCTATGAATTCTTTTGCCGATGAGATGTGCCTAATGTTATTTTCACTCAAGTGCCAACACTCTGAATGTGTTTCGGAAGGAACCCTGCAATGCTAAATGAAGCGTCACCGGCTGAAGTTTTTAAAAAAATATTTATTTTAATTTAATGGTGAGTTAATTAATTGATTAAAAACATAAAACAATTTTATATTTTAAAATGTATTTTATTAAACTGGATTATTCAGAATTAAATCAATCATTAATAAAATTAAGAGGAATTCATGATCAAAATGAACATTTTTACATTTTATGCAGTCAAACTGTTTTATTTCATTAAATTGGTTAGTTAAAATTCAATTATAAATCATCAACCAAAAGCACTGGAAGGAATTGTTCAAATAAACTATTTTGCATAGCCTTTTTTTTTTAAAACCTCATCTACAAAAGACCTTGCTCATTTGCGTGTTTAAAAAAAAGTAATCAAATGCTGGCTCATTCATAGGTCAATTCAATTATGTCTTTGGAATTCAAGAGGCAACCTGGAGAAGGCGCACATAGACATGGGGAGAATATGCAAACTCCACACAGGCAGGCCAGCGCCCTGAATCGAGCCTCAGACCTCTGTACTGTGAGGGAAACGTGCAAACGGGTTGACCACCGCGCTGCTCAACTTCAAACCCGGAGGTTTTAAAGCTTTATAAGGGAATGGTGGCCAAAGGAGAAAAAAAACACCATGGTTACGAATTAAGTAAAACATTACCAATAAGGTGCAGGCCGCTGATGGTCACTGGTCCTGAGCCAGCCTTCAGGCGGATGGTTAATGGTGCTTTTACCTCAAACTCACCCAAGCTCACCTGAAGACAATGTACACCACACATGTTTATAATGTAATAAATATTATTCTACATCATTAACAATAACAATCAACAATGTTCATTTAGAGATTTTATTTCAAGGCCGTATGACCCATGCCAACAGCATTAATTGGCTGCAGCACAGCCCCTTTCATCCATAACGGCTTCAAAACACAAAAAAGCGTGTGTAGGAATGGGAAAAAAAAGATTCATTATGATGTTATTGTGAATTTTGTGAATATGTGATGTGTTCTGTAAAACGCTTTGTTATATTATTTTACCTCATGTTAACTGTTTTGTAAAGCGCTTTGTTACAGCTGCCGCTGTTGTGAAAGCGCTATATAAATCAGCATGTATTGTATTGTATTGTATAGTTGCAGCTGTTGTGACAGCTCTATATAAAGTTGATTGATCCGTTTTTACTTATTTCAACAGGATATCCAAGTGCACAGACAGGCCCTGAATAATATGACAGTGAGATTTAAATAGTCAACCGCTGCTATTAGCTGGGGGATAGGGACCGGGCCGGCCCGCAAAGAGTGGACACCTGTGTATAATTGAGACCTGTAGAAATGCAGTGAGTGTGTGTGATTATTCCCCAAACACACATTAACTCTAATTGCACCAGGGGGATAAATAAAGTTTTCTGAATCTGAATTAACATTCACTTTACACAAAAACTGTAACCACCATCTTTTAAGTAAATTACCCTCAGGAATTGTTTGTTAAAATTAAGAACATTGTTAACCACCTATGAGGCAATTTAATTTAAAATACAGACATCTTTTTCCTTTGAATAAGATTAAACCAGTAAAACTGCGGTTGAAAATTTCCCTAATTTTTGTGCTCGTGCAACCAATGAAAAAAAATGGGTGAACCAGTGCAATAACTCGGGCCCAGCTAACGCTATTTTAAAGTTGGTCAGTGATCAAATGATTATTTTTGAGGTGGTTACTTGATGTAAAAATGTTGAGAAGCACTGGATTGGACATTACCATTGGTAAGCAACCGATGTGAAGGTTAGCAATGGGCACCGAAGTTGTCTTTCCTTGGTGGTTCATCGCTGTCACCTCCACCACGTTATTCTCCTCGAGGGCACCTTCCCCCAGACATATCTGTGGGACCACTAGGGCATGAAATATTTCATAGAAAAAAACTTTTTTTGTGTGTATTTTAAAGGATCTGCTATACCGTTCTGAATTCAATGAAGTGCTCCAGGTCGTCGTCCTCATCATCTCCCTGGATGCAGTAAAAGGGAACTTTGGAAGAGAGCTCGCAACCTACGAAACACACATAGTAATATAACACAAAGCGTTAAAACATTTATCAATTCGTGGCAATATTACGTACAGACGTTAAACCGAAATTAACATTACAAGCCATTCGCGTTTTCCAAACCCACGTGTGCGCCGGCACTTAAGCTAACTAACAGAATTTGCGATTTATTTTAAACTGCTTTAAGCTTCTCACTGAACAGGAAGCTCTCCATCTTTGTTCGACCCGCCATGCCAACATCTGAAGATTCTTCGTCCATGAAAGACATTTTTCGGGACGGGGAAAGCGCCGCAAATGGGTTTGTTGACAACACGTTGGGCTACTCACCACGGGAAAAATAAATAAAATAACGTCGCCGGATTGTGGCGTTTCAGTGATGTCATCAACCGCGCCACGTTTCCAGCGCCTCCCTCTGTCAACTCTATCAACAAATACGAGTGAGAAAAACGTAGAGGTCAAAACAAATACCACGTTGTACTCGTTTTTTACCACAATGCTTATGGTAATTTAGTGATGAATTATTGTCCCGAGTTCTTCCGTCATACATACATATTATATTGGGGAGTAACGGAATAGATGTACAAAGTTCGTATTTAGAAGTAGTAAAAAAAAATCTACACGTTACGGCATTCCGTTACAGTTACAAAAACATGTAATCAGATCGAGGTACATTTATTGAAAACGTGGATTGTTTCGCAGGGTTACAATTTCCACGGGGACAGAGTGACACCGTAAATGCAAGAAGTGGATACTTAGTCACAAGCGTCGTGTCGCTCAATGGGCCGCCGTTACTCGACTCGAGACAGTCAAACAATTTGGACATGAACAAAATGGTGCCTATGTGAAATGTTGCATTGAAAGGAACATTAAACATTTTTAAACCCAATACTTTTGAAACACACAACATAATCATTTGGAAGGTTCTATTTATTTTCAAGTTTATTAATCTTACATACAAATTTTACATGTAAACTGCCCCTAAACTTGCATTATTTACAATACAATATGAGCAGCCCTTTAACTCAGTCACAGCCCGTCCCTGTGAAGACAAAACCATGTGATAAGCGTGAAGTACATCCTACGTTCATATCTGAAATGAGTTCCTGGGAGTACCTGTTGAGCAAAGGGACAGCAAAGGTAACACAATATTTTCCTTCAGGCCAAACAGAATGCTTGACACCGACTCAGTAAAGGTATGCAAAATAATAACACTTAATGTTTAACACCTGTCTACAGTTTCACGTTCACAGAGACAAGTCGCATGCGTCTTTCTTATCGTGTCTTGAAATGAGGCTACCCGAAAGAACCTCCATGACAGCCTTAAGATCAACAGATGTTTTTTTTTTTTAAACCAAAGTGCTTGATTGTTCACTATTTAGGTTTTTACAAGAAATGTGGGAACCCCATCTGAAGGCAAACCATTCAACATGAAATAGAAAAAAAAGTGCCACTTCGGTGACAGGATGAATAACTGGAGCGATCATAGGGGTCCAGTGCAACAAAGGCATTCATGCTAAAATGACAGCGCTAAAAAGGAACAAAATCCGGAGAGGAAAATAATTATGTCACAGAATGAATATCCTGCCGCTCAGATTACTTGCTGATGTAGACACCGGATGCTGATGAAGTGGTTGGGAAGGAACTGAGCAGTCATCCAATGTAAAACACCGTGCATGATTTTTTTTCTCTTAAAACAAAGGGGGCGGTTGGAATTTTACAGATTTTTGGTCCTGTGGTAAATTTGATACTTAAGAACAGGGGTAGAGCAACATATAACTTTGGATCTTGCCTACTATGCAATTGTAGAAACAAATAGAACCTCAGACAAACCGCCCAAAACATTTGCGTTTTCTGTTGCATTGTATTCTGCCACAAATGTACGATGGCCCTTGGAGGACTTGATAAAACGTGAATTGGCCCCGCATAGGAAAAAGAATTCCATAGCGAAAAGAACTCCATAACATAAGCTAATGTGTCATTTTTCATAAACCGAGGTAATCTGAGACATAAATTAACCACGCCTTCTTGTATCATCTTTAGAAGGTGGTGACAGAAGACAGAAGAGTTCTGTTAGAATGCTAAACACTCAAAGGCAAAAAACCAAACCAAACCAAAAGGCATTATGTTCAGGAGGGACAGGGGAAAAAAAGCACAGCATTGCCCATAAATTCACTATTGCTTCAAAAGACCTCCTTAAAGATCCATTCTGGTGTCCGATGATCTTGTGAATTCAAATTGTGCATGTGTTGCCACTCAGTGCCACTTGTATGAGGAAAAAAAAAATAGTAATCCGTTGAACAATCGTGGCGTGACAATGAAGCAGCGAGAATGTGACATTGGGAACTGTGTCCGAATATACACGCTACCCTCATTTCACAGCTCTGTGTGTGTTTGCGGTACAGAGACTTTGGGCGAAGGTGTGTCGGTCATTTGCATCTAATGGCCGCTGGAGGAATAAAGGCAGCAAAAAACAAAACAATTTCCTTCCTCCTGGAGGTGTACGAGTGTTGGGCCTCCGGATTGGACAAGTGCACTGTCACTCTTCCATGCTGGCTCATCTCCACTGATCACACCTTGGCCTTGTTGGCTTGCAATCATCCTAAGGGAGCAGGACTAAAAAAAATATATATAACAACAACAACAACATGTGTCTCTGCGAGCACAGGCAGTCATAAGGCTTTTAAACCATCATGAAAGTTGTTTCTCATGAATGTTCTGTGATCGCGGGTTGCCCTCTCTCTTGCTCAGTCTGTCATTTGAACATTATAAGCTCATAAGCTTCGCCCCATTATGATGACATCTTTGGGAAAGCCCTCCATCTTGGCCACCTCAAAGCATCCCAGCTTACTATAGAAGTCCAACATTCTCTTGTCAGTCTGGCGAACCTTGCAGAAAGCACCCTGGGAGCCTGGACATGGCAGACAAAAGGCACAGGAGCCACGTTATCAAAAATAAATACATAAAATAAAAGGGGCAAAAAAAGCGCTAAAGCATCTCAAATTTACTGGCAAAATTTGCAGCAGTTTGTTCACGTTTATGTCTTTTTGTGACTCTTCAAATCTCTGTTTTGCGACCTGCTGATGACAGCTGTTACATTGGAAGCTCAGTAGCAACTTCCCACTGAGAACTTCCTGTTAATGCCTAGCAATTGCGAGGTACTGTTCATCAGGTGAGTGTGGCTTAGGTCCCACGATGTCATGATAGAACATTTAAATTCCAATCGTAACTGAACCAGAAAAGCCATTGGTTGATTCACCGATCAAACTCCTGTTAGACAATACCTAAAGTTGTGCCGAAACACTAAACAGTCAGACATGTGCATTCAAACAGTTTGGAGAAGATTAAATATAGCTTACAGGGCAAAGATTAAAGCACACTTTTGGTTCATCGTGAGAAATAGTCCAAAAGTCCACAAGCAATAACTTTTTGAGTAGTAAATGCCGTGGCTAGAGCAGTGATCATGGCTGCCACCTACCGTTAGCCTTAAGGGAAGACAACAGACATCCCATCATGCTTTTGGCCACACTGGGATCAGTGACCTTTGCATGAATGTCAACCTTGATGAGCGAGGGGAAGTTGGACAGGAACGATTCCGGAAGACCCTCCTCTTCCTCATGGAAACTCAAAATCATTTTCTACGGAGAAACGGACAGCAAACTGAGCACGGTCACAGAAGCATGATGACAACAAAGTGGGGAGAGTGGGAGTTACCTCAGCCTCCGTGAGGTCCTTTTGACCATCAGGTTTGAGGTACTTCTCTTGCATAAAAGGAATCCAGCTCATCTCGCATTTCTTGATAAAGGGCTTTACGTCCACTGTGCCCAAAGCGTAGCCGCAGATGCCTTCATCATCCTCCAGCACAAAGCCGTAGTCCGGGCTCAAAGACAGAAGACCTCCAACCAACCTGTCATAACACAAGTCAAAGCATTAAAATGGTGACAAGGTAATGAAGGAAAATGCATGCTATCCTGGACTGATTTCTACAGCAGATTTAGAAAATCAACATACGGATCTCAGCTGAAATACCAAGCTCGTGATTTAAAAAAACAACAACAAAAAAAACAGATAATTTGACCCATTTCCTAAAATCCTTTTACAGCAGAAGTAATAATTAATTTGAACAGGCTTTTCCTGGCATGTTTCTGGTTTCATCTTTCTTCGGATTAGTTTCCATAGCAGCAGAAGGATCTCAATGTTCAAAGGTATCAGGAGAATGGTACAAAAACATTTCCATGGTATTCAATATACCATGCAATAAAGTAAAGATGGTCATCGTCAATCGACGGGGGAATAAAATGAAAATGTAACTGCTCCTCACCAAAACAACACCCCACCTATATTTTAGCACAAAGGCATTACGGCTGCTTGTCATCAACTGCAACTGGGGCCTTAGTCAAGCTAGAAGGAATTATGAGATGCTTCAAACAATCAATGTTAGCACAAAACTAGGTGTGTCCCGATCCAATATGGGCCCCAAAAACATCATCATCGGATTATATCGGTGCACATCCAAAATCTCCGATATTAGCACTTAAATCCAAGCAGACGATTCCAGCCTCTGGTCCTGTTCTTCAATCCAGCAATTGTAATGTGCGTCTCAAATAGAAATTAGTCTCACTTGTCACCGATGAGGTCAGATTCCTGCTCTGAGGAAGGTGCATCCTCCATTCCTTCATAGTACATTTCTTTACAAATTTTATACACCGAAGCCTGAAATGAAAAAATAAATAAATAAATACAATTAAAATAGGAGAGAAACCTGTGATAGTGTTCAGCAGGGAATGCAAGTACTGTAACAGCAAAATATATTTTGCATGCATGCATACAATTTAAAAACACCTCACCTCGTCTTTGGCAAAGTAGGGCCTTATTGAATAGATTTTGGAGGTAGGCAGTGAGGGCGGAGGCTGGTAGAAAAGATCGTTTGCCCCATCTATTGGCAACAATCTCTGTGGATGTCAAAAGACACTGGTTCAGTTTCCTTGAGTGGGAGAGTGAGGAAGGCTTTGGTGCTTTGGCCAACCACCTTGCTATGCATTTGCTACAGTGAAACCACTGTTAAACCAAGAGGACGTGTAAGATTAAGCCAAGCGCTCAAGAAAATAGGTCAAAATATAGAAATATGATGATTAAAAAAAAATCAGCTCCTTGTTGATCTGACAGTGGGCCACCGGAGCAAACATCAGCGCAATGTCAATGTTACTTTTGGAGCACAGCGCGACAAACAAGCGCATTTGCGTTTGCTTTGCATATACAGCAAAACAAAACAAGGGTGGTATTTGGTCTGACCAAGGTTTTACTTGCTGAAGGAGATGCTCCCTTTCCCGTGTGTAAGTCATCGCAATATTTCGCTGCGCAACCCTCCTGTTGAGAAAAAAAATAATGAAGCTTGCGCCAAGAGAACTCCAGGGGGAAAAACATAGGTCAGATTTGAGCTAGGAGAGTCAGTCAATTATATGTCAGTTGCCATTGGGAGTTTCATTCCTCTCCCAAAGATGGAGAGGTTACTCTAGCCCGGACAGTTCAGTTTTATCCTGGAGTTTTCTCCCCCAGTGCAAATGTGCACGCGAACTCGCTTGCGCTGCGATGCTTGCGCGGGCGCTCGCAAAGAACTGGCGTGGGAATTTGTGCGCTTCCTGCAAAGAAATGAGATGTCATGAAAAGAAAAGTAAAAACGCTTGCTGTGCTCGCATGCGCCGCCTGTGCTAAGGGAAGGGCAGCATCTCCTTGGGCAGTTGCTGAAAGAAATCCAAATGGATAAAAGTTTCGACTGTAAGCTCACCTTGCAGGAGCAAGTTTAAAATGACTGTCAAGGCAATAAATTAACCACCCACTGCCAACCCCTCTCCGAAAAAAAACCTCAGGAGAAGTGAAGGGGGTTGACTTCCACACCATTTAACAATCAGCACACCTTGACATACCAAATCCCTTCATACTGGCACACATTGACCATTGTCTGCTTACAACACTTTTTCTTTTCCATTTGATTGCGGCAAATTCAGTGCATTAGATACCTGGAACTCTCCTGCTAGACCTCCCCTAAAGGCCCACGGTTCTTGGTCTCCTTTAGGGAATTGTGCTGAGGATTGACTACGACACCCTGTTAGGAGCAGAGCCAAGCGGAGAGTGTTACCAAAGCATGGGGCTCTCGCAAACGGGGGGGAAATTGCGGAGAGGAAGGAAGGGCGGTTATCCGTTTCTAAAAGCACAATTCAATCGGAATTCAAGCATTGAATATAAACGATAGCGCCTCTTTTGGATTCGTTTAGGCTGAAAGGGGGCTCAAGCAACTAAAGCTTACGTGACTACGATACGAGCAGCCTCAACTCCAAGGCAGCAAAGTGGAAACATTGTGCAGGCCTAGACAACGTGAATGACGTGGAATACATCTCGCACGCGCCCCCAAATTTAGATAAAGCTAAATTTCCTTGCCACGAGACTAAACAGCATAGTATATTGTATATAAGCTTCAGCTGCCGTCGCCCCCGCGGATCTCAGCACCCGGTGTGAAGTCACATTCTCTTCTCAACTCATCTGCCTTGTCACATGAGTGGGGAGCGCGACTCATCAAACCACGCCGACCCCTGAGGCCCTACAACGCACCGGTCCCGTCTGCTTACCATTCCAAAACAATAAAATTAAAGGGGCAGACCAGATTATGAACTATAATATGGCGACAGCGTGTTTTAAAAAAAACAACAACAAAAAAGGAACCGTGAAGACCCTGCTCCAATGTTTGTGAGCAGTTTGAAGAGGGGCTCTGTTGCATGAGCAGACAAGTGGAACGCAACTGCGTGAACCCGAGAACGGCTTCACAAAAAGTATCATGAAGCACTTCTGACACAGCAAGCGGATGCACCCACGAGGAGGAACGCTGAAATTGCTTCAACTTAATACTATCGAAAGACCCAGAATGGAGAAAAAGCATCTCTTACTGCTTTCACCCACATAATAAAATTAAAGACATCATGCAGCCTTAGCAGAGTCCAATCTGACAAGCATAACGATCAGAACTACATATACGGAAGGGTATGATCAAGCATGAGGGTTAACTTTGGAAGCAAAGGGTAAATTCCCTTGAGTAGGTGCATCTGGCTGGTCTGAGCCACTTCTACAAGCCTACTGACAGAAACAAACCCAAAAGAAAAGCACAAGTTAGAGAAGCTGCCAGAAAAAAGAACATTTGGGAGTTAACACTCAAAGTTCAAAATCGCTGCGCAAAAATGTGACTTCCTCCGGGGGTGGGACAGCCTCCTTTCCTCCAATTAATCTATCATAATTATCAGTCGCATTCAAGAAAAAGGCATGAATCCGTTTCGCCTGCACTGCACATACATCGGCCATTGTCGATCCAATAGCAGTAGAAACTTGTACTGTGGATTCTTCCATCTGTACATGGTGAAGGGAGAAAACAGTAGAAGATCATTATTAATAGTGGCACTCAGTACCAAAATAAAAAACAAAAACAAAACAGGGCGACTAAGTGCCGGCTGCACAGCTTGCAGCATGTTGACGAGATGGGGAGTCAATTGTGCACATGACAATGCGGCACTCAGCCTTCAAATTGTGGTTTTGCTAGCGTGGGTTTGCTGCCTGCTGTGTACTGGAGTCCTCAGCTTTACCATTTAGGACAGAAACCTGTAAATGAAACTGGGTTACACGGAGTAACCTCCAGGCCATGCTGGTGCTTCAGTCCACTGACAACACACATTCATGTTCAAGCCAATCGTTGTTAATCAACTGAAACAAGGTGGACCATCTGACATACCAGTAGTTACATGTAGACAAAATATTGTATTTCCTTCAACAGTGGCCTCAACCCTAATAGATGCTTTGCTTTGATGAATCACTGGGGGTGTTGCCCATTTGAATTAAAAAAAAAAACGCTGTACCATAAATTGAGTCATCATCTGCATGTTCGCGATTTACAAATTCAAATGTATTTTTTTTTGCGTAACCTATCCCGAGCCAACTGCTGAAAAACTCACCGAATGCCGGTTTTGTGCTCTTTCTGATATGGTCTAAGGCAGGGGTGTCTAAAGTCGGTCCTCAAGGGCCGCTGTCCTGCCTGTTTTCCAGCTTTCCCAGGAGCAACACACCCGATTCAAATAATCAGGATTGTTCTAATGCTGCTTCAGAGCTGGCTGCTGAGCTTATCATCTGAATCAGGTGTGTTGCAGCCCAGAGAGATGGAAAACAGGCAGGACAGTGTCCCTCCAGGACCAGAGCTGGACATGCCTGGTCTAATATGTCGCGCAAGCCCCCCGTCTAAACAGGAACATAATGTCGTAATTGGTGTCGAGGTAGCTTGGTAAGTCACGCATCTCGACTGAGAGACAAGCTTAGAATGTCAGGTTAGGGCTAAATTTAGCTTGAACTGTTGGTGGAACTAACGGAGTCTTCACTACACGCACACCTATAAGTGCACTTCTGATGCATTTTTTTCTACCACTCAATATGGCATAGGTGTCAAACTCAGGTCCTGGAGGGCCGCTGTCCTGCGTGTTTTCCAAGTCTCCTTGTTGCAACCCACTTGATTCAAATCATCAGAAAGCTCTGCGCAAGTCTGACATTGAACCTGTTCATTTGAATCAGGTGTGTTACAACAGGGAGACTTGGAAAACACGCAGGACAGCGGCCCTCCAGGACCTGAGTTTGACACCTGTGCAATATGGTGAAGCTCACATTCTTTCATAAATTAATACAATTGGTCAGTCTCCATGTTGTCCTTTTTTTTCACTATGATGAATGACGTGTAGCGGTGGATATCTTTACCAAAAACACCGTCCCACACAGCCGATAAGGCAATCTGTAAAACTAAAGCCATCAGTTTAAAGAAACGGTCAACGACAGAAGCTGCAATGATACATATATTATTTATGATATATACAGTACATATACGATTGTATACAGTATATTTATTATGACACGGTATCATGAGGAACCATATTTTAATTGAACATGATTATTCATTAGAAAACAATATCTAATTATATAAGAATTTGTATTGATATTTATAATAATTCCTTGTAAAAATGTTTACACAAATAAGTCCCCCCCAATAAATGTTTTGCCCCTTAAGAGGTCTTGAAAGCTATACGATTAGGTAAACAAATGCCACTGAGGAAATATAACATTTTGGTAGAGGTGGTGGGGCAAAAGGATGGAATTCACCCTGTTCCAGACTTTTAAGTAACAAATTAGCCTCATTACATGTCTCCTCTTTGAAGCAGACTTTTTGAAAAAAATACAGGTGTATGACTTTTTTTATGCACCAGAATGGCCTTCCATAGTCAGTGAATCAACTTGCTGTCCAAGCTCGCATGCGCGCTAGGGCGTGGAGGAAGGGGATGCCCCACAAGTGCCCATCTCCACAGGCAGAGATGGAAGTGAGTGGCTCCGTGTGGGAGTGCAGTCATGATGATACTGGATACACAGCAAGCAGCAGTAGCCCTTGATAGGGTCATTTGCCACTGAGATTTGATTTGGATTTGTTCAGTACATCAGGGATATGCTAGGGCACAACCAGCATTTAGTCAGATTTAAAGAAAAAAGTAAAATGAGAAACTGCTTTTGCGCTGCATCTTAAATTAGCTTGAAAATACTAACAATTAAAAATTAGAAGGGCCGTACAACCCTTATTCAGAGTGGCCATGTTCTTTAGTTACTTTTTTGGTTCATGAACAATGCGATCCGTGAAGTGGACTGAGAATAAGCTACAGCCCTTTGATGTATATGAATGAATGATGCAAATATGCCTGCTGAGGTTTGATGACCAAGTTAATCCAGTTGCTTGAAACAAAAGACCAGTGTGGTTCCACTTATACACACCTAGCCACTGGACAAAGGACTTGACCATGGAAATGATGCTCTTGATGTCCCAGATGTAAGGGTAGAGGTCATACAGGATAGTGCGGTTGGCCGAATTGGACAGACGTGTGAACATCTGAATGACCGAGCAGCACATGTCCTCAAACTTCTCTGCTCTCAACTGCCATTCTGCAACCTGCAGGACAAAATAGCTCCAATTCATGCCAAAATTCAAAATTGAAGGCTTTGTGGTCTAAGTCCACTTCATCTCTAGTTGATGCTACACCACCCGATGGACATTACGGGTAGCACATATCCACCATTTTGTTTCACAGCACCAGCAACTTTTCACTTTGGGGTTCAACAAACTGACACATTTCCAAAGAAATTACCAACCTTCTCGTCTTCTTTCATCTTGCGGTTGACACTGACAACGCTGCTGTTGGCTCTCAGCCAGTTGAACTCTTTCAACATCTGCATGGCCTTGGGGCCATGCTCGTAAGGCAGGTAGAAGAGTTCCGCTAGGAGGCACAGGTCCTCAATGGAGAGCGGCTCCACGGCGAACAGCGGCTTCTCATTGGGACCTGGCACAAATACATCCTGTGGGGAACAAAGCAAAGGTCAGAAACTGTTTAGGATAAGAGGGGAGCACATCAATGTATACAATAAGCAATATATATAATAAGGATTGTGAAGTGCTCAAAACCTGTCTGTGGCACCTGTTTGAGTTGATCGTCAGTCTGCATGGGTGCAATATCGTTCCCAGGATCCTCCTGTATGGACTCTTCAGAAGACTTGGACTCTGCCAAGCTCTCCTTGTCTGTATCCATGGGCTTCAGATCTTCCGCCATCTTGTCAGCCAAGACTCGGCCCTCAGGTTTCGGCTCTGTGCTCTCCTCTACATCCGGCTCCTCCTGCTTCTCCACCACCATCTCCATGGGCTCCTCATCAGAATCCTTCTTCTCCACCTCCATGGACAGAATATTAGCATTATTCCGCGAAAAAATAAATAAATAAAAGACATTTTTAATGTAAATACTATACTTCCTCATATAGTGGTGGATGAATGCATTTATTTACTTAACTGGAGCTAGTGCTCACTTCCGAAAAGCAGTCAACACAGGTATTTGACCAGAGGCAATTATTTATTCAAGTGGACAAGGCACCGGGTAAACTAATATGGGTGAGGCTTCTACAGCGGAGGCTACTATTTGAGGGAATATAGTAGCATTGTTTTTTGAAGCAGAATCAAAGCACTACCTCCTCTTCCTGCTCCGGTGTTTTTGCCATGAGGTGAGGTTCCAGTAATTGAGGCGGCATGGCCGGAGACATGATAGGCTGCTGGAACACAGTTGTCACCGTGGTATCTGAGCAAAGTGTGGGAGGGGCCATGGAGGACACATCGATGACTGCACTTTTGGCACCGCTCTGGGGCACCTGTCGGCCTAGGAGGGATAATGAAACCATGTTGGTTATGGCACTACGGTAGACCAGGAAGGGAAGCAAATGTTCGACCAGTTTTCTTACTATTGTATTGATGAGGCACAACAAAGTCTCCAAGCCACTCGGTGAGAGCCAGTTTCAGAGCAAGCTGGGGGCTGTACAACATATCTGTCTCCAGTTCTTCATCACTGCCCTCATTCTCCAACTTAATCTGGATGGAAACTGTGCTGTCCTCGCCGTCAGCTGATAAGAAGCAAGAGGATTGTAACACTTTAACGACGGTCCATTGTAAAGCAGACATTTTCTGAAATAGATCTGACGTACTCATGACCACATCCTTGCGGACCCCGTTCATGTTCGACTTATACCAGGTGGCCAGAGTGTGGATAGCAACGAAGTTGGACTCAAACTCGCAGTTGGGGTTGGTGAGGACGCCCTTCAGTCTGGGGATGAGTTCTGTGGAGCGGCCCTTGTAAGGACCCAAGAAGAGCCTCTTCTGGTCATAGTCATTGGCGTGAATGTTGTCCCAGATCACAGGGGCTCTTCTTAAAATCTTAGACACTTCTTCTATCGACTCCACTGTGATGTCTTTGGACACCACTTTGGGTCCTGTGAGCAGACAAGCCTTGTGAGTGTCAGCTTCAAAAATCTGTGGGAATAATTCTTTCCAGAAAGTGTGTCACACATGCCTGTCCAGAGAATATCGATGCCAGGCAACAGCTTCTCTCCAACTGTGTGAAGGTAGGGAGACTGAGAGACATTCGGGTAGCAGAAGGTCCCACAGTACTCTGCAAATAAGGACATTGATCAAGCAAATCAATAATGAGGCTAAAAGAGATTAACATGAAATTGCAGATCGTTAAAATTATACCTGTGGGACAGAACAAGAAGGTTTCAGGCTCTCCAAGGTACTGGTAGATTTCATTCGTGATGGACACCTGAGCGTGTGCAAACGAGCTGAACACCTCCTTGTCGGCAGGGCACATGTTGTGGTCGATGTCGTCAAAAAGTAAGGCAAATGACTTGCAACCAAAGTGTGTCACCTTATTAACAGAGATAAGAGCTTGTTAATAACATGCATAAAGTGGGACCTCAAATGCCTAGAAAGTGTAGTTTGACCAAAAGCCACCCATGTTCAGGAAAAGAATGTCTTAAATAAACCTCACAATACCACATCTCAAGCAGCATTAAGAGTACCGGTAACTTTGTGGTTACTTATGTAACTTTGATTTGGCTCTCCTGTGTATTTGAGCCCATCTATATGCACTGTCTGCCAAGAAGTAGTTCCAAGTGCAGCTGTCAACTACAACATTAGCTTCCTGCTAGCTTGTCACATTTGCGTGTTGAGTTTCAGCCCATTACATTAGCGCAATGACCCCAAACAACTGTTTCGCGGCACATTAGTGTGCCGTAAGAGATCATCCGGTGTTCTAAAAGCCCGGCCCAAGTGTGTCCATATTTGGCACTGGTTGCTAAGCTACTGAACAGGGAGTAGTCTTGTCTTTTCCCACTGGTTTGGATGTTAAATAGTTACATCAGCAATCCCTGACTTTGCTTACAAAGAGGAGAAGCAATAGAGGTGCAGTTGTGGCTAATTTTAATTTAATTTTGTTTTTATTGATGACCATGCTTAAGTCACACGTTTCTATCCAGTACATCAAGATGACAGAGATCTCAGTCCATCACTGTGCCTTTTTTTTACCCTGTCACACTGTGTCATTTGTCTTGTGTCCAAAAAGCACAGCAAACTCGGTCACCACATCCATTTCCTTCACAACCTTTGTACAACTTCACCAAAATCTCTTGCTGCTGTCACCCAGAAATCACAACATCACAAACTCTCCGATAGGATGTGTCGTCTGTGTGTGCCTTCAAAGCAGCGCTGGGCCCAAATGAAACATTATTTGAATTTGAGTGTCGCAACAGCAAATACCCAGCTTGCAGGCTGCCATAGGACCTGCCACACTGTTTCGATTTTGAACTGCAGCAGTATATACACGATGAAGTGGATGGTCACCACTTACACTTGGATGCCCCAAAAATCGTGTGTAAAGTGCAAGAGTGAGGCAAATTTTAATATCTTGTTCATAAGGAGTGTTGTATTGTTTTTAACAGAAACCTTGGATTGTTTTTGTCAAAACATGTTGCAATACCTGGTCCAATTTCCTCTTGAGTGCTATGACCTCTTTCTGATTGGAGAAAGTGATGTCAAGTCCGGGAGAAATGGCATAGATGAACTCGATGCCATACTCTTTGGCTGCTCCAATTAGCGTCATAAGTTGTTCTGGGAGTTAATTGGAGGAAAGAAAAAAAAAGAAAACACTTAATACAGATGGCCATGTGTCATGTACACTTAAGTAACAAGTATAAATTATTTCCTCATCTGTTCTCAAAGGTCACCTGCTTCCTCTACTGAGTACAACTCCCTCCAGAACATTCTGTGTTTGTAGTCATCTTTCGGGGCATAAAGGTACGTATTCAGTCCCCATTTCTGTTGTCTGTGAAACAGTGATGGCAACAATTAGAATGAATGCACAAACACGATTAAAGTAAGCAGGATGACATATTTCTACCTCCGAAACAACTCTTTCCTCTGTTCCATTGTCCATGGCCGTCCATAAAAACCTGCAACAACAAACCATACACTTTTCATGCAGTGATTAGTCTGCTTTTCAATCGTTTGCTAAACACATGGAGACCTGACATGCGATCAAAGAATGGGCTAATGTTTATATTAAAATCATTTTTAATTCAGTGAACATGTGTTGGGAAGAACAACGACCGAGCCAAAAGAAATGTCAAAAAGACCTGGAAATGGGTAATGGTGATTGTTAAGACTGCTGGGTGCTGTTCAACGACATAAATAGAAACATTTTCTCAGACACACTATACGATGAAACGCATGTTCAGTACAGAAGTCGATTAACCTATTTATTGCACGACTGCACTTCACACAAAGTACCTTCTACCACTCCACTGATGAATTTTCGGTGGCCCGTCGTTTCCACACTGATTCCAACGGACTCTTCCAGCAGGCCGGGACCAGCGGCACAAGCCTCTCCCGAGACTGGGCTGGGGTTCGGTTCGGATTCCACCGGTGTCCTCTCCAGCGTCTTTTCTTTTTGAACCATTTTATGGTAGAAAATCCTCGGAAAAGAATAAAAACAACCCAGGAAAAGCGCTGTTTTTTTTCACGGAATGCCGAGCAAGCCAATCGCGTCAGACGGCAGGTCTGGCGTTGCTGGGTTTAACAGTGCCTTCCAGGAACAGTCGAATAGCCGTACCTGTTTCGCAACTAATTTAATCGTAATCTTATTCAATTGGACAAAACAAATTCTTAATGTTAATATAAAATGAACCACAATACATTTTTGTGTATAATCCGCGCGTTCGCTCGACTCTGGTGGATTTGCCGTTTCCCCCCCAACAATTCTTCCTGTTTACACCCAGTGCGCATGTTCACTCGACTAGTTTAAACCAGTCAAAACCAGACCTGACCGACCAATAGCACAAATGCCCTTCAACCTTCAAGATAGTTCACATCCACATTAGCCATGGTAGAAAACCAAGACATAAACGGACAAATTTCGCATCTTGCATCTTGTTTGACTTCGTATAGACAATTAAGAAATATATGCCGTAAAAAATACTTCGGATTTAGACACAGATTAACATTTTATTGTGCACATGAATGCGCATACTTGACTGCAATAACGAATGATCATAACGGCCCGGCTTTATTATATTCACCGTTGCGTAGTTTATCTTAAGCGTATTTATTGTCTTTGGTTCTTCGGGACATATTAGGAATGTAGCCGAGAGCCAATGTTTGAAAATGGAACGTTTTCCCCTCCTCCCAACTGAACAAACATCTTGTACTCAGTTTGCAGTTTTTAGGTTTCCGTTCAGTACATACCGTCAGTCTAACATTAAAGATGGTGTTTAGATTTTTCACATTTGTTAAATCTGTCCCTCTGAACTTATTGTAATACTGTACATTTCTTTTGGTTTGCCTCTCTGGCTGCATCTTGTACCTCTAATATGATTTTGAGAAACCATTGTGCCCAAGGAAACACGAGCAATCTTAACAGAAGGCAAGACGGACGATGTGGCGATCATTTTGGCGATCAGAGAAATACAGTATAACAAGACCAAACACTCACACTTTGAACAGTGTATTGTACTATAGTGGAAGTGACAGCAAAGGCGACATGCTTCAATGACGAAACGAGACAGTTCAGGTTCCTGTTTTTAATGGATTGCAGTACATATAAATGTATTACATCCTCGTCCAACATTTAAGGAGCCCCATTTATTTTTCTGTTTAAAAATGATTCTCTCCAAACAGTTAATGTTGGTTTTACATGTTTAAATAAACATTTTAAATTTGTTTCATTTTTTTAAGCTTCTTTTCTCTTAATTATAAATCTTCTCTTCAATAGAAGGTATTAGACTTGCCCAAACAAAATGTAAACAAAAATAAAACAAATGCCACAACAAACTGAAAAGACAAGTTTTGCTCTTGAGGTAAGTGTTTTCTGCTCCCTGCGGCAGCATCCTGTTACCTCTTCAGACTCCGCTGCGCCTGCTTTAGTAAAGTGTCGAAGTCTAGTGTCTTCACCTTGCCTTTAGCAGATGCCGGGTCATAGTCTCTGTTAGAATCTGAGAAGCAACATGGGGGTTACAATGTGAAAGAATGGTGCGAGCAGGTTGAGAGCATCTCTCGTCTTTTGCACTACCTAGGTCAGCATAAGTGGTTTTGCAGAACTGCCTCCTTCCACCAAAGCACAGATCAAATGGCAGCTCATCAGCCTTACGCAGCTTGTTTCCATTCTCAATGGCAGTGAAAGCATCCTTGGTGTCGTAGTAAGTCACAAACCCATAGTTGTCCCTGTTGCAGGTATTAGTATTAGCATCAAATGAGACATGACTACTTCAATTTATGACGGTTTGTAATTTAAAGCTGTGGCTTGCTTTTAAAAGAGCGACCTGGGACATAAACCAGGAGGCCCCAGTTATGAGCAGGTCTGCTTATGCTTTAGCATTGTACTTTGACCCTTGATGTCACAAAATAGACCAAAAGGGTTCAGTAACAATGCAATACAGCAAGTCAAACCAAGAAACAAGGAGCACTCACCCTTGCTCCCTAAAGTGCAGAGTGCAATCCTCCACTTCGCCAAAGTAGGAGAAACGCTCTCTGAGCTCCCTTTGGGTCATTGTGCCTCGAATTCGACCAATGTAAACAACCCGCCTCTCCTCCTGTAGGGTACATTTTCAAAATACATCTAGTAAGATAACTTACTTCACAATACACCAACTGTGTAATTTACAAGCTTACAATGGCTTTGTCCTTGCGAGACTTCACATCTTCAGCAGCGTACCCATATCTCCTCCGATATGAAGGACTAAAGAAAGATCACCTTTAGCCAAATTCAACCAAGCACGAGAAAAGTTTGCAACCGCTACAGTGTACCTATGTATGGATCTCTTTTTCCTCCATGACACTTGTCTTTGGGGCGATTGAGACCGCGATCTAGAGCGACTCCAAGAACCAGAGTGAGAGGAGGAATATGAGTATTTTCTCCTCCTTGGAGGAGAGCGGGATACAGAGGACCGTGAAGACGAACGAGATGAAGAACTGGATCTGCTGCGAGAGCGGCTATGATGAAACCTAGAAAGGAAGAGGAGGAAGATAAAGTCTGATGAGTCACAAGCCAAAAGGAATTCAGATGATGCCAAGTGGATCGAACCTTTTCTTAGATGGCAAGTGGGATCTCGACCGAGATCGAGATGAGTGCGAATCAGACTCTATGCTGCTGGAAACAGATGGTGAACGTTGGGGTCTTCGTTTTCGCCCCCTCCGTTTGGGGCTGGGACTGCAAGAGGCGGGACGCCAACGATACGACCTCTCAAAAGACTTCTTCCTAAGAATTCTTTCGGCCGATTCGCTCTCCTGACGCGCTGGAGAAGCTTCCGGAGTCTCCAGAACAGAGGATTCTGCTATCCCTTCGATGCCATTATTCAAAGCCTCTGGAGTTGGTGAAGATGCCTGCGGGTTTGGGTTTGACCGGTAGGTGGTTTCCTGGATGCATGGGGGCCCAGTAGTGGCTGTAGCGAGGTTCCTTATGGGTTTAATCGTGATTTGCTGTTTGACATTCCAGCGGTTGCCTGCTTCACCAGCAGAAGAAGCGTCTCTGCTGGGTAGGCAGTAGTCGTGATCCATGCACAGCACACTGTAAGGCACAGTGGCGGGAGCTGCAGTGGGCTTGGCACGGAATTTGGCTGAGGTCAAAGGGCGGGCCTCGATCTGAATAGCCTTGGAGGGGTTTGATTTGGATGACTCTGTGGCCCTGGCCTTTCCCAGCAGAGCAACAGGGGCCAGAGGTTTCCACATCTGGTGTGGAGGAGTGGCTGGAGGAGTCAAAGCTAGAGAATATAAAGAGTGCACCATTACTACAGCAGACAATTAATAGCAGGTGGCCGTGTGTGATGCAAAGATGCTAATCTGGAGATACAGGAACCCTAAATTCTTACCTAAAATTGCAAGTTTTCAGTTGGACTGAACAGAGCTAAATCTGTGACTGGCGTTTTGCATTGGAGGCCGTCAGTTTGTGCTATTTGACAAGACGACGCACCGAGTGAAGGACTGCTGCGATAGCTTATTGTGTTTGCCAGCCACAAAATGTTTGGCTACCTTATAAAGTGGTGGATTGAGATACAAGTTGAATTAATTAATTGCTGTATTAATGTATTTTTTTGCAAACAAAGAATATCTGCCACTATGTGTTATTCCATTTGTTTTCAAATATTCACTCCTTAAACCGTGACTATTGAAGCTAATGTTAGCATGTCAATGATGCTAACATTAAATTAGCGTGACAGTCTTAGGGCAACATGGTTTTGTATTAAATACATGTGTATTAATCTTCGTTTTATGTTTAGTTTGTAGGTTAGTGTCAACTGGGAGCGACATTAAAATGCTTGAAGCCTAAGTTTGGATGAAATGTATTATTCGCCAAACTGCTGCTTATGGAGTGCGTTAAATTTAATGTCACAATAGAGCACTTGGATGTCAAGTATGCGCTTGCAAGTAATCGCAAACAAAATCGGCCAAATGACGGCTCATATCGAAAAAAATAAAATAGATAAGTCAATCCGGGCACTAGGCAACACTACTTGGCTTGCGTTTGGAGGTTCTACTGTCATCATTTTGTAAAACACATTTCCATTTACTTGATATAAATTACCTGCAGGGCTTGAGAGATCAGTGACACGCTCCACAACAGTTTTTTCACGTGGAAGTCCGACACTAAAAAGGTAGAACAAAAGTTGTTAATGCTTTGCATCTGATTTGGCCTTACGTTTGGCTGTGAATCACAGTGTCGAAGCCCATTTCAAGGGCATTACTGAGTCTTGACGGCAGGTCTTGGCAAAAAAAGTGGAGTCAGGGCAACCACACATTTGACTCCATCACACCCACAGAGCAGCGTGACGGCTGTAGGGTAACTCACCTAGAGTTTCCTACAGCTGCTGCTCTACCACAGACCTCCGGTATACTTTGTTGCTCTCTGGCTGAAGAGACATAAGGAGAACGGGAGACTGTCAGAAGAGATTTATTAGTGAATTGAAATGTCAGTTCAAGTCCCGCGTAACTGCCACAGCCAGCTAAGGCATTCAAAGGCTCAACAACACTATTAAATGAAAATTGGAGTCCAGTTGCTGTACACCCAATGTGAGGTTGAGCCATGTGCATCCACCAACAAAGACAGCATGGTGAGGGTTAAATGGATTTGCAGACTGGGCAGAATTCCACAGCACAAAGCAGCTTCGCGGCCCCCACAAAACACAACCTTCTGAAAATTCTTTGCATAAAAAAGCTGCCAAGTGCCAGTATACGCGCATGTATTCAAATAATTGCCTTTTATGTGACGCAAGTCAAGAGTCGAATTATGCTTCTTCATTCCCATGATGAAACAAAACGTATAGGTCACCTCCATCAAGCTATGAGAACGTGAGCTACCACTGCAGACCAAGAATTGGAGACAAGTAAAAGGGATTAGTTTGCTCACCTTGTGTTTCCTCAAACTGCTCCAGCAGGCTGGTCAAATCAGCTGCCTCAATACCTATAATGCAGAAAAACCAACAAATTAAAAGACAAGACCAACAAATGGAGTCTATGGGGAAACGTTATGTAAAGTCGATTGATGACTTGGAAGTCCGAAGCAATTTCTGAGACAAGATTCTGACATTTGGAGTGAAATTTGAGTTGCCAATTTTTCACTGTCAATTAGCTATTTAGCTGTGCATTTGTAAAAATAGTATATTATTTTCTTGAGAAACTGTGGTGTACAGTTGACAAGCTCACCCATTTCAGTGGTGAAGGACTCAATCAATTCCTGTGTTGGACTCTTTGCCTTTGGAGCTTCAGTTTGTGCTGTGACTAGCGACTTTGGTTCCAACACAAGTTTTGATGCAAGACTTGATACCATGGGATGAAGGAAAGGAGTCGAACAAGATTCGGCCTTAGTTGTCAGGGCCTTTGTAGATGTGTTGTGATTCTTTGAGGAAGGCGTGGAGCAAGGAATCACATTCTGGCCAACTAGGGTTGTCTGCAGAGGACTGGGAACAGAAACGGTAGCAGCAGAGGTGCACTGGATGGTCTCTGTGGTAGTTTTGACAAGCTGTGGTGTCCGCTCAGTGACTTCCGTCTTATCTTCTGACAGTTTTGAACCTTTGTCTGTTGATTGGCTTGAGACTTTTGGTTGTGCAGTGACAGCATTCGCAGGTTTTTTGGGTGAGGCGACCATGTAAGCGGGCGGCACTAATAGTGCCTCCGGGGTCGGTGGGGCACAGGGTCCACGGGGTTGCCAGGCGGGTTTGACCTCAACTGACTTTTTTGCAGCCTGGAAGGTGGGCCACCGAGGGTCTCTTGGGCTGGGTTGAGGCAAGCAGGGGATAGGAAGTAATTCTCTGGGCGGCTCCGGAAGGCTGGGCCACTTGGTGCTATTGTCGCCTTGTTTATCCACTGCAACAGGTTTCTTCTGCAACCGCAGTTGTCGGTACTCAGCCAGACTGAGGGACTTGGGCTTTGGCTCTGGAGCTGCAGGAGTCTCAGGTGGGAGGGGCTCATCTACGGTCAATGTGAAGTTTGGAGCAGCTGCTGGGTTGCTGGAGGACATCGGGGATGATTGGCTGGAGAGCTCATCAGGAGCTTGGAACACTTGTTGGGACATTTTATCCGGTTGTTGGGAGTAGATTGCTAGTGCTGGACTTTCAGAAACGCCAGATTTTAAAAGTCCTGTAGGCTGTGGCGACACAAACGGCGCAACAGCTTTCACACTAGATTCAGCGGTCATAGTGGGGATTTCAGCTGATTCACAAGGTTGTGGAATGCTATCCATAGGTTCTACAGAGGGAGTTATAGGACCAGCTGTAGCTTTTGGTACTTTGTTTTTCTTCTGTTCCTTGAGTCGCCTCTTTTCAGACTTCTGGGGTAATTCTTTTATTTTATTTCTCGCCGCGGCACTCCTGAGGACCCTTCCCTCGACAGGTGGGCAATGTTTCTTACATTTCTTTTTCCTTTTCCGATGAGAGGGCATTCTTGCAATGGTGGCTTCTTTCTGCTTGTTAATCTTATTGCATTCTTTCCCATCTGAACATAAATTAGGATTTCTCACCGGAGCCTGAGGGAAGGCTTCATCATCATCATCATCATCAACAACAATATGCTCAGAGCTGTCAGAAGCTACTTCTTCCTCATCTTCTGCCCGTAGCTTATTATTGGGAGACTCTTCGATTGGTAGAGGAACTGGGAGGTCTTGGACAGCGAGGATGGGCTCTCCATTTTCACCCTGATCCACCACCTCCAGTAAGATTCCCCCTGCAGGTAACATCTGCGTGCCTTCATCATCCTCCATGCAAATGGTCATGCAGTATGGATGCATGTGTTTGACCAAGTCACGCAGATTGACTGAAAGGTCATCACCACCGTTCTGCTCAATGGTGACAGGAAACGGAAAATTTAGACCACCTAAGTCTTCCAAAGTGCAGTCAGAAGGTAAACTGGGTTTCATTGGGCTCAGAGTAAGAGACCCAGCATCTTCTTCCTCCCCATCACTTCTTTGCAATGACTGTCTCATCTTGTGGAGGTTCTGAGAACAAAGAGGAGCGAGTTAAAATTTAAATGAGTATGCAGTATGGCATAGCCACCATTTATGGAGTGAAAGCTACCTTTCCAGACGATAGTGGTCTTGAACAAAACAAGTCTTTCTCTGGAGAGGACTGCGGCAGACAGAGGAATCTCCTGAGCTACAATATGGGGGAGAGGGGAGTACAAGTAAATTTTCCCCAGCAGTAGCAAATTTAACGTAGATAAAGTGTATGACGCCTTGTGTCATTTAATCTCATTGTGGGCGCAGTGTGGGTGTGTGTGGCAGAAACTAGAGGGAGAGCTCTTGCGAGCTCTACAGCTGTGCACTAACCGGCGAGTGTTCCTTGCCCTGACCCGACATCAGGTCCGACTCAGGCAGCATGTCAAACGGAGACAGGTTCTCATCGTCCATATTGTCCAGTATGTCCGCAAGCGCGGTTAACAGTGTGGCTTCGCCGTCTTCGTCTAGTCCTTTAGTCTAAATGATGATGATTATAACAGAAATAAAAACAACAACTTAAGACCAAGAGCACTTCAAAATAGACATGTAAAATGAAAATTGACAAGCCAATCATGTAAGGACAACGATTAAACATGTTGGCTTCTGGAAAGCCATTTGCTCATGTGGACTTGCCTCGACATACGGCGTGTCAAAGATGGAAAGGATGGAGGGGTCCAAGCAGCTTTGAAGAGCCTCAGATGGTCCTCCGGAGCACATTTCAGGAGCCTAGAAAGACAGCAGATATAATCTCCAAATACAATCCGTTTGAAATCACCTACAAGAAACTGTATTTACATGATGGATTGCGTGTTACCGACAGTGCCCTTGTAAACATGTACTGTATTTTTTAATATTGGCCAATAGTGGAAGTTGAGTGCCGCAACACAAATCCCCAATTAAAGTTTAAGAATAAAGTAAAATGTGGGTAAATATAAATGACAAAAAAAAGACAATGACTTGTTATGTTCTTGTATTTTATGAAGTCTATAAAGTAAGAATAAGAAAACCTTTATTCGTCTCACTTGGAGAAATTCCCTATTTACAGCAGCAAAGTTATGAAAGGAAGAAAGTCGAAGAACAGAAGTATAGGAGCTGCTGTAAAGGCAGCCACTCTCACGGCGCCATCTTGAAGTCATCATAACAAAATAATACAACACAACACATAAGACAGTCATTCAATCTTCAACACTTTTCTGAATACTCCTTCTTTGAAGCAGTTATAGATGAAAGAGGATAGGATCAAAGTGTCCTTTCACCAATACAACTAAATAGGCTGGAGGTTTGAATTAAGACACCTTTCTTTCAATGTGCGGTTTGCATATCCTTATGTGTGTGTGTGTGTGTTTTTAACTCCTATAACATCCCACACTCCCAAAAACTTGTCTGGTTAATTTAACAATTTTTTTTGTTGTCGAAGTGCGTGTGAATGCTTGTTGTTCTATATGTGCCCTGGGATTGGCCAACAACCATGTTTTTTGGGTGAACTCAGCTAGTCTCAACTCCAGCACACAGGGAACCCTGAAGAGGATAAGAAATACAGCGTCAAGAATGATGGATGGGCATAAACTGTTTGTCTACCACGAGTGAATGTTAAATCTGATAAGAGGAAGACAAGTTATTTCTCCAACTCTTATTAAAATAATTTCCTGACATTTCTCCACTAAGGCAGTTTTTAAAAATCTAAATACATTTTTGGGACACCCCGTACAAATCTTGGTCTGCATGGATTCGCTCACGTGTCTGCGTGTTGAGAGGCTTTGTTTGATCCTTGACTCTCGCCGTCCACAAGGCGGATGTCGCGCACCCACGTGTACAACACACCCTTATTATGGGACGTGGCCAATTTTAAGATTTGGAAACAAAGTGGCGATTTCAGACATTTGTACATTAAATGCACACGCCGGCAAATAGCAGAAGGGAAAATTCCAAACAATCACCGTGTCTTGTGCGCATGGTCAGATATAATTCAGCCGCAACAAAGCACATGTGAAGCTTTTCAAAGAGTACATAAACGGTAATGGGTTTTTGTTCCAAAGCGGAAAAATTATCGTAAAATTGTGCAGCCTTAACTGCAAAGTCCATCGACGTGGACAACAACCTCGAGGTCGCTGAAATGCTGACACAACACTACACTGACCTGGCACGAAGCTCAGATCCACCACGATTCAACTCAAAACCAACCACCTAACTATAATTCAAAATGAAACAATTCAACGTGAAACTAGATTTGTAAAGTCAACCGCAAAGCTACCTACTTAGCTAGCACGCTGTAGTACTGTCAACACGTGTGAGTGAATCAACCGTAGCGGCAACATTGCAACCAGGTGCGACTTATTTGAATGAAAAACATTAGAACATAACGTAACATACAAGACAGGTGTGTAAGCCATCACAGAACACGACTGTCACCTATACTGTTTGGCCAATTTAATACATTTTAAAGCAGCTCTGGAACCGGCTTGCTAATAGCTAGTCAATGTGACGCTCAAACGACGTTAACTACACTGCGAATTGTCATTCATTCATAGATTAAGCATGCGACATGTATGTAATAGTAAAACTATTAAAGTTTTATTTAAAGTGGCTTTAAAAATACTATGTGGTGACGACTGTGTAGCATCCACGTGTCACTTCAGCATGCACAGTGTTCACTGTTTGCACTGCAGAGTGCACAAATAAAACCTAACATTCCGAATAATGGGGTAATTGTAAAGAAGTTAAAACACGAAACACATTCATTACCGTGCCAAGTGTATCCAAAGGGAAAAAATCCATATTGCACGTCGTTAAATTCTCCTCGCCTGTGCCCCACCGGACCGCCATCTTGCAAGTTTACTCCCTGACTAGCATATGAACGTGGGAATGCTTTGACCAATGGAAAACCTCCAAATGAGCCGGTAGGAAACGCACGAGCCCGGTAAAATGACGCAAAATGATGCTGAAACAGGAGTCAAAGGTAAACTAGTGCTAAACTCGTGACGTTTTGTAGTTCTTTTCCACCCACCCCAATTTCCGTTCACAGACCTTTATTCAAAAAGTTTTTTTTATACGCGGCTTTTTAATAAAAAATATGTAGCTCCCAACACACAAGTTTTTAATCTGAAAATAATACACACATTTTACCAACAAAATGTATTTCCCTATTATATTGTATTAAAAAAAAACATCACGAAAGTATGTCTTATCTACTATATGAAAGATCAAAGGAACGCTTTCTCTTTCACATGAAAGAAAAAGGGCCTTTTAAGATTGGCGTTCGCTCAAGTCAGGAAGTCGGTGTGCTGTGAGGAATGTTTGGCCGTGATTGTGAACCGATATGTTCTCGATTAGATTTTTCTTCGCAATCAACGCAACAACGTGAACGCAAACATTACATACCACAAAACAAATGCGAAAAACGCTGCGGAAAGCCAAAACACATCAACTCAAAAACGACGGCAAGAGAAAAAAAGGATCCAACTTTACGACACTCATCGGAAGTTTGTCAGGGCACTAGGGGGCATCGCAGGACCTGTCCCGTAGACCAGATCTTCGCCATTTTTTGGTCTCACGTGAACTACCATTTCCCACTGTCCTTTGTCTGTCGTGCAGTATCGATTACTGTGTGTCTTGGGTTAAAATAAGATACAATAGGAGCTTTTTTCCTTGCAGCATTTTTGTTTTGCAGTTGTTTTGTGTGTCTTTTTAGTTTGTTTGTGCGTGTTTCTCTTTTTTTTGCTTGTATCGTTTTTGTTGTTGTTTGCAGCATTCCTGTGTTTGCAGCGGTCGGGCGTTTGGCACGTGTGGCCCCTGCACGTAAAATGTGCAAAAGCAAATGAAGTCCTTAAGGACTGATTGAGCTTTGACCCCATATGAGGGCATTTTTTTAAAAGTTTCAAATATCTGCCTTTTTATGTTGATAATATACAAAGTTCTGTATTATAAAATGTGTTTTTTATTTATTTTAATATATAATATGTGCAATTGATAATACAGCCTGAGATCACTTTATCTCATATCAATCTAAGGTGAGGTTTCTAAAATGGGATTTGTTTTCAGATTTCATGGAAAATTTTCTGTCTCAGTTCATTTGTGCAGTGATGTGTGTGTGTGTGTGTGCATATATACAGTGCATATATATATACACCACTGGTGAAATGACTCTTTGATTCTCTCGTCTTTCTTCTACAAAGCATATGAGGGGAAAAGTGGTTCAGATTGCACGACTGTCCGTGTTTTTATGTTTTGTGTTGTGTTTATTATTTTACTTTATGTTAACTATTTTGTAAAGCACCTTGTTACCGCTGCAGCTGTTGTGAAATCCCTATATAAACCAGGATGTATTGTATTGCTTGTATATATATATATATATATATATATATATATATATATATATATATATATATATATATATATATATATATATATATCTTTAAAAATGTCCTTCCTCCCATGATAATAAATAAACAAAACCCAACATTTACATTGGATATTGTTTGTTAACATAGAATAAACAACAAAGTATTCAGCATAAGAAAAAAAATGAATCGTCTCTGTCTAATGAAAAATATGTATCATCACATTTTGTTATTGTTTCCCCCCTTTTCAAAAAAAAAAACCTAAACAAAAGGATGAAACCAGAGACATCAGTAATCCATAGTTTACACTGGACAGTGAGGATATACTGTATGTGTTTTGCAATGCCACATCTTCAGGATTTCAGTGAGACTGCAAGCACATTTTTCAGTAATTTAAATTGAAATCCCATTTCACTTGGTCAGGGGTATGGTTATAACTTGTAGTGCTTCTGTAGAATCTTCCCGGGTTTTGTTCTGTTGACTGCCAAAGCTCAGAGCTGTTCATTTATTGATTTTGTGATTTCTCAGGTTGTTTTTGTGCACTTGTTTTATCTTCCCTTTGAGTGAGCGAATTAACTTGTGCATCCTGTTTCCCAACTCTCTCCTCTTGTGGGCAACAAGTTCAACCAGTCTGCTTCTCATCGCATCTTGTCCTTATTTATGTGCTCCTTTCAGAAGCTGTGAGATGCACATCTAAGTGATCACAACACTCTGCCACTACGTACTACCTAACTCTGCTCTTCCGTTGCCATGGATACAGCCCCCCCTCTAATGGGCATGGAAGGTTGGCGCTGTAGCAGAGAGAGGAGATGTGGCAGCTCTGCGTCATACCAGTGCAGTGAAGAGAAGCCCCCCCCCTTCTTTCCCCATCTCCCCCACCTCCTCCTTCCTTCCCTCATTCCCTCCTTCCTTCTCATCATCCAATTTGCACGTTGCTTGATTCACCCCCCCCCCTCTCCAATTGTGTCCTATATCAGCATCTGCTCATCACACATTCCCCCTCCAACATCTCACTCTCTCTTTCTTTGCCTGCTGGCTCAGCTCGGCTTCCGCTGTGTTGGCTGACCCAGGCGGACTTTTACTGGCGAGCGTGGGCGAAAGAAAAGAAAGGTAAGCACTGAAATGGAGTGCGGTGATGAAGGAGAGCGGCGCATATAAGCAGTGATTGCGTGAATGACGGCATCAGGAGCCTTCACTTTGGATTTTTGAGGGAAAGAGCCATGTGAGTGTGCGCTGTCACAACATTAGAGGGGTGCGTTCAAGCAGAATGCGTGCCTAAGTAGAACGGGCACGTGATTATGGGAACTTTTTCATTCTAAGAGCAGTGCTTGTTGCTGACATGTCGACACAGTGCGGGCATCTGGATGTGGAAAAGGGGGGAGAGGGAGAGAGAGCATGCCTAGCAGCGCACAGCAGCTTTAATTGCTCCTGGAAGCCATTTTTTGAATCACACCGACACAACCTTCCTCTGTCCGTCTGCCTTTGTTTGATCCCAACCTTGAAACTCCACGCATTAAAAAAAACATGTGGCGGCAGGTAGTGTTTGTGACAGGAAGAAAGGGGGCCCGCGGGGACGTTCATTGTGTCTGGGTCCCGGGAACATTGTCTGACATGGTGTATGACATTTAACTGTGATGCGGCTGCCTGTTCACTGGTGTGTAGCCAATGTTGCTTGTCAGCTCTGGTTCCTGGGCTGACTCATATTTGCTCTTTGTTGCTGTATTGCCTCTGAAGTGGCAGGCGTCGGCGATGAGAGCTTTTGTTAAAGCTGCACGTTGGCGTCTTCAGTTGCGGTGGGAGATCCATATGTGGGGACTTTTTTTTTTTTTTGGCTGAGAGCCAAGTTGTCAGATGTTATATCACAGCAGAGGCAGTCAGTAGTCAAGATCAGCCTTGACATGATCAAGCGTGCAAGTGCAAGACTCGCTTGTGCGCTTGTGGAAGTCAAGTGTGCCTTTCTGTGAGGATTTGTTCATAACAAAGCTTGGTCAGAACCAATGCTTGGTCAGAACCAATGACACCACCGGGAATCCTCCACTTGTTTTGTGAACAACGGAGAGAAGACAAAAGATCTTAAAACTGATTAAGATCCTCAGTAGGCCCTTGACTGTATGATTTGTGGAAATTGCCTCATCTAATATTTTATATTATTATATCTTTTATATTTGGATCTTTTTTTTCATCAATGTGTATCCAATGCTTTGTTTTGGGACACTTAGGCAAATCATTCCAACATTTGTGCCACTGTTCCGTGGCACCTCATTATCTCGGCTAACCTCTGAGGCCAGTTTTATACTTCAAAACAGTACACGAGGAAACAGCAAAAACTATGCCATGCCAAATGCTTTCGAATCATTTTTATTGCACATGTTGAAAGAAAGTAGAACTTTACCACTGGTATGTGGAAACACTTGAGTACACAGGTGTCAAACTCAAGACCTGGGGGCCAGATGCAGCCCATGGCATAATTTTATGTTATCCATGAAGGCAAATCCCGTGCTTCTTGCTGAAATACAAAAACTTCAAGATAATACCAGTGAGATATTGAGATAATATGTTCTACAATTAATTTTTCTTATGGGATTAATGTTGCAGTTAACTGTTTAAAAATAAGATAGTGGCAGGGGGAAGCAATCTGTTGAAATAAGAATCATTTGCCATTTTTTGAAACCTATTCAAAAGCAGTCTCAACATACAGTACAATACAACAAACAACAACAACAAAAAACCCGCCCACATTTGGAAAAGGCCAATAAAAGATGAATTACTGTAGAGAATAAATCATCAAAAGGAATTAAAATACATTTAGGTTTTACAACACTTGACATAAAAATAGAAGCAAGATACAGTGCCAGACAATCGGCACACCATTTGACTGGAGTGAGAAGTCGTGCTCAAAAAATTTAAATCAACAACAATGGAAATGTCACTCCCGTGTCTACTTCTCAAAAGTGTCTGTTCACCACCGAAAGGCTCTACAGTAAAGTGGAGACTATGCAATCCAATGCAAAAGCAACAGGTTTAATTAATTATTTCTAGTTGTTGTGTATCCTCAGTTCTTGCGTTGAAGATTTAGAAATAATACTTGCCGCTGGGTACTTTTTTGTCAGTGGCAAAGCGTCATTGGTGTGGTGAGCCAAGTGGTATCAGGTAGTGCAAAAGGGCTATCCGTGGCTTTTTCCTGGCTCTGTACACCATCTCAATTCATTCAATAGTTTTGTGTAATCTGAAAACAAGCAATGTTGAATGCAACAGAAACACAGGCTTTTTGCTCGCAAAGTGACAAAAGAGATGTGTCGACGTTAATGGAAATGGACTGAACTGCCAAAAGGTTAAGGCTGCGTCATCTGGATGAGAGCAGTAAGAGAGTGAAGCAGGATTAGAGCGCGTCGCAAGAGAGCAAAAGGGGTCTTCACGTTGGCGAGCGGGTGCATATTAACACGGTCTTCTCACCTCCCGTGGGCCTCGGGTGTCTCTGCTCTCCAGGTGGGCTTTGCATTTTTAATCGATACTGTCTGCAGTGATTAACGCACATCTTCTTTCAGTGTGCAGCCGAAGGTAGCAATGCGAGAGGAAGAAATTGGGCTGAGATGGAAATCAGTCATACATGAGGCAGGAGTGCATGTGTTTGTTTGGCATTAATGACCTTCTGCCTCTGGGCTCCTCCTGAGAATGTTTATCTCTCGCAGCAGCACGGCCAAATGGATGATGCATCAATGCCACACGTGCACACACAGACACACACTATTTCTTTTCAGCTAATTGCTTCTCGTGCTTTCTTATTTAACCTGCACACACACACACACACACACACACACACACACACACACACACACACACACACACACACACACACACACACACACACACACACACACACACTGAGCCCCATTCCGTGTTACGTACTCCTGTCCGCTGTGCAATCAAGTCTCTCTCTTTCATTTCCCCTCCCACTTGTGTTGCAACATGCCCGTTAATGATGCAGCCACCGCCAACTTCCTGCCTCTGACAGAGAGCGAGCGAGCGGTGGCCCTGCTTCGGAATCATACCACTCCCTCTTCTTATCTCTCCACCCCCCTTGTCTGTCTGTGTTGTTTTTCCTCAGAAGCATAGCCCATGCAAGCAGCGTGAGGGCCGAGTGCTGCCGTTTCCTTCAAAGCGGAGCCCCCAACATGTGAGAAGATGTCTGTTGGAGGTTGCGCTTGTCCCGGTGAGTGCTTCGTCTGGCCGACCCTCTCTCTGCTGCACATTGCTGTCTCACACATAACTTATGTTTTAAAAAAAGTGGGGTGGGTTGGGGGCTGCAAAGTGGTCAAGTTTTGACCTAAAGCAAGGGTTACAGCAGGCGTCACCAACATGGACCATCAGTTAGCCCCCAAGGCCTGTTCTAAAAATAGCTCAATGGTGATGGAACACTGGCATGTTGCAGAATTGATCGTTTGAAAATGTAAACACTTGCAGACATTCACAGAAATCATATTTATGTTTCCTACCTTGCTAAATAATTCTTGGCGATTATTGTAAGAAATCATTAACATAATGAGTCTCTTTGCATAGATGAATAGCATTAATCATGAATAATAAATATAATTTGAGCCAATTTGTTATTTCTATCAAATTGATAGCCCTTCACAGGAAACACCACCCAAAAAGTACATGGCTACGAAAAGATTGGTGACCCCTCCATGGTCAATCTATGCACATCAATGCTACTTTAGGTTTTGCCATAGCGTGAGACACAATAGGCTTACTTCACTTTTCTGCTGCGAGTCTGTACAAAAAGGAAATGGATGCTCCTTTTCTTGCTCTCACCGCACTTCCTGATGATTTGAGTCATAGTTCGAACTGTTTTGGTGCTCGGCACTCGATATGATTGGTTGTCGCGTGCCGAGGGACTTTAGTTGTATTTTGCAGCAAAATGCATAGAGTAAACTTCTAAATTTGAGGAGTTACTTTTTATTTGTTTACTTTTTTTGTGTGGATGGCACACAAAAAAGCCATCTACAATGTGATATACATGAAAACAATGATTCTCAATTGGTGGGTCATGGCCCCTTTTTGAGTGGATCGCAGACTGATCTTTAAAAAAAAACACACAAAAAAAAGAAAAAAAACAATGTATTTCCCGATTGATTTTTTTTTCAGAACAGTACTGAGTCATACCAAATTCTCTCATAGAAAATACACCATTGAGTAACGGTCAGGTAACGTGACTCATTTGTGCTGTAATCACTAGCTGCCCTGTAAACGAATACAGTGCAGTTCAGCCAACAGCTCGCGGACGTCATAGCTAGCAGTATGCATTTGGCGTTACACCAAACTCATTTGAAACTGGGTTGAAAAATCTAACATAATGTACATATATTTTCTGAAGCTGTTTTTCAACAAGAAAAAACATTTATTGTTCTTAACTTTTATCAAATGGGAAGCGACTTTGCGACAATTGGATAATGTCCCACATATAATATTATAAATTATATAATCACTGCACTAAAGCAACGCAGATTTTGGACTTAAGTTCAACTTTCGGCACTTTTGGACCAGGCAAACTTTTCACGTTTTAAGGGTCTACTGCTGCATTCGTAGTAGTGGGGAGTGGGAGGTCCTCTGATTACCTTTCATTTATTGCTAAATTGTGGACTTGTGGTTATCCTGCTCACCCCACAGTTTTGGTGTTGGGGGCTGAGTCTGACCTTCAGCCTTCTTGTGTGGGCTTTGTATAGTCTGCACATGCTTGAGTACATTTTTTTCTGGGTACAAAAAAAGCATCTCCAAACAAGGGCATGTTAAATTACTTTGAAGACTCTAAAATGTCTTCTTTACGTGTGAAAGTAAGTGTCAATAGTTTTTTATACATTGATTATTGGAAACATTCAACTGTAAAAACCATTCGACCTGACCACACATGTTCATTTTCTGTGTTGCCTTTATTTCCACATAAGGTTTTGCATTGTGTTTCCTCAAGTCATCTGTCAGATTTTTGCGACTTGTCCCCCAAAGAGATAGATAGGTGGGACAAGATTTTCTTTTTAACTTATGATTTATTTGTCTTCAGCTGTCAGATATAACACATGACAGGTCATTTTTAAGGTCTGGTCTCTTTCCTAGCCCTTTCTTGTAGTCCCCCCCCCCAAACTCCCTCCTGTTGTTGACAGAATTCACTGTAGGGCAGAAACATTTAATGACATCCACATGTGTGTGCGAATGGTGCACAGGGAGGATATGCAGTATTGCAGCGAATGTTGTGAAGCAAATTTTAGCAAATGAGGGAGGACGTGCGCACAGAGTACGTGTGCTCAAGCACCCATCACAGTGGAGCCCGAGCCTGCTGAGGCATGTTAAGGCTGGTGGATCCCTCAGAGAAAAAGCCACAGAGCCGCATGACTATGTATGCAAGCAATAAATGTAATGTGAAGCTGCTTTGTTTACATTCTTGAATTGTGAAGAGTAGGATGATGAGCCTTTTAGTGTAAAGTGAAATGCCAGAAGTTCATACATTCAGCTTTTTTCAATATCATCGTTCTTGCCAGCAAAACCTCAGTGAAATTCACTAGATCTCAGTTCAGTGAGCATGAAAATGTTAAAATGTGGTCGGAGAGGTATTGTACAGCACTCTTAATGGACACACTACGAGTTGTTTTCAAAGGCTGACTGTTTTATTAATCTTCATATTTACAGCGAGTAACTTCTTTTTAGTCTTGTCTTGAATTTCCACTTGCTTAAAACCGAGGAGCACGAGGTGCATCTGTGAGGTTGTGAAATTATTTTAAGATCAAAACTCAGATTACAAAGTTGCCAACTCCCCGGGAGCAAAACGTAATATACTGTATAAAAAAACTTGAAGAACCACTGAGTCATTCTAACAATTGTGTTAAATGTCCAATTTCTGGAAAATCTGTTTCGGTGTATTAATATTGCAGTAGTTAACTTCTTACATGAAGCAAGAATGGAAACAGTTTGACTCTGGAATTGATTAATTGACACTAATTTCCATCAATGGAATATGTATGTTTTTTTTTTAATTCCCCCAAATTTGTCGCCCGGCATTCGGTATATATTTTTAAAATTCACCTTCAAAAATATGTATTTATGTATCTGTGTGTGTGGAAAAACATATGGCCACCTCTAAATCCTGACATCACTTTCTCTCTCCCTCTGGGCATCTTTGTGCAATAACATTAGCCATTAAAGATGCCTGCTTCGAGCATGTAAGCATGTTAATACGTGTCTTCTAATGGTGGCACACATCTGCCTGCTTAAAGTGTTCTAGCGACCTTCTGTTGTTGCTGTGACATTGCCTTTTTTTTAAGGCTTTGTTCTCTGCGCCCTAATGCAGTGGAGCCAATCACATCCTTTGTTCTGACTAAATGGTAAAAATAGATTGCATGTATGCTCCCCCCGCCCCTTTCCCCCAAACGCACTCACTCCGGCGCACTCTCCCCTTGGCTCATCACTCCCACCCCTCTCCCTTCCATTCCTCTCACTCTTTGCCCTTGTTTCACTCCCCCCTGCACTAACATCGCTGTTACCTCATGCAGAAAGTCACATGGCCCCTGACTGGAGAAAAGTGACTTCAAGCAGAGCCAAGATGGCAGCCTTTTCTATTTATTTATTTTGGGGATTACACAACAACTCTGGTTAAAAGCGTCTTTTTTATGCCGCTTCTCTGCACTCCTTACTGTAAACGAGACCAAAATGGCCGTGTGTGCGGAGGCAGGGAGAGAGAAGGAATGTGTGGGAGATGCTGGTGACTCTAACATCGGGAAAGGAGGGGTTTTGCAGAGTGGAGATGAGCTGATGTGATGGATGTCACATCTGCTGCAGGCCCCTCAGCATGGCGGCCGAAAGCTGGCATGTGCCACCTAAGCAGGGAGGGGCATGAAGGGGAAAAGAAAGAGATGAGGACTTTCTTAAAGACCAGAGAACATCTTCAGCCCCAATATTAAAGCCACAAAACGGAGGGAATCACTTTGAGGCAGTTTGAATGACTTTGTAAATACAATTCATCACCCTGATTCATACTTTTATGATAAGACTTAATAAATGTCTGTTTGCTGACAGGCCAGAGATCCAATGTGAATGATGCACACAGTGCGCGTGATAGAGAGAATGCAAATCAAGGTAAATGCTGGCAGATGGGAGCCGTTAAAGGAATCAGATGCCATAAAACAGGATTTACAAAGTACTATTTTACCAGCGGCGCCATGCAGTCATGAAAATATCAGCAGCCGTGTTGATTCATTGCCTTTGAATTAGCAACCAACACTGTGGGTTAGAGAATTTGTACTTGAGGTGTGACATTGACATTTTTTTTCTTTACATGCCGGCCGTATAAATCAGCTGTGCTAATATTCCTGTCAAATTTAGTACTGTGCCATAGGTGTTTCATTATTCAGTGGAACAGCTCCAACATTAGTCTTTAAATAATTTGACGTACTGCTCCCATCTGTCTCTACTTGCTAAGCAGCAGAGAAGTACACACCGCACACAGTGTTGCAGTGAGATCAGGGAAAACACCCTTTTCTCCCCCCAGCACATATCATTTCATTCTTTCATTCATACTGATAAACTCGGGTAGCGAGTTTATCCTTCATGAAAGGGTTCTCAATCTTTTTCAAAACCCAAGGAACTCGTAGTACATATCAATAACAATAATCCCAACATAATTTAGTCCACCCCCCAAATGCAACAGGAAGGAGGAAACCCGTACAAATCTCTCGCTCTCTTGTTCTCTCTTGTTGTTTCATTTGGTGTCTCTTAGTGTTTATAATTAGAATCCATTGCTGACCTTGATAAAAAGTCATTCAATGTCTGTAAAAAGATATCATAATAATTGGATTGTTGTTTTTTTTTTCACTGAATGATTTTGATTTGGAGCTTCGGAAACTTTGAGCAAGGATTGTTTCCGTGTATGCAGGGTCTCCAGCAGAGGACAGTGTAGCTCCTTGTTTCTCGAGCTTCCACAGAAGTTGGCAATCAATGCATTAAAAGAAAAAAAACAAAACAAAAAAAAATACCAAAGATTAATGTTGTCAGAACAGCTTTCTCCCTTAATTCATCATGCATTAGTTATAATGTATTCCATCAGCAGCTTTGTAAATTTAAATTTTGTAAATGTGTATGTGTGTGTGTGCGTGTGTGTGTGTATACTGTATATAGAGTATATATATAAACTATGCAGTTATGGTGTAAGTAGTAAAATCTTGCTACTGTTGAACATTTCTTTACTTCTACCGCTCAGTGCCTCACCAAGACGATTATCAATACGTACTACTCCCGATTTTTCATGAATTTAAGTTTTGTTGTTAGGTAGGGTTCGCTGGCATTTTTTTTAAAGCTACAAAAGGAGATTTCAGCTTGTCAGAGATGGCACCACTGTCCTCTGTTTGAATTGGAATTAAGAGAACCTAGCTGGTGTGTCCTGTTAAATCTTAAGGCCAAGGTGCTATTGAGAAGCGAACTGATTAAATGCCCATGTTCCAGAAAGTCTTCTCTTTCAGAAATTGTGAATCAATTTCAAATGGCATTAAAATGTACTAAATGGTTATGATGATCTTTATATCAGCACCGCTAAACCTCTGACCCTAAAATCGCCCCTGGTGACCCTGATGGAGACGGCTGCACCACCCACTCACCTGTAGACTGAAGATTCTCAAAACGTTATAGAAGCTGTGATCTGATGTGCAGCTTTTCCAGTAAGAGTCCCCGGTGGGCTTCTGATGTATTTACTCGCAGCCTTTCAATAAAACCCACCACTTCACTTTCCTCATCTGCTCTCCTGCTTTATATAATTACACAAACCGACTAAGCGAAGGCCTCAACCAATTGAGCTTAAAACCCACTTAGAGACCACAAAGGCTTTTCTGCTCCTTCAAATCTATTGCTTGTAAACATCAGAGTGGTTATTGATTAAAAGTGAGGTTGCAGATTATATCCTTACATAATACGAGGCTAGGAAAGGATCAGGACTGTGGTCTAAAAAGGATTTGAGCCATCAGCAGAGTCAATCATTTCCCAAAAGTCTTAACAAAGACGCCTTGAATTAACCAGCCTGATGAATACTCATCACTGCACTGCGCTGTGCAAGCCAGAGCGCTCGATCATACTCCAGACGCCAGGGAGATGAAAGCAAACGCTGCTTTAAGAAGGAGAAGGTCAGGACAGTACAAATTAATTTCATCATCATCATTTCATTACGCTGGGATGATGATTAAGACTGAGGAAATGGATTTCATTGCCCGATTCATCCAACAGAACAAATGAAAAGATAAGGCCCCATAATTCATGTGAACATTTTCTTCATCCTACATCAAATCTGAGTGGTTTTGTCTTGACCAAACTAGGTACCGGAATATGAAAAAAAATGAAACCACACTATATCAAATTTGAAAACCTAATTAAAATAAGGCCTTGTCAGAGCCCTGCCGTGGTGGAACGATTATGGTTCCTGGCAAATAATAATTGCTTGTTCAAAAATCTTTGAATTCACATGGTAGCATGTGTAAAATAAAACAGAAGTTCTCTGCCAAGTCTCATTAGGGGTTTTGATAATTCCCCCCACTATTCACAGGAGAAATGAAGGCTGCACCAACAAATTGCAGCAACAGAGAAACAAAATCACTTAACTGTGTGCTTGATATTGAGTCTCTGCTGGACTGTAACAACTTTAGTGTTGGTATGATACAGTGAAATTGTAGGAAAAAAATGAGGGGTTGGCAGGATCATTGAGATCCACTCTAAAATATGATGAAAATATTTGTTTTCTTGTTACAAGCCGTTTCCACAAAGCTATGTAAAGTTATTTACCTCTTGTGTGTAGCTCCCGTCTGCCTCATATTTCTGAGGTTTAGGACTCAAATCAAATTTTTCTCAAGGTACTCTGGCTCCCTCCCAAATTCCAGATTTTGAGAATTTGAGGACTGTAAATCATTCATTAGTGTGATTATAAATGATTACACACAGAAAAAAAATCTGAAGACATTAGAATCAACATGAATATCGATATGTTTTTACAAACACTTACTAAAAACACCATCAACTTGGCCCATGTTTCAGATTTGAAAATCAAAAGTGGCCCATAAGGGCAATCATTTGAACACATCAGCTCAGTCCAATCCTTGCCCCCTGTGCAAATGTCCCCAGTACCACGATGTGTTCTGGGGCACCCTCTTGTGTTATGTGAGAGAATCACTGAATTAAGTGTTCAAAGTTTGCCTAGTGTTACAGTAGCTTCAACTTTTTAAACATCCAGGACAGTGCACTTGTTACACTCAATTTAGTTGGATTTAACTTTTAAATGCAATATCTTTGCATTTTCTGATAAATGTTTGTTTTCAATCTGGCATGGTTGCACGTTGACTTCACAGTTCTGAGGTTGGGGAATTTGAGTTATGAATTTAAAAAAGTGACTTGCTAAAAAAATATTCACGACTACAAAATATATGCTGAGCTGCTTATGTCAGTGTGCCATATAATGACAAGTGAAACAATTATATGCCCTCCCATTAGATGTTAGAAGGTTTGATAAAAACACATAGTCCCAGGGGTTTCCCACACAGTTTCCCTTGGGGGCGTAATGATTATGAAACCATACACATAATTATTCACCTCCTCATATACTGTATACTGTACAACAAATTGATACATATGTTTTGAAATCAATAATGATAATTTGTTCAACTATTCTTCAAGTTACAGAAGCAACATAAGAAATGTGCAATATCTCAACGCTATTAACACATATAACAATTAGAAATTTTGACAAGCATTTTGAAAGTTGACATGTTTAATCTGCTTTCACGGGCCACCGAAAATGATGTTATGGGCCAGATTTTGCCCACGCGCCATGGTACGACATTGTGGTTGACCCTATCCACCTGTTGGACTTATAAAAGAGAATAAGTTAGAGCTTTCTGTAAGTTTCACTTAAAAAGCCCAACTTTGACTCTTGCCAAGTCAATTTATGAGTGAATTGTAACAAAAACATCAGTTCTAAGACTTTTTGTGACATTTTTGTCTGAGATTGTGAGATTTTGTCTGAGATATTTCTAATGTAAATACGAGCGCTTTGACTTGATAAAGGTTCCAAGTAAAGTGATCAGATATCATTTCTGTTGTGAACAAAGTGTGTGCGCGTGTTTGTGCCCGTGCGTGCGCCAGTGTTTTAATACGCGAAAGGGGGCGGAGCCTTTTTTCATCAAGTAGCGAAAGACAGCCTCCCTTGAACAAAGGGTCCTCAAGTAGTAGTAGCAGCGGTAGATCACTATCAGCGTACACATATGTTAATGCATTTCTAAAAATACACTTACATTCAGTATCTAAATATATATGTAGAGGTTTTTTTTTAAAAAAAACAGTTGTAGGTTGGTGGTTGTAGTATTTTCGCCTGGCTGGCGTCTTATGTGTTGGGACCGTACAAGTGCTTCCCCAAGCCGCGGCGGAGCTCGGAGCCTTCGCCGTCCAGCCTCTCCGGCTAGCATCGACGCTAGCTGGCTAGGAGCAACTCCGCCTTTTGGTGGCCTTTTCTCTGCAGGTAACCCCACCTCATAGCGCGCCGGGCATCGTTACCCGCGCGGCCGGCTCGCCGCAGCTCAGTAAATACGAGTAATGGGTATTGCGAAAGGATAAGACTGCTAACGGCAATGTAGTAGCTTAGCAATGACATGCGTCGTCCGGTCATGGATGCGGCCCTGCGGCTCCGTTTACACCGAGCCTCGGTGTGTATGGCGGAGTGTTTGTGTGTGTTCATGTGCGCGCGGCTTCTTGTTTATCACACTTTGTGTAATAACACACCCCCAGGATGGTCCATGCCGATATATTTGTAGTGTTGTTTACAATGTTTTATTTGATTGCGGTCACATTGAGCATCCGTCTGTTCGGACGGCGTTCCATTGTTTGCAACTGTGGTGGGCTGATCGATCCAAATGTCGATACTAAAGATAACGTCGTGATAATATTTATCCATGTCATGAGATCGATATGAATTTTTGCATCTTATTTTTTTATATTCATTCCAAACGATGGAAGTATATTATTACGTGAGTGCATTAATTAATTAATGCACTCACTTAAATTTTACTGTATTTACTGTAAATATACGAGATAAAGTCGGTGACTGCAACTCGCAGAGGCAGCGAGTGAATAAGAGCTCGCTGTCATCTAAGAGAATGTACCCGGTGAAACTTAATTACCACAAGCTTTACCATTTCATTCACTAGTATGTGAAATTGAAAATATGGTAAAATGTTGTAAAACGCACAACAAGTATATGTGTACTGTATATACTGTATGTGTTTTGCTGGTGGGTGGCTGCCTCGAAATTGATTTTTCGTCTGTCTGAAAGCGTCTGTTTGATGGTCTCTCATTTGCAACGGCAATTCATGTATTAAATTGCTTCAAAACAAATGTGTGAGACTCGCCACTCTTGAAATATTAGGCCAGAACCCCACATGCTGCGAGTGTGCACTGTGAAGTTTGGGCTTGCACAGTTTGTCGATCCCGCCCCGCACTTGTTGCAATGGAAAAGCCACAAAGGTGGTGGTGTGGTGCCATGCTATATGCGGCTGGAATCTGTCATGGAAGAGCGGCTCATTTTTCCACTGATCGCACTTGAGAGTTTCCGACAGCTTGATTGGTGTCCAACTGTGGTAGATTCAGGTGATTGGACATGATTTGGAAAGGCACATTTGTCTATATTAGGTCCCCCCAGGTGATAGTGCATGCCAGAGCACAATTGAAGCATTATGACTGTCTGTAGACCTCTGAGTCACGATTGAATCGACTCACAAATCAAGGGAAGGGTACAGAAACATTTCTGGTGCGTTGAAGGTTCAAATAAGCACTATGTCCTTCATCATTTGTAAATTGAAAAAAAAATCCAAACCAGCAGGGTGATGTGATTTGAAGAAAATATTGATGGAATGAAATCTGCCAGAAAAATCACAGCACGACTGCCAGCACCGAGAAGTCCATCTGCCCCCGCCTGAATCAAATCATTCTGGAAAGTGTGCGGCTTCGCGGCAGCAAAGTCTCATTCGCTTCCAACCTGGAAATATATTTTCAGCGTTTGTGAAAGCCTGTGGGAGTGGGCCACTTGAGAGTACGCAGGTGTGCGTGCATTGCTGCGTTGAAGTGCACTGTGGAAAATCACCCACTCTTCTTCTGTATAGTTACAACTGAGAAAGATTTGTATTAAAGAAAAGTACCACTTTGTGGCCCACCCATACTAAAAAGTACTTTACAGCCTTTTCTCTCTTACAGGGTGCAACCTGAATTTGTGTGTAAGTCGCTAATGCATGCTCACTAGTCAATATTGCACCCTGTTCATAGCCTCGAAACCTCACATCAGTACCGTTGTAAAGTGAAGACTGCCTCTTTACGGCTCTGATCGTAGATAGTAAGACTGTATATAATTGCTGGCTGTGGCTGTACTGTATTTGCAGTGTAGAAGTGGTTTTGGACAAACATCAAAAATCAAGCTTTTGCTGCCCCGTCAGTGAGAAGATTAAACAAGTAGAACCCAACAAGACAGTGTTGCAGTCATCCCCATGTTGGTTTTAATCTGGCACCGCTGCCTTTTAAACAGGCAAGCTCAGAGTGACACACTATTTGCACATAAATTGTGACTATTTCTATTAACTATGCATCACCTCAGGTGCAGCATGTTCATGCCCCACATAAGAATATCACCAACAAGCAGGCCCGAGTGATCCAACGGTCTACTGCGGCGACATAATTAATGTCTCATGAAAACATGTGTGCAGAGAGTGGCTGGCTCTAATGAGGCAGAGGCAGACAGACTCATGTTTCTAAGGAATGGACCCCCCACTCCCAACACCCTCTCCTGTTATCCCACTCTGTCGCTGTCTACTAGAGTTTAAGATATCATTAGTTGGACCGCTGCCTGTGTGAGGTCTCACAGAATAGATGTGTTCCCATGAATGCTTTCTCTGGCGAGACAAGGGTTAACAACAGAGAGGCTGGGTGGGTCGTGGGGGGATGGGTTTTGGAGGGTGGTGGGGCGATTTGTACACACAGCGCAGATGGTGATGGGCGCTCTTTGAAGGGAGGGATCCCTACATCAGTGTGGATACTACAAGAACCGGCCAGATCATGTTTGTTTTTCTTGTCCATTTAGCAGATTGAAGATGCATTAGGTAATGAAAGCAGCCTGCAAAGGCTAGCTGGGGTGGTGGCAGGGAGGGTGGATTCTGGGGGAATTAAAAAAAAACAAAAGAAAAAACATTTCAGACTGCGCACTTTTATTTGAGCTAACCGCAACAAAACAGCAATAGTTGGATTACTTGTGGATGATGTTGTGATTTGACTGCATCTACATCAACGCAATCTTCTCTAAATCTTTCCTCTTGTATCCACACCCGCCCCCGCCTCTCTTTCTGTCTCGCTGTCTGTCTCTCGGTCTCTGCGCAGGCTGTTCGTCAAAGTCATTCAAGCTGTACTCTCCCAAGGAACCCCCTAACGGCGGAAGCTTTCCACCTTTCCACCCAGGCGCTATGCTGGACCGAGATGTGGGGTAAGTCTCCTTGAAACACTAGGGTTTTTCCCGGCTCATATTGAGGCATAGGTAGTACCATCCTTACCATGCGCCATGCCGTGCATGTATTCTGTAAATTCAACGGACTCGCTTTCTTTTACAGGAAACATACTTTAAGAGTTCCAATAAGAATATGACTATTATCATGTTCAACTACTAAATCATTAAAAACTGCAGAGGAGAATGATGGGCTCATAGTTTGTGTTGTTGGCACTTTTGTTTGAGACACTCATAGATTATTTTGAAGGAGCCTGTAAGCGCCCTGTGGCCCATATTCACCGATGCTGCAGCAGCACGCTGCAGTACCCTCAGCAAAAAGAACCAGCGATAAGTGAAATCAACGAAGTAGTCATCTACGGATACAATACAACATTGTATTGAATGAAACCAAAGATAAAACCTTTTTTCAGTCACGAGCATTTAAAAAAACGGAATTTTTTTCTTAAAAACAACTGACCATTTTTAGTAATACTGTACAGAACGTTTTGGCAACATTGTGGGTTTTGTCGTGGAGAAAATTTCTACGGCGATGGGCTGCGGAGACTGTTGACATTATCTATCTATCTCGGTAGCTAGCTACCTAGCTAGCTGTATATAAAACATAAGTTTATTTGCTGATTTTACACAAACATTGTACCTTACTTCATGAAAGATGAGACAGCATTTCAAGTCATTTGAAGCAGACTAAATGTATTTTAATGATCCTAGGGCACATAACAGAACATAAATGGGTCATAATATGCACGAACCTCACAATGATTAAGGTGCGCTCATTCCTGAATTGAATCTGATGATTCTGATAGTTTTTTGGTGTGTCTACTGTCAGGCCCACACCCATGTATCCCCCGTCATACATGGAACCAGGAATGGGGTGAGTTCAGAGCCTTGCAAATAAAGTAGGAATTCTTGGTGTCGTCAATGTGGACTTAACATTTTTGCCGACAAAGACTAACATTGTAAATCTCCTGTAATTACTCGGCTTACGCATGTGTGTGCGTATGTACTATGGGATTTGACATCAGTGCAGCTTGAACTTCATACCGAGTGTTGAATTTCCCATTTCCTGCCGCAGGAGACCCACACCGTATGGAAACCAGACAGACTATCGCATGTATGAGCTGAACAAAAGGCTACAGAATTGGACAGAGGTGAGAGATGTCATGCAATTTATTTGGAGAGATTTAGAAGCTCTTTTAATTTTCCAGGCCTTTCTAATACCACTCTGAGCTGTGCATGTACCGCGGCTATGTTTTTAACATTTACCTCCCAGCTGCCATTTATTGGTGGCTTACCATGGCAAGATGAGAGTGCGAGATGAATCCAGAACTCCCTCGACTTAATTTACATTCAGGCTCTAATGGGATTATCTGATCAACCTGGTTAAAATGTAATTGAAGTGCCAACTGTTTAAATGCCCGAGCACCCAGCTGAGTTGGTGGTAATGAGACGCACATTTTCTCCTAGTGTCCGCAGATGCAGCAACGAACACATGCATGTTAATCTCTGCTCATCAGAAGGATTTTAGATTCAGTGTACTGAAATTCCATGTTCAGCAAAATTTAAGAAAACACATGTGGACTTATTTAATACATTTTCATTTTCAACTTGCGTCCGTAATGAGATGGGATGAGTTTTGTTGTCTTGTGGTCATATGCAGCAATAAACTATGAATTATGATTAAGGATTGCCTAATTGTCTGTGGTTCCTCTTTCAGGATTGTGACAATTTGTGGTGGGATGCATTCACCACGGAGTTTTTCGAAGACGACGCGATGCTTACCATAACTTTCTGCCTTGAAGATGGACCCAAACGATACAGTAAGTTTAAGGCCTGCCGCATACCGAGTGATGTAGCCAAACCCGAATTGTCGCGCACTGTGTGGAGTTCAGCAAGTAGTTTCATGAGTCGCTGACCGTCACCACAGAGAAAGTGTCAACAATCCTGCCAAATATGATAAATATTGCCAAGTATACAAAATGAGTCTTTGAAACTATGACCCATGAAAGTGAAAAGGAACAGCTCTTGTGTTTGTTGTTTTCGTATAGCTCGTCCGTGACCCTAATCAGAAACACTACAGAGAATGGGGGTTGTGAAACCATATTTTGACTGTTATATCATTATTATTATGAACGCACTGATAATTATTTTTTTTTAAATAATCTCGTGTACTACAATCATTTTTGCAAGTATTTTTGTCCATATGTCATAAACGGACCCCCCCCCCCCCCCCACTAGACAGTGATGTCTTCTTTTTTGTTTTAGCCATTGGTAGGACGTTGATTCCGAGATATTTTCGAAGCATCTTTGAGGGTGGGGCAACAGAGCTCTTCTACAACTTGAAGCATCCGAAGGAATCCTTCCACAGTAACTTTGTCTCTCTCGACTGTGACCAGTGCACCATGGTCACCCAGAACGGCAAACCCATGTTCACACAGGTCTGGCCAGTCTTTTTACAGCCTTTTTGGTGGACTACTCAGTATCACTTATTTTGGGGTCTCCCTAACAAGGTTTGCGTGGAGGGTCGTCTGTACCTCGAGTTCATGTTTGATGACATGATGAGGATCAAGACGTGGCACTTCAGCATCAGACAACACCGAGAGGTCCTCCCCAGAAGCATCCTGGCCATGCATGTGAGTGTTCAACCTAAATACCCCAAACATCATGCATTTACTGTTGTTGCCGTACCCTTATATTCCACTTCTGATGTTGTCCGTCATGTGCTTGCAGGATCCTCAGATGCTGGATCAATTGGCTAAAAATATCACCAGATGTGGGCTGTCCAACTCCACTCTCAACTACCTTCGTGTAAGGAAGTTTTACCTTAATAGTGCTCATCACTGCTAGATTAATACAGTGGGATGTCCACAGACGAAGCCCTAAAACGGGTCAGTTTTTCTAAAAAACTGCCTCAAAACGCAAACAAAACTCATGCGTGATGTCAACAAATCTTGTAAAATTTCAGCAAGCAAGGCTAAGTTCTATTCGTGTTTTGCTTTTTCTAATATAGGCCATTCTATATAACGATTTGCCACGATATAGTTTGAGTTATTCTTTTAAAAAAAAAGTATCTATTTATATATCTATATATATATTGCGCGTCGTCCCGCACGCGGTCTGTCCTTCCGTCTGTCCCTTTTCAAAACGTACCTACTTCACCGCGCCGCTGCGCGCCGCCACTGCGCGCCGCCACTGCGCCGCCACTGCGCCGCCACTGCGCCGCTCAGGCAGTGGCTCACTACGATCGCGCGGGCATCTTAGCGAAAAAATGTTGTCTACCCACAAGCATTGCAATGAAATTGTTAGTTATTTAGTAGAGCTAAACATCTCTCTATTTTCGCGATAAGCAATGAAGATGAACAAAAAGTTGAACCAAGCAACAACACTTTTGTGGGCCGAAGGCCCACCTTACCAGCCTTCCGCAGGAACTAGCCGATGAGCCGCCCGGAGGGCGGCGAACCACCACCTTACCAGCCTTCCGCAGGAACTAGCTGATGAGCCGCCCGGAGGGCGGCGAACCAGCTAGTATATATACCGTATTTTTACGACTATTCGACGCATCGTACTAATAGCCGCAGTCTCAGTAATGCGTGACATTTCTGTATTTTACACATACACAGGACGCATCGTACGAATGGGCGCAGTTTTACAGTGGTAAAACATACGCCAGCTTAAACATACGGCATGCATGCGCGCACTCTAACACGTTAGCTTGAAGCATACGGTAGCATGCCAAGACATACAGATAAGATAAAAACACGTTTTTAAAAAGGCAACGAAAGCAGAACTGAGTTTGGGTGTATTTTATTTAGCCATCGTACAATGTTCTCACGTTTTTCGATCAATCATCACCCAGAAATACATCAAAGTCCTCATCCTCTGTATCAGAAGCAGAGGACTGCACATCCCAGTTGTCATTGAATGCATCACATGCTAGTGTGAGTTGCTACGCATTGCCGAGCGGAAAGAAGGAGTAGCAACAGCAAAGTCAACATTTCTCTCGTGTGAAGCTTTCCCACATTTGAAAGTAAAGAACAGAGCGAAACATGGTGGCAGCGCGTGTGTGTAGAAAGAAGTGAACAATTGTGCAAGTACCGTAATCCATCAAAAACGCCGCGTTCCCTCTCGTTGTTGCGTATTGTGGCGTAACTCGCCAAGCGCTGCCTCTCACTCTTTGTAAAGTTGTGTTTGCCACCGATCATCCATTGTTCCCATGCCGTTTGTAACTTTACTTTGAACGCCCGGTTGATGCCAATGTCCAGCGGTTGGAGTTCTTTAGTCAAGCCTCCGGGAATAACGGCAAGCTCAGAGTTCATTTGCTTGACTTGTTTTTTCACCGCTGCTGTGAGATGGGCACGCATGCCAAAAGCATAACCGGTGGCTTTAAGTTTGAACTGAGCTTTGTAGGCGTGTCTTTTTGTCGAATTTATTTTCAGGGGTTCTTAGAAACCAAAACCGGAGTTGTTTTGCAACAATGCACATTGCCACACGCTATACAAGTGTTGGTACTGGCTTGAGGCGTCCACTTACACGCCCACCCTTCACCATTGGCGGACTAGCTTGTCTGTCCTCTCTCTCCCTCTCTCTCTCTCTCTCTCTCTCTCTCTCTCTCTCCCTCTCCATATATGTATATATACACGCCCACCCTTCCCTGATTGGCCGACTTCTCTCCCGCATGCCTGGCCACAGTCACTTCCGCCTTTTCTCTATATAAACAGCGTGTCGGCTGTCAGTCAGATTTTGGAACTCAGCGCATATAAAGGACGCTCCGCACCATAAGGCGTCCTGTCCATTTTGGAGACAATTTAAGACTTTTAATGGCGCCTTATAGTCGTGAAAATACGGTACATATATATACTAGCTGTATATATATATGTGTAGATATATATATATATATGTATGTATATATACTAGTATATATATATATAATATATCTATTATGACTGGTTACCTTTTATCTCTTTATTTTGAAGTGACATTAAACAGACCTGTATCAAATGAAAAATACATCCAGTAGTGCAACTATATAAAATGATCAAATGCAAACAAAAGCGCAGTAGCACACATTTTTGCACAAAAGGCATGTAAAATAATGTTTCTTACAGAAATTGATTCAAAAGAAAAAAATAATTCATCAAAAGCTGAGTCCGACTGTCAAGTAATTTGAGAATAATTTATTGTGCTAATCTAAAAAGTCAAAATCAAAACTCAGGAGTTTTGTGAAGAATCATTTTAGCAATGTATTCAATATACTTTCCATCCATTTTCTGAATCCTCAGTAATATACTTATAATCTTGTAGGCCACTCCTCGTGACTGTTGTGCGGGATGCCCTAATGAACATAGCAATCGTTTCCTGTTGTGTGTGTAGCAATATTTTTTTGAATTTTCTCGCCGGACACATGTTAAATTGCTTGCTATTTTGCTGTTCTAAGATGGATACTCTCCGCTCTAACACAGTTCCAGTGAAAACTTAAAATGTTACTTTATCACCCAAGCACTTAATTCAGGTCTTTCACAATAACATTCGGTTAGCTTAGCAATTAGCATGGCTTCTCCGTCTTTCTCTCAGTTAATTACTCCTTGTAATCCTTTTGTGAGAACAATACTTGTAAGAAGTGTAGCTTATTCAGCGCCATGGAGGCTGTGATTACTGTCTTAAGAGCTAAAGAGCAACATGATTTCTGCGCATTAGTAGCCAGCTGAAGTTTATTGCTCGCTCTGTGCTGGGGGCGTAAGTTGCACAGAGCTTTCTCCCTTCTATGACGACTTGCAGGAGGGGTCGTGAGTCTACAGTGAGTCTGAGTCTGCTGTCCTAAATAATAGAGTGGAGTGTAATCAGCTATGAATAACACATTCGCAAGTCAAATGCCTAGAGAGGAAAACGTACAACAACCACACAGTAAGCACACATGTCCGAAAACTGGAAACGGGTCCAACGTCAGAGTGTGACCTCACAAATGCAATTGAGAGGTCATAATTCTGGAAGAATGGTCAAAATTTTCCATCAATACACTTGTAAATCTTGTGGGAAAAGCCTTACCGGGAGAGTTGAAGCTGTCAAGAGCTGACTGACGTTATATTAAATGCTGTGGGTTAAGAATCGGAAGTGGCTGAGATTACTTTTCCGTGTAGATAAATGAATTTGGTGAATTTGAATTTCTGATTATGGTTCTTAAAAGATTAGCTTGTACAATTAATAAGGTTATGTAATGTTGACAAATTGGTGAAAGTGTTAAACGTTGACCAGCACCACATAACTGAGGGTGTTCGACTTTGGAGGTACCACTGTAATGGGCTTAGCTGTACATATAACAACCCAGATTTTTTTGTTATTAATGATGTCCTAAAAATGTTACCCTCTTAAGCTGTGTGTGATATTGGAGCCCATGCAAGAACTGATGTCAAGACACAAGACTTACAGTTTGAGCCCCCGAGACTGCCTGAAGACTTGCCTCTTCCAAAAGTGGCAGAGGATGGTCGCACCCCCAGGTACAAAAGAAAAAAAAAACCTAGCTGTAACCAAAATTGTCATAGAACTCAAGAGAAGCTCACGGTCTCCCTTTTGTACGCGCTTATAGCCGAGCCTGCTAGACAAGCGCCCAACAAGCGACGAAAAAGGAAGGTGTCAGGCGGCAGCAACGTGAGCTCCGGCGGGGGCAGCAATAACAACAGCAACAGTAAAAAGAAGAGCCCAGCCAACAGCTTCTCCCTCTCCAACCAGGTACCCGTTAGCATGGCATCTACTTCACCTATAGGTGCAGCAGCAAAGGTCCGCTGAAGGTTGTGATGAAGATGGAAGCGTAGAGTTCACCTGGAGGTGGGCTTGGTATTGTGCAGAGGACTGGGGCACGGTAGCTATGGGCAGTCACAGTCACTTTCATGTGTGGTTTTTTTTCTTCTTTTTAGGGGGGGGGGTGTTGCTTTGGTTTGACGGATTAAGGTAAACATGAGCCACACACGGTGTTGGTCGATTGAGACCCGAGGTGGAATGAACCCCTTTATTCAAACATTAATGATTGATTTACTTGCATAGTTTTAAAAACAAGTTGATCATTGAGAATGCTTTAAAATATATTTTAAGTTTGGGGTACAAGGTTGAGAATGTTTGCAGCGCCATGTTGGAGGAGTAGCTAGCTGGCTTCATAGTGAACAGCAGTATGATGGAAGATTGTCGTGGAGGGTCCCACAGGTTGGCAAGGCTCCTAATGGTGTTGACGTCTGACAAAGCAGGATTTTAAACTTGCCGAGGTGATGCAGTGAAAGGCCCGCATCACTATTGTCTGACTGACAATCACTTTCAACACGGCAGGGCAAGCTTCAAGGGCCTTTATACCCGGTCTGATGCAATCTCCAAAAGGGGAACATTTTCCCTGTTGACTTCTTGGTTGGTATATCTTACTCGCAGTTCTGAGGTTTTGGGGTACCAATCCCAGCTGGGGCCTTCCTTTTAGGAGTGGGTTTGCTGCCATTACATCAGTTTCCTCCTGCATTTCAAAACTTGCGCATTAGATTGATGGAAGACTGAATTGTCCATAGGTGTTAATGTGAACTTGAATGGTTTTTGGCCTGTACCATATGTTTGTTGGGATTGGCTGGCAACCATGTCCAGGGCCTCCCCGGGCTCTCGCCCACAGTCGGCTGGGGTAGGCTCCAGGCTCCATGAGAAGTGGAATAGAAAGAGGATGGATGGATGGATGCATTTAGCACCCATCGCCCGCCCCCTTATACAGAATAAGCGACACAGCGAGAAATATTAGGCCTCTTACACACAGTGTGCACATTGGCCAAAAACATACCACGCGATAGAGAACACGTCCATTCAGACAGCCGTTCTGCCCGCCGTCCCCCGCCCCCTCGTCTAAAGGGGATAATATGTGCCGGCCCTTACTGTCCCCTTTAGGACGTGATGATGGTGGGAGAGCCCACCCTGATGGGAGGGGAGTTTGGTGACGAGGATGAGCGTCTGATCACGCGACTGGAGAACACACAGTTGGACGGGGCCAACGGCCTGGAGGATGAGGACTGTTTCAGCAGCTCGCCAGCATTGAGGTCACACTCGCCCTGGAACAGCAAGCCCCCCTCCAGTCAGGACAGCAAGAATGACAACTCCCAGTTGTCTCAGTAAACTATTAACGGAGGCAGGAGGGCACGGGGAAGGCAGTTATTTTGTTAATTCAAAGATGGCTGCTGCATGACTGAAGATGGAGGGGTGTTCCTTCATGGACTAGACCGAGGTGGGCAAAATATGGCCCGTGGGCCCTCCAACTTTTTAATCTGGCCAGCCGAGGAAGAATGTAGAACCGCCCCCCCCACCCCAAATTGGCAAACTAAAATTTATTTATTTTGAGTGTTTATGTCATTGTTAAATAATTTTGAGGGTTCGACGGAGCATATCTCAACTGGCTTTGGGCAAAAAGCGGATTACACCCAGAACTGGCCGACAGTCAGTCACAGGGCACCTATAGCCATTCACATTCACAATCACATTCGCAACGTCCCTGGACGGATTTACAAAGAGACTATTTTTTTATGACTCAGATCGAAACAATTCCAAATGTAGATCTTGGGTCACCCGTTTACAATACACTGCTTTGATTAGAGCGGACGGGTGATACGAGATCGATGTAAACCCGTTGTTTATCAAGATGGAGTTCATTTGTTGAATTAGTACAATAGTTGTGATCGTTTCAACATTTTTATCGACATAGCCTCTTGATTTAAAAACAAGTTACGGGTACTTTAAAACATTTTCCTCCATTGCAGAAGAACATACCGCCTTGACACCTGATTAAAAATAGGAATAGTTAAAAAAAAAAAAGGAATAATATTCTATTGGGTAATTGGTTAATGGTTGAATTGATTAAAAAGTAACATTTACAAATTGGGCTGAATACCTGTTTTCAAAAATACATAAATATTAGTAAAAAAGGAACAATGCATGTATTTAACATTATTTCAAAACCATATTCTATATTCTATGATAATATCTAAACATGAGTTATTTTTCTTTTTCACCATCTCCAAATGACTGTCCATATTAAAAATCAAATGTGGCCCCTTAAGCACAAAGTTTGCCCACCCTTGGACTACTGCAGACGGTCACATGGTCCCTCACATTGCATTTGGTCAGTGGTGCTCAAGCCCAGCCCTGGTCAGCCCAGATGCATCCGGCGGTGGGCGTGTGTGTTTAGCACGTGCGAGCTCACTGTGGCGTTTCAGCCACAGACGTGCCTTAGTCCGGAGCGCTCGCCACGGCAGGGTTGCTCCGTGGGTTCTTGTTCCAACCTCGGGTCTCTCGGACGAGTGTCCACCTCGGCGGTGGCTCTGCCGCACTGTTTCTGTCGTGCTTATGTCACAGGAAAAAGAAATGATGTCATTTTTTTGTTTGTTTGTGTTGCAGGCTGCAGAAAAAGTGTGTGTGCATTCTTTTTAGTTTCGGAATTCCTCATCCGCTTCATAAAACTAAATTATTTGTTTTTGTAGGACCTGGTTGGAACAAAAACCTGTACAGTGCCGGAGCTTGAGGACCGGAGTTGAGAACCACTACGCAATCTCTATCACCTCCAACACACACACACACACACACGCACACAATCTCTGTTTCATACAAACTCCAACATTTGGGTACAGCAGAACTGTGGTACGCAGCATGTCTGGACAAGATTCGACAGGAGTGTGTTTTCATTTTCTTTCCTTTTAACGTAAAGAAAAAAAAAAGCCCAGAAATATTTTATGCACTGTTTTCACCATTAACTCCAATCTATTTTTCTTATTGACTGTGTTCTTTTTTTTTTCTCCCTTTCCCTCTTTATTGCTGATGTAAGAAGTGAAAACCATCTGAACCTTGCAGTATATTCATGTATAAATATTTGCTGTTAGACCTTTCTTCTTGTGATGGTAATAATGTGAATCGATATAGAATCCTCCATCTTGTGTCACACTGTCAGTCAATCAAGGCCAGTGATTTGAATGCTATGATAACATGGTGGATGGCAGGGATGGGGACACTTTAGCCAATGGGATGCAATTAAAAAATATATCACAATGGGCAAACTCATAGGATCATTGAACAACAGAATTGGCAAATGCTCATTGAGATGAACCTTGTTTTCATTGTCATTTTTTTTCCATTTTGGTCGGCGTTTTTTGGACCATCCAACAGGCAAACGGTTCCCCACTCCTTTGGTACGATAGGAAGGCCTGCTTTGTATTCGCTGTCTCATTGTCATCTTTAATTCTACCTGGGGTGTACTCTCTTCTAACAGGGAATAGAAAACAGTCCAAATTTGCTACTCATATATTTTAACAACACATTTTGACTTCATTGTAAGATAAGAAGAGGAAAAAAAAACTTTTGTATTAAGTTTCCCAGAACCGTTTTTAACCCCAATTAAAGAAAGCTGCAGACCAAGGAGCTCCATGTAAAGAATCTTTCGATATCAACTACACTGCGCTATTTGGTTTTCATGAAGAAACATTTTATTGGCTTTACTTCTCATGTTTTGTCTGTGCTTGTATATTTTTAGCTAGTCCTTTCTGTAAAGGTTATTATATGTATCCCTCTCCTAGAACTATAAGAATCCCAATTTTAATGTAAAGAGATAAAAAAAAGCCTCTTTAAAGTTTTGTTTTGAAATGTGATTTTTAATGGTACAATCACAGATATTACAATTGCGGCCTCATTTTAGCAAACTGTATTTATTTTTCTATGTACTGACATGCTGTTTTTAGTCCAATCCACTTGTACAGTGCTCATCAATAACCAGCAGAGTTTTTAATGGCTGCTGGGTCAGTAAATGCTGAAAGAGGTCTTTTTTTTCTGGTCATACAACGCCCAAGTAAATACAGTCTGATTGTTCACACACGCACAAAAATAACTTTTCTTTGCTGTTGTAGTTTCTCGGTCCATCTGAATCATGTATCAGATGTACAAATAAAAGAATCAGTTAGATGACTTTATGATCACAACGTTGTCTTTATTTACACTTCAGTTTCACCAATATATTTTAAGATGCATTCTGCAAATGCATTAGGATCTTGTGGTGAACGGTGAGATAGTGTGCCACCCGTGTCTAGAGTAGTAGTGTTTGCTTTGTATTCTGAAAGGAAAACAGGCTACTGCATCACTCTACAGCAGGAGTCACCAACCTTTTTGAAACAGCTACTTCAGGGGAACTGATTCATGCAAAGGGCAAACAGTTGGACACACTTCCGAAATAACATGTTGGCTCTAATTACCTCTAAGAATATAATCATGTTATTAATAATTCATATTCATTTGAAGACACAGATTGTGTTGATTTCTTCCAATAATTAGGGAAATGCATGAATATGCAACATGTTCTATAAATCTGCCAGTGTTCGAATTTTTGGGTATTTATTGTTTGAGGCGGTGGTGCCTGAACTGACGACGCCCTGTACTAAACTCCCATCTTTTTGTTATATGACGTGTAACGGGATACAAAAACAATGACACTGTCGTCAGCCAACGAACATATCTGACCTTCAAAGCAATTAAACAAAGTACGTGTTATTGGGCAGTGAAACAACACTAATTATAAAAATCACGAATCAATGCTCTCACACGTAATAGGGACATTAAATTGACCAATCCCGACGAATGACGTCACACGTGGAGTCTACTGTTTGTTCCTGGTCATATTCGCCTCTTTAATGTTTGGCTGTACTTAGACGGCCTTGAGTTAATTGTAGTCGGAATTTGCCATTGCTTGACGAGCTTCGTTAGCAATAGCAGTCGATAAATCATACTTCAGAAAAATGACATAAAGGCAACGCTTCTCGAGAGGTACCCGGTAGCTCTGAGTAAGATAAAAACAAACATTTTTCTCCGAGTATGTTCTCCCCCGACCCGTGTGATGTCTTGATGTTGAGTTCGGGTGTTTTTGGATCGGAAAACCGAAGATATGAGGTGTCAAACGGCAGTAGGAGCTCAAAAAAATTCACCAAACCGCAGTGAATATCCGTCAGCAAGTGGTGGTGCCGAAGTACAATTTAAAGCACCGGAATATTAAGTGAACGTTATTTTAATTCATTTGCTTAATTTAAAAATGTAATTCTGAGACTCTCCTTTTTTCCCCTGAACTCAGATAAAACAGAAATGTTGCATTGATAACAATGTAGTGTAAAAAAGGGAATCAAAATGAAGAAAGACATTGCCTTTGTGATGTATAACTCAAAGTATTTTATGTCCAATGTTTAATATTGATAATTTATTAATTAATCAAGTACTTAGTTAAACTGCAATTTTTTTAAAACAAATTTTGCTGCTCTAGACTGCAACTTTCCCCAGTGTGGGACAAATAAAGATTATCTTATCTTAAATGTGTCATTTTAAATAAAAACAGTAAAACGTGTTTAATTTGATTTAGAATTTAATTTTAATTAATCAATCCAGCGGCGGCCTGGTGGAAGACTGGTTATCGCATCGGTCTCACAGTGCAGAGTTGCAGGGTTCAATTCCAGCTCTGGCCTTTCTGTGTGGAGTTTGCATGCTCTCCTTGTGACCGTGTGGGCTTTTTCCAGGTAATCCGGTTTCCTCCCACATTCCAAAAACATGCATGGCAGGTTAACGGCACACTCTAAATTGTCCCGAGGTGTGGGCGTGAGCATGGATGGTTATTCGTCTCTGTGTGCCATGTAACCAAGGAAGGGCCAAGAGCAAATTGACAGCTCCCATTCCTCAACACATGCAATGCGATTGGCTGGCTCCAGCAACCCTCCTCCAGCGACCCTTGAGGATAAAGCAGATCAGAAAATGGATGAATGGATGGATGGATAGTTTCATTAGCGCGGACTTTTTCAGTGAATAAATGTGGAAATGTATAAATACATATTTTAAAAGATGTATGACGTAAGCCAATCAACATTACAGATGGCATAAACTTTGCCTTTTTTGTAACCATTCAACTGAAAGTTTATGTTGCCGTAATCTCTTGGTTCAGTAGTTCTGGGCTCATTTGCATTTGCTCTGCCATTATCTTTAAACCTGCGTGATCCCAACTGCTGGGAAGTTGGTGGGCCAAGATCACATTTCTATTTACTTCCTTAACACCCACCTACTGCTCCTCCTCCATGACCTCACTCCTTCATCTTTTAGTGCCACTATTTCCTTCACCCTCCTCCCAGAGGTAGAGCATGTACCGGTAATCAACTTGACAACAACCTGTAGAGCAGATCAACTTGGAGCGGGAACCGTCAGAATCGCATATCACAGGAGGTCACTGAGATGTGGTAGGTGTGTCAATTGATATCAATTTAGTACCTCTTGCACTACTTCCAGCTTCCTTTTTATGACCTTGCAAAATAACGGCCAATTACAGTCATTATTTTATCCTGGTTATAAATTTTTGTTCCCGAACCTCAGCATGCAGCCTCAGGGCTGTAGACCTCACCTTCGTTTTCACATTGTACACTGTCCTCAGTGAGGCTTGAGCGATTTTTTTTCTTCATATACCTGACGAAGTTTGTAGCATTAAATGCTGTTGTCTTCAAAAACTTTTCGTGTCTTGGATTTAGGTTTGTGCAACAGGGGTTGAATAGCAGACCAGAAGTTTAAGCACTTTGCTGTGTCTTGCTGGAATCTCACCAGATAGCAGTAATAGAGGCGTGTCGGTGTTTCAGGTGCACACAGCATTTCATTGTGTTTACACTACGAACACAGAAACTCACCCAACATCTTGTAATGCTTCCTGTTATTCGGCAGTACTGTTTAAAAGTCAGCTCATTCTCCATACTAATGTGTCAACATAGTATTCAACATGCGGAACTAAGGAGAATGTTCATTATTTAGTTTTCCCCCTATTTCTATGATGACCCTGACTGCCTGTTTTTGTGACCATCTGTGTGGGTTCCCCTATGTGAGCTTGTCATCTTACAGTATTTGTGTGATGTTGGTTGCAGGTGAGACACTTTCCACCAAGTAGCCCCTGACGGTACTCTCTTCCGCTAAGCAAGGGAACAGAGGCCAGCAAGATGCGACACGGCATGGTTGCAGTGTTGAGGGCCATAGCAGGATTCTGGATTCTAGGGGGTTACTTAGCAGCGGAACAAAACACAGCATGCAACCTACAGGACATGCCTTCGGCGAACTACTCTGATTTGTCTGACAAGACCACCAGCTTCATGGCTAATTTGGTGAATGGCTTTCTCAGTGTTATCCAACCCCAAGCCTTTCCTGCAGGTCAGTAATACTTTGTAAGAAACTTTTTACAATGAGAAATTAAATCACAATTTATTGAGAAAAAAAGCAACATTCAGAAAGTTGCACAAGTAGCTCAGTAGTAGAGTGGTTGTTTCCCAACCTGGAGGTTGGTGGTTTGATCCCTGGACCCAGCAGCCATGTCAAAGTTTCCTTGAGCAAGATACCGAATGACCAGTTGCTCCTGGTGCTGTGTCACCAGTCGGTTAATGAGGTAACAGTCAGGAGGTATAGGTACTGTATTTACCATGAGTACACAAATCCAGCATGACTCTGCATTTTGCATTGTCATCTCCTGGTACACAAGTGTCACATTTCTGTTGTTACAATGTCACAGATTAAAATCTTTGCGTGGAACACAACATGCTTATAACCATCCCTTTTTGAAAAACTGAAATTTTGCTTAGTCTGGAGTAACTCAGTTGAGATTGTATTTTAAATAATGTTTCACCATTCTATCTGCTTGAATCCCTTGATCTAGGGCTGATCGAGCAAGCAGTGCGGAATATGAGCATTCTTCGATCAGACAAGTACATTCAACAGGTGACAGCCATTGACTTCCTGCTCATATATCTATACGCACAGCACGTGTTTAAGTAAATACCTGACATTTCTTTATCGTTGTTTTGGTAAGTACGTTACTCATATTAATCCTTTGAACGCCAACACGTTACCTTGTAACTCCGTGTGAGTTGCACAGGTTGAGTGCAGGAATAAAAAAAAGCTCAAGGGCCTTGCGTTGGTAAGGCATTGTGTGTGTGTATATATACACGTTATATTCACATTATATATATATATACACACACACACACACACACACACACACCCATGTGTGGGTTGGTCCTTAATGAAAACAGAAATTTAACCCGAGTGTTCTTAGTGTACCCACGTCACTAACTATTTACCTATTTAGCCATAAAGCTTGCTAGCTTGGTACTCACCTAACTCCTCACATAGGTAACTACCTATCTAACCAAATATTTGGCTGCCTAGCCACCTTGCCAGCGACTTACCTTTCTAGCTACTATGTGCCTAGCACGCTACCTACTTACCTATCTACCACATCGCTTCCTACCTATCTACCCCTACCCCCTCTCCCCTTCCACCTGTATAAAATGCTTTATTGCAAATGAACAGGTTCAATGTCAGGCTTGCGCAGAGCTTGCTGATGATCTGATCATGTGAATCAGGTGTGTTGCAACAGGGGGACTTGGAAAACATGCAGGGCAGCAGCCCTCCAGGACCGCAGTTTGACACCTATGCTTTATTGGGAAGAGGCATTGTGACAACTACCATACCCCAATTTGTTCATGAACAGGTGTTGGCCTACGGCATTGGCTTCGTAGTGTGTGCGGTCATCGGCCTTCTCTACATCCTACTGATGCCCATAGTGGGCTCGGTAATTGCCTGCTGCCGCTTTGCTGGCAAATGTGGGGGCGAAATATACCAGGAGCAGACACACTCTATTTTGAAGGAAAGGAGAAACTTGTACTGGAGCACTGCCATCATCACAATCTTTCTCTTGTAAGTCTTTTTATTTAAGTGAGTGACTCTGTGGTAGCACATTGCAAGTAACCTAAGTCGTATTTTGGACTCTTGTGTTTGCAGAGTTGGTAACATCTGCATGTTCGAAAGTACCTGGGAATTCAGAGCGAGACTGGACCAAAGCCAAATAAAACTCAACAATACCTTTGATAACATCAAAGCCTTTCTCAGAATCCTGGACAAGGTATTTTCCACTATGCCTGTTTGGGGACCTTTGTTTACTTCTCTTTACTCATGCTTATTTGGATGATCGCTGCTGCTCAAATCAAATCAAAATCCAGGGCTGTTGAAAGGACATGGGTCCTTGCTCTGTTGTTTAATTGGGCCTGATGACCATTTACACTTTGCAAGCCATTTTTCCTAAACTTCATTAAATGTATTTTTTCAATTTATGTATTATCAAATCTAACTGGTTGACTAGTTGAATACCATTCAAATAAAATACCCATTTTATTTGAATAAGTAATTGGTGCAATTTTAGATTTTTTTTCTCATTACATGTTAACGAGTGTGATTTTTTTAATAGTAAAATTTGATATTTTATATTGTTTCAGTTGTATTATCACATTTTTGTCACAATTGCCAAACATTACTACGATGTTTCAGCCTTGTGTCTAATATGGTAAAAGTGATCTTCCTGTTTTCAGCAATTCCAACATGTGGGGGACCAGAGCAGTAACATGGTGGACAATGTTGAAAAAAACATAAAAGGTATAAAGAGTAATTTTTAATGTTGTCAAATTTGTTATCATCTTTCTGCCTAATGTTTCCTGTCAGGACCTGCGTTACTGAATCACATCCTTCCAAATGATGGGGTGGCTGACCTTGACCGTCTAAAAGTTGGTATGACACTTTTGGATACCAAGTACTGTTTCTGATGAGCGTGTGAAGAGCTAATTGCATCATTGTTGTCAAGTTACGACAAGCAGAGACCAGCCCACGATCTACAATCCATCATCCTGAGAACAGCTTTGCACTTTTTGGTTGCCTTTTCGATCAAATGTTAGACATACAAGAATTGGAAGTTTTGGTATAGGTTGACGGATAGATGGATCGGTAAGTAAGTAGTTTGTTTAGGTTGTTTGTTATTTAATATTTAAGTAGGGATAGAAGTAAGTGGATGGATGGGTAAGGTGTTTTTTCTGTAGGTGGTGATTGCATTTTGAGCTTTTCTTGTGTAGCTGAAAAGGAAGATCATTTCTTGTGGTAGGTAGGTTTTGCTGTTTTTTTCATTTGGGTGGGTTGGTATATTTTGTTAGGCAGGTAGTTTTTGTTTAGGTAGGTTGGTATCTTAGTAAGTGAGTGGGTAATTGGTAGTTCTTGTTTAGCTAGGCCTATTGTTTGGTCAGGAGGTAGATTGGTAGGTCGTCTTTCTGTTTTGGTAGCTTGTCATCTAGGTCATTTTGTTTTCTGTGCGTCAAAGTGGTCGGAAATTGCCCGCTTGCAGTCTTGGGTGAATGTGAAGCCCTGAAAAAAACCCTAAAGTATGAAGTGTACATTAAACGTGTTGAACGTGAAACATTTTTACATATTTGGAATAATTTGTGACACACCGGGCTGTTTATTTAGACGATGCAACAATGTCAAAATTATTCAAATGTGTTGAGGCTGATTCTTTCATAAAAAAGCCAAAGAATGCTTTGTCAGGTGTTTGGTTGAAAACAATGCTTAACGGTGTACTTTTCCATGGGTAGCTGTGGATGAGCTGATGACATTGCAGAAAGACCTGAACAACAAAATGGCAGATGAGAAAACGAACTTCAATAATTTAAAGAGCAGAATTACAAATGACCTGACACAATGCGTCACGAGTGACTGTGACAATTTGAGGACGAATCTAGAGACCACTAACCTGCCATCCGATGTAAGTCACAACAATCAAATATTGTACCTACTTGACTCGATCTTTAGAGTGTTCAAAGAATGTTTCGGTTCAGTTCAACTCAACGGGATTAAAATAAACAACAAGAATAATAGAAAATATGCTGTTGACAAAATTGTGCTTGACATGTTTTCTTTTTTTCACAAATACAGTTCACAAATACTGACATGGAAAATAAACTAACTACAGTTAGAGATCAACTGGAAGCAAGTATATCAACTGACAAGGTCAGTTCATTGCATTATTTCATTAAGTCACATGGTCTTTATTATTACTATTATTATTATTGGAATTGAAGAACACTTACCCTCTGTTTTAATTACATATGTGTGCCATTGGCTGTGTTTGAAACATTCATCCATCCATTTTCTGTACCTCTTCTTAGCCTCACTAAGGTTGCCTGGTGTTAAAAAACACTCTATATTTAGCCTGGTTTTTCCATCTGTTCAAATTTTTAGTGTGCCTAAATGTATAAAGTACATAAAAGTGACCAAGGATACTGAGTAGATTATACAATATTTCATCTATGATTAATTATGTGTTACTTTAAAGTTGAAAAGTAACCATTTGACTTGTTTGTAGTTAAGGGACATCACAAACAATTTGGACGCCTTGAACTGTGAGTAATCATTACGTGCCCAAGCCATGTGTCAAGATATCAAATGACTAATTTTGTCTCATTTCATATTTAGTGAACAATATCAAAACTCAGATCTCCCAAAAGGTGAACGACATTTCCCAAAAATTAAATATGAATCAATTACTGGGCCGGGTGGAAAACCTGCAGAATAACATCCAGTTGAAGAGGAGGGAGGTGGACCGAGCCGAGAGCATCAGGTAAGAAGACAAAACGCTTGTCATTGACACATAAAAGTAGAGGAGACAAAATCCATTGCCTCATTGGTTGTTGCTTTGCTAGGTGGGGTGTGTCTGTCAGCATGTGCTTGGTGGTCCTGCTCGTGGTTCTATGTAACGTTCTGGGTCTCATCTTGGGACCTCTCGGTCTGAAACCGACTCAAGAGCCCAGGGAACGATCCAATGTGGCCAATTGCGGTGGAATTATCCTCATCATGTGAGTGCAGTTCAGTGTTGGCCAAATTACTACTGTACCCTTCCCTTCGAATTAACACTGCCATCTTGGTCACAGAAGTAATCTTTTGATATATTTTCATTTTTATTTGCTCAAATATGTGACTTTATATCACGATTCCCACATTGCAAAAGCTGTGGCTACATGCTTGCTCCTGAAAGAAAAAAAAAAGATGAAAAGCAATTGCTGCTCTTTGTGCTTGTCGGAGATAACCGTTCATTTCCATCTGTTCATTTTCATCATTTACAGTGGGGCAAGTTTGAGCGTCCTGGTCTCGTGGCTGCTCATGTTGGCTGTGACGCTGCTCTTTCTGCTGGGAGGCAACGTTCACACGTTGGTGTGTAAACCATGGAGCAGTGGAGAACTGCTGCAGGTGAAGTGCGTAAAATGCTTAAAACAACAACAAAAACGTAACGTGAACATGCTTGGTTTTTTTTCCTCCTCTCTTGACAGTTCGCTCCAACTGTGATACCACAATTGGATTTGGGTAAAACGCTAAACCTGAAGGGCAATTTCACTCTCTCGAGTATATACAGGTAGGTAGACATATGTTGCACATGTTTATTCTGAATTCCAACGCACCACAGGTTAAGGGTGTGCAATTAATTGTCCAAAGGGGCCAAGAGACAAAACGATAATGTTAATTGTTGCTAACATGAGAGGATTGTTGACATTGCCACTCGTGACCACATTTAGATTGCACGTCAAGCAAAGCAACCAAAAGACTTAACTGGACAATTGTGAACAAATTTTAAAGGGTCTAGTGCTGGGATAGATATCCTTATTGAATCGAAATCGAGATGTGAACATTCAAGACGTCTTTTTGTCATGTGACCTTGCCACGATTGTGTTGCCTCAGTTTAACCAACCACATTCCTCCTTCCAAGTTTGGCGTAGATCAATTGTTAAAACCAGCAGATGACTTGGCTTTGACTGTCATATAAAGCCAAGTTTTGGTGAAGATTCAATTTGATGATGTTCGTGTTTGCAGTGAGTGTGGGGAAAACAAGTCTCTGTGGTCCACACTCCAGCTGGAAAAGAGTTATGGATCTCAAATTAATCAGTACCTCAAAATAGACCAGGTAAATGTCGACTCCTCCCACTCTCATGTTTTACGTGCATATCTTAAAACACATCTTCTTGGTACACAGCACATCAAGAAAATCGATGACATCAACTTCAATGTCCCCCAAATCTTTGACAAAGAATTCAAATCGAATCTCCAAAACATCCAGACGGACCGTCTAACGGTGCGCTGAAAATGTCCGAGTGTGTGTGTGTGTTTGTGTGTGTGGGTACAAGTGGGTTCTTCAATGAAAATAGTACAAAAAGTCATGTTCTTTCTTGCATACAGCAATTTGGGATTAAAAAAAAATTGTGGCTACCCAAGTGGATAACACGAGTGACATTGTCCGGAACCTGTCCACCTACGTTAAATGGGACAGAAATTCTCCTGTGTGTTGTTGATATATGTTGTGCGCAGGTGTGAAAATTAATCATCAACTATTTTAACAATCTAGTAAGCATTTTAGAGCCATTGTTCAACTTAAAATTGTCCACATCCTTTGATTTAAGTCTCTTAATAGTAATTATTATTCTTCGATTTACCTCTCTGAGCTCATCCGCCCCTGCACACCTGCCCGACGTGACCAGACATTATTAGAAGTACCAAGAACTAAACTGAGGCTCAGTGGGGATTGAGCCTTTTCCGTTGCTGGTCCCTCGCTCTGGAATGACCTCTCACAGAACATTTGGCAAGCCTCCTTGATGCCCATCTTTAAAACCCGGCTCAAAACTCGCTTGTATTCTTTGGCATTTGACTCAGCATGACCCAAATTATTATCTTAGTTATACTGTTTGGTTCTCTCCACCGTCTTTGCTACTTTTTTTTATTGCTTTACTGTTGTATATGTTAGTTGGTCCATGTACAGCACTTTGTGTGCAGCGATGGCTGTTTGAAAGTGCTCTATAATTACACTTGAGTTGAGGTGAGATTTGTAAAGTCCTTCATGAAAGCAGACTTTTCTTAACATCTGCATTTGCTTTGGAAAACGATGACCAAACCATTAACTAAATCAGGTTAAACAATGTTGGTAGTAAAAAATCTAGTACATTGTCATGACAGTTGTGTATGGACTATCGTAATATGTTTTCGACTGCATTAGATTGACACCACTCAACTGGACGACACAATTAAGAACTTCAGAGATCAAGCCACAGCCAGTAATGTGAGTCATCTCACCACTTCACATCAGTTGTCTGGAATGATCACAGTGAACGTTAACACATCCGCTAATCTTGTCACCCTTCAGGAGCCAATCTTCCAAGAGGTATTGAACAGAGCAGCCGACGACCTGACCAAAATTAAGACCTCTATTACGATGAGCATCAACCCAAAATTGGTGTGTGGCCTCTATGACGCAACCTAATAAACAAGCAAGTTGACGTCTAACTATGCAGCCTACGAACAAAAACCACTAACAAGCCAGTCAAGTAATTTAATATCTCATTAAACTGTCACACTGGCTCTGACACAAATTGTGACACCAGCAAACAAACAACATAGCCAGCCAACTATGATGATCGCTAAAGTAATTGTCTAACAAACTGCAATTCGAGCCAAACCCAGCTAATGAATGAGCAAAGTAAGCAGTGAACACACAGCTAGCAAGTAAACATTAACTGGCAAGTGGCCAGCTTGGATTATATCCTTGAATGCGATTACAACCCTCTGTTCAGCGTTGTACATGCTCTACATCTGCTTTTCCTTTCCAGGAAGATGTCATTAAAACTATAAAGGTCATAAAGGTGAGCTCATCTTACATACGTACATGATGATGTGCCCATGTTGAATGCATAATTGTACCATTTTTTTGTAGGAGGTGGGGAACACGTTGGTGGACACACAAAATGCTCTCAACACCAAAGACATTAAAGATGTGAGTTTGCATCACAATCTCGCTCCCCTTTTTGCCTTTGCTCTTTCCATGCCACAAACTGGGAGAATCCACCAATTCTTTCCGATTGCAATGTAGAAAGAATATTTGAGGATTATTGTTCTGGATTTTATTTTGATATTATTCTCAATGTTCTTTATCACCCACAGAAAATAAAAAAATTCCTGCAAAGCCAGCTGTCTCCCGGTTTAGATTGTATCGGACGTTTGGTAAGGACGTATACAATACATGTCCATGCTGTTATTACGCTCTATGTGTAACATACAGCACAGATGAAATTACTTTCCTCTCTCAACGTCACATGATTTGTGCTGACTGCATGATGATTATACGGACTGCTGTCTCTCCAATTAAGTTACACAATGAAATGGTATTACTTTACAGTTTTCTCTCACGTTTCATAGGCAGCATACAATACATGCTGATTTATATAGCGCTTTCACAACAGCGGCAGCTGTAACAAAGTGCTTAACAAAACAGTTAACAAAGTAAAATAATATTTCCAGCTACCCCACCCCGTAAATGAATTTCCGTGAAATAGAGGTTAACGTTTTCCTTCTTTTTATCTACGAAGCCATTATGAACCCCATCAGAGGTCCCACCCTCCTAAATACTTGTTACACTGAATAAATGTAACTTTTAAAATTAAACATGTAGAATAAATACCAAGCTGCTGATTATAGATGACCAACTGTCTACTTTTCATGGTCCATTATGCATTAAAAAACAAAATACACCGGTCCGACCAATGGTCAGAAATGAAAATATGAGTGAATCCGCAATAAATGAAGAGAGAGGAGGGAGGAAACACTGTATTCCTAAATCTAAAGAATATTATGAGAGATGGTCAGAATGCGTTGTGATGAACCAAAAGAAAAATCAATTAGAATAAAGTATAATAAATCCCACCTTCCTGGAAAACAGAATGGATAAAAAAAAAGCTAGCCATTATCAAAGTACCGTAATACTGCTAGCTTTGAAACTAACAAACTACCAGTAGTCACCAAAAAAACAAATAAACTAGCTTGCTAACTAGAAACTAACGAACCTACTGTACAAACTTTAACGCTTTTTTTCATCAGATGAAGGTAGAATTTGGCCGCTGTGGTGCTCTGGCTGAGGTTGTGGACTCTGCTCAGACCATCCTGTGTTTGTACCTTGTGGCATCTCTGGTAAGCAGGAACCACAATTCAGGAAAAAAGGTAGCATTGTCAGATCCAAATAACTCATTTGTGATTGGTTTTATGTGTTTTTCGTATACCATTAGAATGCCTTCTGGTTCAGTCTTGGCTGGTGCGCCATCTTCTTTATCCCCAGCATCATATTGTCTGTGAAACTAGCAAAGCACTACAGGAGAATGAAGTATGCCGACATCACAAAGTGAGTACATCATTTACACCAGAGTGCCCATGCAGCCTTAATCCATATTAGCTATTGCGGTAAAAAAATGACTCCAGCCTTCCTGTGCGGAGGGGTGTATGATTTTTAGATCCTCCCACATTCCAAAAACTGATAGTAAAAATATTTAAATGTAGCGCTTGAAAAAAATCAAACCACCATTTTCATCTTACCAAATTTATTTTTCAATTAAAATGACAATGTTTGGGATGGATGTTTGGGATTAAAAAATGTTTTTTTTTTTTTAGGAAAGAATACTCCAGCAAAGAAATGCAACAAAGCCCGAGGGCAGTATCTACTTAAAAACAAAAGGTAAAGATATTTTTCCTGGACGACACAATAAAGGGCACAGAATCACGGATCAAACACAAAATTAACATAAATCCATAAACACGATATCAAGTAACAAACCAAAACGGCCATGGCAGCATGCAAGATGACGAGACAAGCCAATGAACCGGCAAGGACTGAAAGAAACCAGAGGCAACTAAATACAAGCAAACTGACAAAACACCTAGACAAGCCGATTGGTAGACACAGCGCAGCAGTTTAATGAGAACAGGGAGAATAAATGAGCAAGTGCAGAAATAATGAAATACAGTGATCACTCGCTACACGGTCCGTTTATCGTGGATTTTTTCAAACATTCATAAAAAAAAAATATATATATATTGTTCATATACATGGAGCACAGTACTGTATATGTCGCTCTGTGACGCACTGTTGTTTTGCTGACTTTCGCAGCTTCTCGTGGACCGTTTGCGGACATTTTTTAAAATATGTTAATTGGTCGCCACTTCGCGGATTTTCATTTATTGCGGGTGGAGATGGATATGGGTGCATTTTTAACATTTATCTAGTAGTAATTCATTTTGCCACCTGAGTCAACATGGCATTATTGGAACTGTTAAATTAGATTTATATTGTCACCACTGACCAGGAAACACACTGAGCTCTGTGGATATAGGTGGGTTAAAAACTGCCACATATTTAAATGAATTTGACTATATATATGTCAACCCAACTGAACATTTCCGGCCTGGCGATGTTATTTTCAGTGACAAGGAATGAAAACAGTCTGACGGCATGGTCCTCATCTTGACAGCGACAACAGCGTTGACTTGAGATTTTAGACAACTCTGAAGACAAAAAATGAAATCTGCAAAGCACTCTGGCAAAGATGTTGCACATACTGTCCTGCATTGATTAGACAAAAATAATAATAATGGCACAATAACCTTAACAGCCATCTCGTCAGCTCTGCGACCCGCGTCCGAGACGCATAATTTTCCCGCCAGACGCACAGTTCCAAATAATTTGCAATTTTGGGACACAAGGAAATTTCTGAGTAAAAAAAAAAAGCAAAAAAATCCCCAAAACTACGGTTAATCTTTTTTTCCAGCAACGATCGCAGTTCGATAATTGCCACCATTGTTGTTTTGATCTTGTGTGACGAGATTTCCGTTCTTGCGAGACGAGATTGGCCTTCACCTCGTGGAAAGCAGACAATTGCCAAGTCGTGTAATGTTAAAGCAAGTATTAGAGATATTACAGAGGAAGCAGCTAAAGTTGGATAGTTTTTTGCGATTATAATCTTGTATGCCTGAATTATTTAAATTTTTGCAGCATTTGTATATAAGAAATAAACCTATTATCGATGTACATTGCTGTTGTTTGATATTATCATATGCAATTGAATAAGTAGAACATTTCAGAATTACAAATTTAGGACTCTCTAGAGGCATAATGGGACTCACAGAGCTCAAACTGTAAAATTATCACTGCCTTAAACACAATAGAGGCGTGCTGGGAGTCCGCTGCATGTATTTTCTTTACCCATTAAACGACGCAGGTGGTCTATGTATAATTGAATTAGGAGAACTTGAACACTCAAATCAGAAGGCTTATTAGGTCTGTGAATACTGACTGAAGAAGACAGAAAAGTAGCACATCAATTGGTGTGCATCTAATGGATAATTTGAGACTTTTTGTGATGCTGTCATACCAACGTTCACAAAAAAGTACCAAAAATGTCAAAGAGAAAAAGTCCTTGGCACAAGGCAGCGGCCTTTTGGCAAAGATCAAGTGTCGTGTAGCAAAGTTTGGCTGCGCAGTACAACCATTACACACGTTTTGAAATGGCTCGTCATTATTTCAGTAAGACCCACAAAGGTGCCACTAGGGGGCAGTGCCATGCTGCAGACGTCTTGTTCCATCTCCACTACGTCATCAAACACGTTTTTTTTGTTATTTCACGGTACGGTGGGTTTTCATATATTAATACTCTTAAAATGTAAATTAAAACTACATTTAACCCAAGAGTAAATTAATTTACATTAATTACGATTAACAATTATACCGTTTTGAAATTACCGTTAATTATGTTAATTATTGACATTCATCTATGAGACACTGATCATGTTCAATGATGTACAACAGTCAATCGTGATTTGACGCACCAAGAAACATCTAATATGCAACATTTTGTTTCTGTCAACATTGCAAGTGTTTACAAATAACACTTCTACAACATTCCTGAGAAAACACATTGTCCCATCACCAGTGAGCTAATTTGGAACTGGCTTTGTGGACTCGATCCTTCAGATTGTGTTGCCCAGGTGTACCTAATATTGTGGCCAGAGGATGTTATTAGCAAGGACGGAGGAAAAAATCCATCAGGCATCTCCTGGGACACTCCAATTACTCCATGGTTCTACATTTGGACTGCTCCTGTGATCCTTTACGTCTTCATGTGGAACCCGCCTACTGGCTCTAAGAATGAGATCACCTCTGCTCATACAAAAGCTTCAACATCAGCTGCAGAAACTCAACAAGACATTCGGGTTCATTCATACTACGTAAAGAAAGCACTTTTGATCGCACAACCAGAAATTAAATCAAGGCCTTGGTTTTTGTATCGAGCAAGTAAGTCTCCCAGTGGAAATGTTTATATCTGACAAATGTCTGTCGCCGATCATTGATACGCACGTGTCGTGAATGTGACGGTGATTTTGCGGACGCGCCCATCTTGTGCACAAAAAGCAAACATGCATTTATTTGTGAATAAGGTCCTTTGATTTTTTTTTAAATGCATGTATTTAAAATAAATATATTTTAATCAAACGGTATATGATTAGCCTAGTCCTGATTTGTTTTTTTTTTTAGATTGAAATTGAATTATACAATTCATTACTTTTAGGAAGAGGGGGGCTAAATTATACAAGACGAAGTAGGCAGCATTTGAGGCTGAACAAGCACAATCATTTTA